>NC_072478.1:20003949-20312055 GCF_027574615.1 Eptesicus fuscus
TGAAGGTGTGGGCTGTGGAGGCCTGGGGTCCAGGACTCCTGGCACTCAGCTACAAGCTTGGCCTCTGGGTCCCGGGATGGTGTGGGAGGCTCCAACAGTGGGCCTCATTCTCTGGCAAACAGATGGCTGTAGCTTCCTGGCTCTGGAGAGAATTGCATGCATCCTCCCACCCCACCCCTCACCTCCAGGGGGACCTCTGACGGGGATCAGCGTTGGCATTCACAGACAGCTGGTCTGAAAGCCTGTGGGGGTTATGATTGGTCAAGTTGTCTGGGTAGGAAGTTAAAACCCTCTCTCTCATTTTTTTAAAAAATATATTTTTATTGATGTCAGAGAGGAAGGGAGAGGGAGAGAGAGAGGAACATCAATGATACGAGATCGATCGGCTGCCTGCACACCCCCTACTGGGGATTGAGCCCACAACCCAGACATGTGACCTTGACCAGAATCAAACCCGGGGCCATTCAGTCCCCAGGCTGACGCTCTATCCACTGAGCCAAACTGGCTAGGCCTAAAACCCTCTCCTGAATGTAAATAGTAATTGAAAAAGGAAAACAGCCGAAACCGGTTTGGCTCAGTGGATAGAGCGCATCGGTCTGTGGACTGGAAGGTCCCAGGTTCGATTCCGGTCAAGGGCATGTACATTGGTTGCGGGCACGTCCCCCTGTGGGGGGTGTGCAGGAGGCAGCTGGTCGATGTCTCTCTCTCATCGATGTTTCTAGCTCCCTATCCCTCTCCCTTCCTCTCTGTGAAAAATCAATAAAATATATTAAAAAAAGAAAAGAAAAAGAAAAAGGAAAACAAATAAACACCGCCACCTCTCTAGTGTCTTACTGGACAGCTGGCGAGGACCTGCTTAGCATCTTTGGCCTAGGCTTTCCTGGGCCTGCTAAGGAGGCAGCTGGCATCTCTGGCCACCGAGCTGGGAATCCAGTGGCGCTTGTCTGCCGAGCTCTCTGCTGGGCGTGGCACCACTCCCGGATGCTGGGGAGCTCCAGCTCGCCTTCTTAGCGACTTTCAAAGCGCCTCCTTCCCTGGTTCCCCACAAAACCCCGGGACACTTTGCAGAGGGTTAAAGACCACTCAGTCCATAAGCCCTTTGATTCAACTTTTTATTTTTTTTTCTTTTTGAATGTCATGCAATAATTCACAGTCCCAAGCCCACAGTTTTCAAACAAGGTAGGAAAAAGGCAAAAAGAAGCAAAGGAAATCGGTGGTGTTGGTCTTTTTTTTTTTCTTTTGTTATTTCAAGCAGGACCAAATGTCAGAAAAAATGCTTCTGTTCTCAATCATTAATTTTTTTGTCCTTTTTAAAATTGTTTATTTTTTTTTAAATCGATTTCTGCAGGCAGTAATAGTAGGGTTTGGTATAACCAGCAAGCACTCCTGTGTGTCTGAGAACGTGTGTGGGGTCTGAGCTGTCTGGCGGAGGTCTGTGTGGGCCGCTGGGGTTCGGTTTCTCGGCCTCGCACGGGCCACCAGCTCGCGTTCACCAGGGGAAGGAAAGGTTCAATTGAGATGATAAAACTCATCAATAGAAGCGATTTTTTTTTCTCCCCGTTTTTCTTTTAAAAATGTTTTTTTTTTTTTTTTTAAATTTCCGTTTTCCCCAAGGTTCTCCAAAAATGGCTGAGTTAATTCGAATCCCTTGGCTGTGTGGTTTGTCTGTCCCCCGAGGGCCCCCGTCGTGGGGGGTCGGGGCTGGGTGGGGGGGCGCCGAGGGTCTTTGTGGGACACTCTGGTGTGTCCCGGCCCGGGGGACTCCCCCCCGAGTCCGGGGGCGTCCGGCAGGTCCTCTCCCCGGCCTCCCCCGTGCGCTGGGCAGGTGGCAGCGAGGTGGCCTCGCGGCCGGGCGGCTCCTCCCCGTGGGGGGTGTGCGTGGGGTGCGTGGGGGGGCCGGGCGGGCGCGGGTGCCACCTCGCCCGGGCTTAGCACCAGTCGTCGTCGTCTGTCTCGCTGTAGGCGTCGTGCAGGCCTTTCCGGGAGCCCGGCCCCCGGGGCCTGGCCAGTCCGTGGGCCGGGTAATAGCCGTTGGGGAGCCGCCGGCCGTGCCGAGAGGGCGACGCGCCCGCCAGGCCCGCGGCCCGGGGAGTCCTGGGCGAGCACGTGTGTCGCGTGGGGGGCGGCGCGTCGTAGGGCGCGTCACCCCCGCCGCCGCCCGGGCCGTCCGCCTCGTCGTAGTCGGAGCCCCGGTGGTACCCGTGGTGCCGGGGGCCCGGCGGCCACTCGGAGGTGTGCGCGGCCGACGCCGGCCACCGCGCCCCGCCGTGGCGACACGCCCTGGGGGACTCGCTCTGCGCCGCGCCCCGCCGCTCCGGTGCCGGCGAGCGGTGTCCCCCCGGCGGCCGCTCCCCCGCCGGCGGCTCGGCGGCGGGGCCCGGGTACCTCCGCGGGCCGCCGGGGGCCGCCCGGCCCGGCCGCGCCACCAGCTGCTGCTGCTGCGGGGGCCCCGGGCCGCCGGCCTTGCGGACCACGGGGGAGTAGGACACGTGCGGCCGGGGGGTGGAGGGGGTCTGGGGGAGCTGGCGGCGGCCCCGCCGCGGAGTGCTGGTACCAGACGTTGAGGGGGCTGGGCTTCCACTTACGGAACTACTGCCCTACACGAAAATTGAAACAAAGGAAATCAAAACAAAAGATACAACAAAATCAACCAGGAGGAGACAGGAGGAGACACGGGGAGGGTCACAGGGAAACCGGAGGGGGGCGGGAGGGGGGGGAGGTGGAGGACAGGACGTTCGAATGGAAAAAAAGGAAAAAAGCAACAGCCACCGGGAGGAGGGGGCGGAGAGGAAGAGGGGGAGGGAGGGGGGAGGAGGGGGGAAGGAGGGGAGAGACAGGGAGGGCGGGGGAAGTCAAAAACCAACACAACAAAGTGAAAAGAGAAATGAGAAATGGAGTTTTGTAAGTTTCGGGGTTAAAATAGCAGAAGTTTCAAAAATTACTCACAGGCGTCCAGAGGACAGAAATCATAATCGGAACAAAAACGGAAGCCGGGTTAAAGGAAAGCGCAGGGACTGGGCCGGCCAGAACGCAAACGTGATCCACAACCAAAGAGGAAGCAGCTGCAGGCAGGGGGGCGGCAGGCGGGCAGGGGCTGGGGGCGGAGTGGGGGGCCACGGTGGCGGGAGGCGATGTCCACCCTCCCCCAGGCCCCCCTTGGCTTGGGAAGGAGCCCAGGGGTGGGCAGGGTCAGAGGTCACAGTGGGGAGGGAGGACCCTGCCCCGAGAGTGGCTGTGGGGTGTGGGGGCCGCCCTCCTCTCCTGGTCCCCCGTGGCTCGGTCTGGGGGCAACTCCTGCCACACCCACCTGCCGGTGTGCCATGTGCTCGGGGCCCTCGCTAGGTGACCGGGACCAGCGCTGGTCCCGGGCTCGGGCCCGGTGGTCAGGCCGCTCCTGGGCATAGCGCTCCTTGTCGGGGGGCGGGGGGTGGTGGTGGTGGTGGTGGTGATGGTGCTGCCGGTGCTTCCGGTCCTTGGGCCTGCCCCGCTCCTGGTCCCGCTCCTTGGATGGCAGGTCCCCCGACTGGGTGGTCATGCTCAGGTCTGTCCCCAAGCCTGGGCCGGGCAGGGGTCAGACAGACAGCAGGCCGTGAGGCGGGGCGGGACATGCACCCAGGAGGCCACCGAGAGGGTCTGTGGGACCCAGGGAGCAGTGCTTTCCTCTGGCCCGGGGGCTTTGGGGGTCCAGTCCCCAGGCTCCCTCAGCCCAGCTGGGTGCCACCCAGCCCTCCTCTCTCTGTGTCTCCGCCCCTCGCCTGTCCCCTGGCACAGCCTTCAGTTCCTGGGCCCTGCGGGGTGGCCCACCTGTGTCCACATCCGTGTAGCGGCCCAAGGAGCGCTCGGAGGCTCGGTGGCCACGGTCCCGGTCCCGGTCCCGGTCCCGGTCCCGGCGCCGCTGGTGGTGCCGCTGGTTTTCTTCTGGTGGCACCCTCTCCAGGGAGTAGTCGTCCAGGCGCCGGGCCTTGGGGCCCAGCACGGAGGCTGAGCGCTTCATGGGGCTGGTGTCTGAGATGGTCTGGGGAAGACAGGTCGGCAGGCTGGAGTCAGCGGCTGGCCCCATCGGTCCTGCCCCAGCCGCCATCAGCGATGGGGTGTGACCATTCAGGCCGAGGTCTGGGCGGGGGTGGGTGGTGGGGCCTGATCACCTAGGGCCCCGGGGTGCCTCTGTCCCCTCCCAGGCCCATCCTGGTTTCTGGCCAAGAGACTGTCTGGTCCACTCCTGCTGCCTCTCAGGACCACTCCCAGGGGTACCTCTAGGCCCTGGGCATCCGGCCACGGGCATGCAGCCTGGCAGAAGAGAAGAGCTGTGCTCCCCCCGAGTGCAAACCTGGGAACCGGGCACTGGGCAGCAGGCTCTGCCCTCACCTCTGCCTGCTCTCTTGGCGGCTGTGAGGCCTAAGGTTCAGGGACAGGCACCCAGCACCCCAAATCACTGTCCTCCTTGGCCGTGGGGTCTGGGCTTGCCTGGCCACCGGAGGGGCTGCCCTGACACTCCAGGTCCTGGGAGACCTGCCTTCTCATCCTCAGCCTGCAGCCTGGGAACCTGTGCATGCTGTACCACCCCACTGGGGTCAAGTCCCCTTCCCTGCCCCCAGCACCGCTCCCCCCCCTCAGTTCTCTGAGTTGGGAGAGGAGAGGAGGAGCGGGGGACATCCCCTAGATCCAGCCCAGCTGAGTGGCTGGGGACATGCCCGAGGCAGGAGTTTTAAGGGACACAGGGCTGCAAGACCAGAGGGTCAGGGGTGGGCAGGGAAATGAAAGAGAGTGGCCGGGTGTGGGGGCATCATTCAGGATTCTTGGAATGTGGGGCTCTGAAGAGAAAGGGTGGAGGAGGGGAAGGGGAAGAGGGGTGACGAAGGGCCACCTCCACAGGGCACATGTGGGGCACACAGAACAGAACACAGGAGGATAGGTCTCCACAGGGAGGGAGGGGATGTTGTCTGCAAAGAAAGGATGGAGTCCGGAATGACAGGACTCCCCCGAGGGGGGGTGGGCAGGAAGAGGGGGCCAGAGCCCAGCTGGGTGGCAGACGGGCGGGCGGTACATACACTGAGGTTATTCCCACGTGGCCGGCCCCTTCTCCTCTGTCACAGCCCCACGGGATGGTGCACACAGAAAAAACAGAAAGAAGAAAATAAATATAAAAGCCAAGAGGGGGAGTGAGAGGTGGTACATAGACCTGAGGAGTGAGGGGGAGAATGGAGGGAGGGAAAGAGGGGTTCAAGTCCCTGGTAACTGATGACCCTGGCCCAGCCAGCAGTCCCCCCAGGGGCACAGAGGAGACGGACAGGAGACACCACAGACAGACAGATGGCAGAGGCAAGAGATGGACAGATGGGATGGTGTAGCCACAGGCCCCTGGCCCCCGGCTCTGCCTCATGCAATGCCTCCAGCCCTGGCTCCGGCTGACACTCAAAGCTGGGGGTGGGTGGGGGGTGGGTAGGGGGAGTAGTTTGGGGCGGTAGCCATCAGCTGGGTTTGTCTCAACCCTCTCCCAGGGCCCAGCAGCTAAGTCCTGGGGGGCAGAGGCTGGCAGGATGGGGCTGGGCAGCCACATGCAGGCTGGGTGCTTCCCACCCAAGTTCCCACAGCCAGAGGCCAGGCCCCTGGGAGACCCTGGCCCAGCCAGGCACAGCGCAGCCTCCCACCCCGTGCAGATGAGCCGGCACAGCACACGGCAGCCCTCCAGGCAGACATGCTGCCCCACCTCCTGGGCCAGGTGGACAGCCAGCCATGCTTCTGGCTTCAGTCCCCATGGGCCCGGGGCACTGGGGTCCGCCTACCCTCCTCCTTCCCAGGGCCCTGCAGCTGGTAAAGCAGCCACACAGACACACATCAGGCACACGCCCCTGCCCCCGCCCCTGCCCAGCAGCCCCCACAGAGACCAGACAGGACGAACCCAAGCTGTCCCGGGCCTTCCCCAGACTCTGCCACCAGGTCCTAGGACCTGCCAGGTTTCTGAAAGCAGACCTACTTGTGCAAGCGAGTGCATGTGTACGAAAACACACATATATGTATGTGTATGTGTGCACGTGTGTGCATGCCTGTGTGCATGCTTGTACTCTCGATTGCAGTCTCTCGCATCACCTCCCACACCCCCACGGGTCCTCCACATCCTCCCGCCTCAGCACCCCCAAACAGGGCAGAGACAAACCACTTGGCAGTGGCTACTGCACCCTGCCCAGGGAGCCCCTTTCTCTCTCCCCTCCATTAGGAGGCGCTCAGAGGGCAGGGCCTCCAGGGGCCCAGGCGTAGCCAGGCAGGGCCTGCGTCCAGGAGGAGGAAGGAGGTGCCCTGGGCTTCAGGAGGCAGGGCCTCTGGGGCCCAAGTCCCCCTCAGGGGGGTGGGTGAAAGCGCTCACCTGGTTCTCTGCTGGGAGGCGGGGCATGGAGGCAGCCCGGGCCTGGCCTTCCGTGGGGAGGTAGCGCTCATTGTCTGAGTAGCCATCTCGGCCCATCTCTCGCATCTCCACAGACTGCAGGGCAGATGGCAAGGCCGGGTGAGCCCCGGGGCTGGGCACACGTACCCCAGGGGCAGCCCGGTGTGCGTGGAGCGGCAGGCCCGGGCCCCACCCTCCTGTACTGCCCAGCCGTGAGCAGTGGGGCAGGGAGAGGACAGAGGCACCTGAGAGTTGGGCTGGCTGTTGGGCATGTCGGCAGGGGGCCCTCGCTCTGGGCTCCATGTGCCCGTCTTCTGGAACATCTCCTGGGCTCGCTGGGTCACCCAGGAAGGGCTCTCCTTGATGCCACTTTCATGAGCCATCCTGCACGGGAGACACAGGCAGTGGGCACTCCGGGGGCTTCTGTGCCTGGGACTGGCACTCCCTGCCCTTCCATCCCTCCTCCTAGCCAGAGTGACACTCACAGGCCTCCTCCGGGGTCCAGCTGGGTGGAGGGGAGGGCGTTCTGCCCCTCCTGCGTTGGTGACGGGGGCTCCATGCGCTGGAACATGAGAGGTGTCCGGTTCTGGGGAGGCAGAGAGCAGCGTGTGCAGAGTGTATGTGTGCGTGTGTGTGGTGGGGATAGGTGGGGGGTGGGGGAGGCTCTGATCCATCAGTAGCCTACTAGCTTCTTTCTTCCAAATCCATCCAGAATGGGGTCATTTCTCACATCTCCACGGCCACCGCCCAGGCCCGGCCCCATAGTCTCCCGCCCTCACCAGTGCAGTATCCACCTCTCAGGTCTCCCCGCTCCAGCCCTTACTCCCCACGGCCACCAGAGGGCACACACCAACACCTGTAAGAGGTCACTCCCCACTAGGAGCCCCTTACTCAGAGCAAAAGTCAAAGTTCTCTGCATGGCCTCCAAGGTCCTGCATCATCATCACCTTGTCTCCTCCCGCTGCCCCTCTTGCTTGCTCCGTTGCGCCATAAGACCTTGCTGTTTCCAAAACTCAAACTCACAGTCCTGCCTCAGGGTCTTTGCAGTGGCTGTTCCCTCTGCCCAGAATGCTCTCCCCCCAGGTGTCTGCTTGGCTCACTCTCTTTTCTCTTCCTTTAAGCCTTTGCTCAGAAGTCACCTCCTCAGGGAGGCCTCCCCTGACTACCCATTTAAAGCTGTACCCCTCCCCCCCAGGCACTCTTTCCCGCGGTGCTGGTTCTGTGCTGCCACGCTGTATCATTTAGTCATGCTGTCATTACTGGCATTTCCACATCTGGGCTTCTGGTCTGTTTTGCTCACAGCTGCACCTTTGGGGCTGAGAACAGGGCCTGACAACCAGGAAGTGCTGGTGGAGCAGAGGGTTTAATCCAGGTTGTGCCTTACGTTTCAATGACCTGCCCTGGGGCTTGGCCACACCCCACTGTTCTGGATGGTCCTCACGGTGACGAGGAAGGTGGTCTCCCCGCCTGGGTGGTCCCAGAGGGAGGAATGTCGGAGGGGAGCGCCGTCAGGGCCCGAGCCATACCTGCTCCTCACGCATGGCCTGCAGCTTCTTGGCTTTGCTCTGCCGGTAGTACTCCATGATCATCATGGCCGCGTAGATCTTTCCCACGGTCAGGTCCGTGGCTGGGGGCACAGAGCAAGCTCACTGTGGACGGGGCCCCCGTAGGCACCAGTCCTCCGGTGCCTCCTCCTCCCCTCCCCCTCCGTCCTGTTGGGTTGGGCCCGGGGCCAGGCCAGTCTGGGCTCTTACACTTATGAGGGGTAACCAGCAGGTCCAGTGTTTTCTGGGACAGGTTGGGCCAGATGGCCATCATCTCTTTCCGTAGCTCGGCGTCCATCTGCTGCTTGTCGGCCCCTCCTGCAACGTGGGCACAGAGAGGCCTGGTTGCCCGCCTGGGCACCTGCTGGCCTCTAGGCCAGTCACCGAGCCAGCAGCTCCTGCCTACCCAGTGCTCTGGAGTCCTGGTTCCCACGGGTGCCAGTGCCCAGTGCAGCTGGCCCAGAGGAGAAACGACCACGGGGCTGTGGTCCTTGGCAGGGACAGGGCTGTGGAGAAGCTGCGTGGGGGGATAGTTCAGCATCGACAGGGGCTGGATGGCCCAGGTCAAAACCTGACTCCAACTGCATTAGGTTAGCCCACTGCTCTGTGCCTCGTTCTCCCCATTTGCGAAATGGGGATGATAGCAATTGTACCTGCCTCACTGAGTTTTAAAAAAATATTATCGCCGATTTTTAGAGAGAGGGAGGAAAGGAGAGAGGGAGAGAGAAACATTAATGTGAGGGAGTAACACTGATTGGCTGCCTCCTGCACCGCACCCCCCATGGGAGATTGAGCCTATAACTCAGGCATGTGTCCTAACCTTGAATCGAACCGGCAACCTTTTGGTGCGTGGGACAATGCCCAACCAGCTGAGGCACAGTGGCCAGGGCCTCACTGAGTTGTTTGGTGATTAAAGTAGTTAGTGTGCGTGCAGCCTTAGGACAGTGTCGGCCATAGGATTGTTACCACAGCGGCACTGGTCTGTGGTGAGGCCTGGGGGAAGCCCCGGGGAGGCTGGGAAGCCACAGGGCAGTTCTGATAGAGGTTTCTCCCTCAACCAATCTCCTCTCCCCCTGCCATGATGGTCATTAAGGCTCTTTGTCAGCGATTCCTGGTCCCAGCGGTTCCTGCCTGAGTACATGGCAGTGTGACCCGTACTGGACCCTGTGATTGGCTGGGGCCATGTGACGAGTTCTTGCCCATGAGGTGTGAGCAGAGCGAGGTGTCACTTTGGGCACTTAATGGCCAGTGAATGACCCTTCTGGGTTCTCTTTTGTTCTGTCATTAGGGACAGTGGCTTTCTCGGGCCTGGCCCCTAAGTGACTGATGAACCGAGTCCCCCTGCCAACCCAGGGAAGACACATGAATGGGAGTGGGAAGCAAACCTGTGCCGGTGTGAGACTGTGGGGCTGTTTGTCATGGGAGCACATCCTGAATAATACACCAGCGTGGCCTCTGCTCCAACTTCCCTTTCAGAGCCTTCAACCTTGGCCCCATAATCTCCCACCCTAACCAGTGCAGTATCCTCCTCTCAGGTCTCCCCGCTCCGGCCCTTACTCCCCACGGCCACCAGAGGGCACACACCAACACCTGTAAGAGGTCACAGGGGTGGGTTCCAAACACTTACTGGCAGGTGTGAAAGGGACATTGCTATCAGAGCCAGGGTCCCAAGGCCCCCTGCTCACTGTGGACGGGGCCCCTTTATGCACCAGTCCTCTTGTACCCCCTCCTTCCCTCCTCCTCTGTCCTGGCCAAACTTGAACTTTGTAGTTGCTGCATTGTGGGAGGAGGTCTAGGAGATCTGGAGGAAGGGCAGGGGCTGGCTCCCAGCCATGAGAAAAGGACTTCAGTGTTTTAACAACCATCCACTGGGCATGCGGGCTGAAGAGCTGCCCTGTGCGGGCAGTGCTCACATTCCGCTTTGCCTGCACTGCCCGTGGGCCTCCCCTCTCCCAGCCTTCCCCACGCCTCCTTTTCCTAGAACTGCCTCTGACGCCTCGCCCAGCTCCTCCCTCTCAGCAGGTATGGGTCCAAGCACAGACATCTGCCAGGCCTTCTAGGGAACTTTCACTCATCTTCGCCCACGTGACTCTGGAGGTGACGGGAAGATGAACCGCCTGGACCAGCGCAGTCGCCTCTGCCCAGGTCGTCCTCTCCCTCCTACAGCCGCCAGACGGCCCCTGTCAGTCAGATGACTCCTCTCCTCAGAGCCCTCCTCAGCTCTGCCTCAATCAGGGTGATCGTCCAAGTTCACAGGGTCCTACACAACCTGCCTTCGCTCACCGTTTCAGCCACACTGACCTTCTCACTATTCCTCAGACATGCCAGGTGCAGGCTCCTTCAGGGCCTCTGCCTGGGCGGTTTCTTCTGCTGGGGTTACTCTTTCGACATGGTTCCCTTCTTCCTCCGGGCCCCTGCTCAAACCCTTTACCAGAGAAGCTTTCTAGCCATCCTCCTGCTTAAGACATGCCCCGTCACCTTCTATGTCTTTCTCCTGCTTTCTCTTCTCTGTATTTATTGTGTCATGTTGTTGTTTCATCTCTCACCCCCTAGAGGGCCTGCTCCATGGACTGGTCTTTCTTTCTTTCTTTTTTTAAAAAATATATTTTTATTGATTTCAGAGAGGAAGGAAGAGGGAGAGAGAATCATTGATTCGCTGCCTCCTGCACGCCCCCTACTGGGGACCGAGCCCACAACCCAGGCACATGCCCTTGACCGGAACCAAACCCGCGACCATTCTGTCCGGAGGCCGATGTTCTATCCACCGAGCCAAGCCGGCTAGGACTGGACTTGTCTTTCTTTACCACCGGTGATGCAGGGAGGGGGCTGTGGTCACTGGGGTGGGGCAGCAGGGGGTGGTGGTGAAGCTAATCTGTGTCCCTACAGCAGTTGGGAGGTCAAGACTATTGTGGGAAAAACGTGGGAAAATCCCGTGTAGCTGGGCTCTCAAGAGCCTCAGCACCAACACCCTATGACAGGGTTTCTTTCCTCCTGGGAAACAGCTGGAATTCATGGCTATGTCTCCTGTCTCTAGCTACGTGAGGTGTCAGGGTCTCTATGGCTCCTTCTCAGACACATGGGAAGGTAAAGAAGAGAATGTGACGTTTCCTGTTAGAAGTCACCCTCTCGCCCTAGCCGGTTTGTCTCAGTGAATGGCGCGTCGGCCTGTGGACCGAAGGGTTCCGGGTTCGATTCCGATCAAGGGCACATGCCCGGGCTGTGGGCTCGATCCCCAGTATGGGGCATGCAGGAGGCAGCTGACCCATGATTCTCCCTCATCATGGATGTTTCTATCTCTCTCTCCCTCTCTGAAAAAAAAAAAAAGTCACCCTCTTCTTACAGTGTAGATAGCTCCTGTTTCTAGACGAGAGAAGACGCCTGCTATATGGATGGGACTGTGTCCCTCCAACATCCATGTTGAAGCCCTCAGCCCCTATGTGAATGTATTTGGAGCTGGGGCCTTTAAGGACGTAAAGTTACATGAGGTCCCAAGAGGACTGGTGTCCTACAGGAGGGAGACGCTGGGGTGTGCACACACAGAGGAAAGGCCATGTAGGGGCACAGCAAGCAGGTGGCCGGCCATCTGCAAGCCGAGGAGAGAGGCCTCAGGAGAAACCCGCCCTGGCTGCACCTTGCTTTTGGACCTTCAGGCTCCAGAAATGTGAGCAAATAAATTCCTGCTGCGTAAGCCTCCCAGCCTCTGCTATTTTGTTATAGCCACTTGCGCTGCCTAAGACACCTGCTCTTGGCTTCTGAATTAGGTAAGGGAGTCAGGGCAGGGTTCCTGGGCCTCCGTCAGCACTGTGCACACGCGGGGGTGGGTCACTGATTGTGGGGCTGTCCTGTGCATTGTAGGATGATGAGCAGCACCCACTAGATGCCAGTAGCACCCCCTTCCCCAAGTCCTGACAACCAAACATGTCCCCACACATTGCCAAGTTGTCCCCTGGGGGACAAGATTGCCCCGGCTGAGAATCCGTGAATTCTGCTTCAATTCGCTGGGAAGCCTGGCCTTCAGATTGTCATTCACATTTAAACAAAGGGAAAATCCGGATAAGAGCCAAGATGGTGGTACAGGTAAACGCCGGTCCTCGCCGCCTCCCACAACGACATCAAAATTACAACTAAAATACAGAACCACCATCATTCAGAACTGCCTGAAACCTGGCTGAATGGAAGTCCTACAACGAGGGAAGTAAAGAAGAATGCACACCGAGACTGGTAGGAGGGGTGGAGGCATGGAACGGGCTGGTCCGACACCCACATGTGGCGTTCTTTAAATCGGGAGGGAGATCTCGGCTGCAGAGGCCTCCCGTGAGGAACAAGGGGTCTCAGCCCCACACCAGACCCCCAGCCCAGGGTTCCAGAGCTGGGAAGAGAAGGCCCCATAACTTCGGGCTGTGAAAACTAGCAGGGACTGTGGCTGAGTGACACGGAGGCTGCTGGATTCCCAGCAGTATCTCTTAAAGGGTTGGCATATGGACTTACTCGGACTCAATCCCTCTAAATCCAGGGACATACAGGGAGGAACTAAATTGTCTGGCATCGGAGCAAAAACTCGGGGGGTGGCTTTCTCCCAGACAGGGGTGCTCACAGGGGTCATTGTTCCTATGCTGAGACCTCCCCCACCACAGAACTGACTGGCAGCCATATCTGAGTTTCCATCAGCCTGGCCCACACTGTTCCCTCTGCCCTGGAGGCCCCACCCCATCCAATTTTCCGTATGATAGCCTGTCCTGGCTCAGGCTTCAGACTTTCCTAAAACCTCTCAAACAAGCTGCAGCTGGTGTCAGCGTGCCCCAAACCTATCAATAAGAGGCCCCAGCCTGCCTTGCTTCACAGCTTGGCCTTGCCTGGGCACTTCCAAGCCCAATTCAAGGAGCAGCATCTGCAGATCCCTCTGTAGCTCCTAAGGTGTGGCCTCAGGCAGTGGCTGACTTTGCACCTCCCAGGAGGCCCCAGAGCCGGCGCACAGCTTCAAACCACACCAGGTTACAACTCTACACATCCACAAGCGACACACTCAAGGGGCAGACTCAGTGAGCACCAAAGCCCCACTGAAGCAAGTCCTGCTCCAAAGGGGTGTCTCCTGCACAGCAGCTCTTCCATTGTAGACACAGCTGGTCCTCACAGCCGCTTGGCCTGGAGGTTAATTCCTCCCAGCGACGCCAACAGCAATCAGGGCTCAACTATAACAAGACGGTGCACACAGCCCACACAGGGACATACCTACAGTGCCCAGCTCAGGTGACTGGAGAGGCTAAGCCACTGGGCTCTATAGGACACCTACTACACAAGGCCACTCTACCAACTCCAGGCGACATAACAGCTCTAACTAATACATAGAAATAAACACAGGGAAGCAGCCAAAATGCTGAGACAAAGAAACATGTCACAAATGAAAAACAGAGGAAATCTCCAGAAAAAAAATCTAAATGAAATAAAAGCAAGCCAACTACTAGATACAGCATTCAAAACAATGTTTATAAGTTGCTCAAGGGTCTTAATGAGAGCTTCAAGGGACTTAGTGAGACTTTCAAGAATCTTAGTGAGAACATCAAAGACATGAAAAAGGAAGTCAGAAATTAAGCATACACTGACTAAATAAATAATAATTTCAGGGATTCAACAGTAAAGCAGAGCATTCTGAGAATCAAATCAACAATTTGGAATATGAGGAAGCAAAAAACACCCAAGCAGAAGAGCAAAAAGAAAAAATAATCCAAAAATATGAAGGTAGTATAAAGAGCCTCTGGAACAACTTCAAGTGTACCAACATTCCCATTATGGGGGTGCCAGAAGTAGAAGAGAGAGAGCAAGACACTGAAAACCTCTTTGAAGAAATAATGACAGAAAACTTGCCCCACCTGGTGAAAGAAATAGACTTCTAAGTCCAGGAAGCGCAGAGAACTCCAAACAAGAGTAATCCAAAGAGGACCACACCAAGACACATCATAGTTCAAATGTCCAGGGTTAAAGACAAAGAAAGAATCTTAGAAGCAACAAGAGAAAAGCAGTTAGTTACCTAAAAGGGAGCACGCATACAACTGTCAGCTGATTTCTCAACAGAAACTAGCAGGCCAGCCCTAGCTGGTTTGGTTCAGTGGATAGAGTGTTGGCCTTCGGACTGAAGGGTCCTGGGTTCGATTCCGGTCAAGGGCACATGCCCAGGTTTTGGGCTTGATCTCCAGGAGGGGGTGTGCTGGAGGCAGCCGATCAATGGTTCTCTCTCATCATTGATGTTTCTCTCTCTCTCTCCCTTCCTCTCTGAAATCAATATATATATTGATTCAAAGTAATGAATAGCAAGAACCTACAACCAAGAATATTCTACCCAGCAAAGCTATCATTTAGAATTGAAGGTCAGATAAAGAGCTTCACAGACAAGAAAAAGCTAAAGGAGTTCATCACTGCCAAACCAGTATTATATGAAGTGCTGAAGGGTATTCTCTAAGAAGAGGAGGAGGAGGAGGAGGAGGAGGAGGAGGAGGAGGAGGAGGAGGAGAAAAAAGGAGGAGGAGGAGGAGGAGGAGGAGAAAAAAGAAGGAGGAGGAGGAGGAGAAGAAGAAGATAAAAAAGGTAAAAAATATGAAGCCCTAGCTGGTTTGGCTCAGTGGATAGAGTGTCTGCCTGGGGACTGAAGGGTCCCGGGTTAGATTTGGCCAAGGGCACATGCCCAGGTTGCAGGCTTAATCCCCGGTAGGGGGCATGCAGGAGGCAGCTGATTGATGGTTCTCTCTCATCATTGATGTTTCTATATCTTCCTCTCACTTTATCTCTGAAGTCAATAAAAATATATTAAAAAATATGAACAATAAAATAGGAATAAATACATTTCTATCAATAATTGAATCTAAAAATGAAAATAAACCAACAGGGAGTCTAATGAACAAAATAAACTGGTGTATAAAACAGAACCAGAGGTTGGGAAACATGGAACAGACTGAGGAATCTCAGAGGGAAGGGGGTGGGTGGGAAGAGAATAACCAAAATATTATATGCACATATGCATTACCTATGGACACAAACAATATGGTGGTAAAGGCCTGGGGTGGGGTGGGCACTTGGTGGAGGGGGAAATAGGGGGACATCTGTAATACCCTATCAACAATAAAGATTTAAAAAATACACTGGATTGATCAGAAGAAAAATTAAAAAAAAAATAAACAAAGGGAAAATCCTTAGAGGGTTTCCGGTGGCCCTCCCCTAGGGTCACAGGGTTCCCTCAAGGCTGAACCCCAGGTCTATGCCTCCTCCAGTTACAGACTAGCACCAGGGCTCCTAGGACACAGGCAGCGGTCGCCCATGAACTCGTGGTGTCCCAGCGTTTATAGCCCAAGGGTCCTCCCCTCCCCCACCTCATTCTGCAGACCTTCTTCTTCTTCTTTTTTTTTAATGTATTTTTATTGATTTCAGAGAGGAAGGGAGAGGGAGAGATAGAAATATCAATAATGAGAATCACCGATTGGCTGCCTCCTATATGCCCCCACTGGAGATCAAGCCTGCAACCCGGGCATGTGCCCTTGACTGGAATTGAACCCGGGACCCTTCAGTCCACAGGCCAACGCTCTATCCACTGAGCCAAACCAGCTAGAGCTCTGCAGACCTTTTGGTGAAGAGCCTCCATCACAGGGTCTGTCCTGCACACTCTGGGACATTCGGCAGCATCAGCATCCTGGCCTCTACACACCAGATGCCACTAGCACCAGCCCCTCCCAGTGTGACAATCAAAAATGCCCCCCGACACTGCCCAATGTCCCTGGGGGCAGAATGGCCACTGGTTGAGCAATGATGACTTAAGGCCTAACCCCGGACCGCACTCCCCAAACCCATCCTGCTCTCTCTTCTTCCACAGCATTTCTCACCTTGGAACATGCTACACAGCAGATTATGGTCTTATTGTTTGTCGCCCGTGTCCCTGCAGCCCCGAGGGCCGGAGGCTCACCAGCTTCAGGGAGGTAACAACGTGCCAGAACACCCCTCTTTGGTTCAGGCAGGTCAAAGCCCTTCCGCTCCCATGATGCCCACCCAGAACCTTCCGGGCCCCTGCAGACCCCACCTTCAGACAGAGCCTTGTGTTTGGGGGGTTAAAGGATGAGACTGTGGCCACGTGGTCAGGACCACGTGGAGTCCTGAATGAGAGTCTGGATTGGCCCTGGGAGGGATTTGGCTGGATTTGGCCCTAAGACGATGGCAAAAGGCATTCCTGTTTTCCAAACTTGAAATCCCCCTGCAACCAGTGGCATGCCAGGGCCGGGGATGGGCACAGGGAATGCCAGGCAGGCGCGGAGACGTCTGGTGCTCCCAGAGCTCCTGGAGAAGATCCCAGCTTGGCCGATGCCTCCATTTCGACCTTGTGAGAGCCCAGTTGAGCCCACCAGGACTTCCAACCTACAGAACTGTGAGCTGATAAATAGGTGTGCTTTATGCTGCTGAACTTGTGGTCACTTGTTACGCGGCATAACTAGCTGATACGTGAACTAAAGCTTGGAGAGGGTGTCGTCTGCCGAGGTTCCAGGGAGGCGGGGCAGGTGGGCGAGATGAGCCCACAGAACACGACCCTCCCCCCTGATCACAAGGAAGCTGCTGCCTCCTCTTCCGTTTCCTCCCTCCCTGGGCTGGGACCTGGTCCAGCTTCAACCGTGCTGATGCAGGAGAGCCTGGGGCAAGCAGAGCCCCAGGGCTCACAGAACCCGGGCCGACCCGGCGACGTGTGCCCGGCGGCTGTCCCCACCCCGCTTCTGCTGTCCCCTGAGCCTCATCCTGTGACTCTGTCTTGCTCTCTCTGGTGGCTCCTCCTCCTCCTCTCTCCCTTCACCTGCATGTCTAACCATCTGCCCTCAACCTGCCCCCTCCACTGGGCACTGTCTCACTGGAAGCTGCTGACCTCCCTCCCCCACCCCCCCACCCCCCCAGCAACTTCTGGCCTCGGCTCCTCGCCCCCTCTTCCCCTTAGGACCCCGTGTCCCTGACGTTCGGTCTGCTTTCCTCCGATATCCCAGAGGCTCAGCTGGGTGGAGCCTTGACGTCTCTCTTCAGCCCCCCAACGTCCAACTCTGCTGGAGGACGCACCCCGTCCTCTGCAGGCTCCCTTCCCAACTTCCTTCTCTCTGCTGCTCGCGTCCTCGCTGCCCTGCTGTCTCCTTGGCTGCCAAGTCACATCATCTCTAGCAGGCTTCTGAGTCGCACTGCGGGCGGGGGACCCCGAGCCCTCCACCAGAACGCCCCGTCTGAGAAACCCACCGTCACCCTCAGTCCTCTCCCCTGGCTGCGGGGCGGCGCTGACACTGTTCCCCCTCCTCCCTGGCCCCGTCAGTCCCCCCTAACGCTGCGGTGGCCCCGAGGTTGGTCTTTGGGGTCTCTCAGTCCCCTTGGAGAGCCCGCCCAGTCTCCCGGCTTCCACTCTGTCAGCATCTGACGCCTCCTGACTTCATCGCCAGCTTGAAGACTCTTCACCTCCCCGCCTTCAGCACCTCCTCACAGAAGGAGCCCCCTCACCCCCCCAGAAGTATAAGTGGGAGAGCCCCCGCTTACTCTGTGTCTCCACCTGCCTCAGCCAACGCAGGCCTCCTGCCCACCCTTTGCCCTGACCTGGCCCTTTTGCCTCTTCCCTGTCTCAGGCAACGGCCCTCACCCGAGGGTGGCCTTGCTTCTCTCTTTCTCTCACGCCCCATTCAATCCCGTGGTTATCTGGGTGGCTCGGCTCCCATTAAATATCCAGAATCTGAACCCTCCACAGCCGCTCAGTCGGAGCCTCCCTCCTAGGTTCACCTGGGTCAGGCCAGTGGCCTCCACTCTGGCCTCTTTCCGTCCACTCTCCCCCCGAGGGCGCTGTTCAAATATGAGTAGGGTCAGATCTCTCCTCTTCTCCAAAAGCTTCGTGACGACCCCCTGACTCAGAGAGCAAGTTAGTTCAACACGGCCCCAGGTGGCCTCCTACCCCAGGACCTTTGCACCTGATGGTCCCATTGCCTGGGGCACTGTCCACCCAGGTGTCCATGTGACTCATCACCTTTCCTCCTTCAGAGCCTCCTGAGCAGGCCCTCCCCGCAGGGAGTGGAAGCTGTCCCCACCTCTAAGCCGTGGCTGGTGCACAGCAGGCGTGACCAGATGTGTGCCGAGCGAGTGAGTGGGCGCGCCAATGAAGACCAGGACGGGGCAGTGGCTCCTTCAGTTTCAGGCCGGAAGGGGGAGTCCTCAGCTGCCCGCTGCACTCCCCTCCCCGCTGTCCTACCCCTCAGCTCCCACCCCTCCCTCCGCCCGCCCCCCTTACCCTTGGCAATCTTGATGTCCAGGGCTGTACGGATCAGAGCCATGAGGGTGGAATTGAAGTGGACGGTGTTGTCATCGGCGACAGGCAGATCCATTCGCAGGAGCCGCTGCAGAAAACCAAAGGCGAGGGCAGTCATTCCCAAGCTCCGCTCTCGGGTCTCCCGTGAGCCAGACCCGCCCTACCGGGGAGCCCCGGGAAGAACTCTGAAGGCAGCAGCTAAGGTGCCCCCCACCCTCAGGTTACCTGTCCCGGCGCCCCATTTCCCGATTCCCCCTAGTGGCCTGGAGGGAGGGCACTGGGGGCTCTCCTATGCCGAGCCCTGCCCCTTCCTCTCCCGCAGGCTGGACCCTAGAGCTGGCTTTCCCAGGGGCCCAGGTCCTCGCCCTGCCCCAGAGTTCTCCCGGAAGGCTCCGTTCCGTCTCACCCCAAAGAAGCAGCGCACAAGCTGGATCAGAGCAGACATGCAGCAGCCAGGCAGAGGGGTCCACGGCCACACCGCCCGGGGGCCGCTGGCTCCGTCCCCACCCCCCACTCGGCCCAGACCAGACCGGACGGGCACAGGCCACGTCATCTCTCTGAGCAGCAGCAGGCGGGCGGCCCCCCGCCGATGGGGTGGGCCCCTCGCAGACGTGCAGCGAGGCCAGGCCATCACACAGAACGGCAGACGGGCACGTGCAGACGGAATCTCGAGACTCATTCATAGCTCCGTGGAAAGTGATCTCAGGGCAGGTCTGGGTCTTGGCTGTGTGATGGTGGGGGAGGGCCGAGGAGTTGTTCCCGTGGCCCAGGGAAGAGAAGACTCCCCGGGTCCCAGGCAGGGGCACTGGGCCCTTGCTTGGTGATGTGGGCGAGAATGCTGGGCTGGGGTGCACCAGCCCAGGCTGGGGTGGCATGGAGGTGGGGGTCGAGGGTGAGTTTGGGGTTCACATGGGGCTCAGACACGTCAGCAGGAAACACAGAGTTGGACGAGGGGAACGGGGTGACAAACCCAGAGTAGACACAAGAAATGGGTGGGGGCAGAGCGGGGAGGGAGGCGGCAGATGGAGAGGCACACAGACGGGCCGCGGGCACAGCTGTGCGGGCTGCGCGCTGCGCAGGGGATCCCTGTCTCAGAAGCCGGGGATTCGTGCATTGAAACGACAGCTTCCCAGCTGCCAGCAGAAAAGCGTCTGGTTCTCACCACGTCTCTGGGTTACAATTTCCCAGCAGACAGGGTGTTCTGTGGAAAGGGTGCGCTTTTCAATTTGGCACAGAGGTGTCTTACGGCACAGAGGCCAGAGGGAAGGTTCTCCCTCCCTCTCTCTTGGGAGGGCATGTGCACACGCGGGTACACACACACACACACACACACACACACACACACACACACTTAGACAAGCAGAGACCAGAGAAAGGATGAGAGGACGACTACAGAGAGGGGGGGACAGGTGCAGGGGTCTCTGAGATGCTGGTGGGCGGCCTCTTCCAGGCCGTGGCTGGGAAGGAGGGGTGCGTAGAGGGAGGAGGAACGAGGCTGTGGAGAGGCAGCAGCTACAGGAGGCGGGAAGGAATGGTGTTGGCAGAATGGGAGGGAAGACTCTCGCAGACACAGGGCGGACCAAGGTGGGTGGGAGAATGGGATGACGGGGTACTCATGTTTTTAGGGGGGACTTGAAAGGTCATCCCTGAACTTTTCGTGGATGAGCTGGAGCAAACGGAACATCGGTCCTTGGGTGCCAAGGTAGACTCTGGGATGGGGTCCTGGAGGGGTGGCTGGCCCAGCCGCCTGGCGGCAGGACCCTCGCTCCTTCAGCCAGCATGCACCACCCCCACCCCAACCCCGGTCGGCCAAGGTGCCTGCCCGCCCCAGGCTCCCGCCAAGGCAGCGTGCATGGCCTGCGTCAGGGTGCCACGGTCCAGGGGTCCAGCTGCGGCCTGCCTGCCCACTCTGGAACAATGGAGAGGCATGTTGGGTGGTCTTGGGGGGGAGCAGGTGGCACAGGGACAGGAGCTGGGGAAACAACTCCAGGGGCAGGAGGAGCAGGGGGGAGAGGCTGTGGGTGTTCCTCAGGATCTTGTATCCCCCAAGGCCCTAGGTCAGAGATCAGCTTCAGGTGTGTGTGGGGGTGGGGGCGCTGCTGGACCTGGGAGTTCAAGATATAAAAGGTGGGGCCAGGGTCATGCCTTTTTGGGGGCCAAAGACCCCTGCCAAAAGGTACCTGCCCTGGCCTGGGAGTGGGGGCCGCTCTGGGTGGGCAGAAAGGAGGCACGGTGGGGATCCCCCCTGAAGTGTGTCTGTGTCCAATTTGGTTCCCAGGAGACCAAATACAAGGGGACTGGGGGCTCCCCCCTCCCCCCTGCATGTCGGCCATAATGGAGTCTCAAAACACCAAACACACTCATCAGAAGGACGGACACGGTGTGCTCCTTAGATCAAGGAATGGTCACGGTCCATTTACTCGAGGAGGAAAGGAAAGAAAAAAGAAAAAGAAAAAGAAAAAAAGAAAGAAGAGGAACGCTGGAAAAAGAGACTCGGCTGGTGTTCCTGGCCAGCACGGAGAAGTCCCCGGTGCCCGGACGGTGGTGGTCAGCAAAGGTAATCTACCTTGTAAGCCACTCTGGCCGGACACTTCTTCCCCAGACCCAGGGGCGGAGACATGTGTCTCAGCATCTGATACATGTCCGGGTAAGGCATGCGGCCCCTGGCAGCACCGAAAACAAAAACGGGGACGGGACGGAGAACCAAAGGAAGGGTGGGCGGAGGGAGGGGAGGAAACAGAAGAAGAAGAAAAAAAAAAACACAAAAAACCAAAAACAAAACCACAGGAGCCGAAAAAATATAGAAAGATGCAGAGAACGATAAAATAGGTGTTTCAAATAAATGGAAAAGAGGAGGAAAAAAAAAATGGAAGAAAAGGTAATTAAAAAAATATTATTTCACTGCTTCCAAGCAGGGAGAGAGAGAGAGAGAAAAGAGAAAGGTCAGATTCAGCTTTGACTCTGAGCTATAGTTCTGGTGGAAAGTGGAGGGAACGGGGCGGGGAGTGGGGGTCCTCATTGTGGAAGGCCTGAAACAATGCTTTCGTTTGATGTTATTTTAAAAACTGGGTCAAGTTCTCTGGTTTGGCTGAGGCTGGTCTCTGAGGGGACCTAGATGGGGAGGAGGGGCTGGGGGTGGTGGGAGGGCTGGGGGCTTCGGGAGGCAGAGGGTGGAGGGGGAGAGAGTGGAGGTAATGGGGGGGGGAGGAGAGCAAAGTTAAGATCCCCCTGGATGTCTGATTTGGGGTGCCGTTGAGACCCTAGGATGGGCAGCTTCAGCTAAGAGCAAGCAGAATGGCTGAAGGGAACAGAGAGGTATGTTCCATGCTTCATCAAGTCTAGTGACTGCATTCTCTTGGCTAAGAGAGTTTTCTAGTTTAATGCAAGAGAAAGAGAGATGGCTCTGTTTTTTGGATATAGATATATATATATATACACGTGAAATATATATATTGAAGAACCCCAAGCCACACTCATTCCATGGATGCTAGCAGGTTTTAGTGGAAATCAAACCTTGCAAGCAACCCTATGAGGACATTTC
The DNA here is from genome assembly GCF_027574615.1 of Eptesicus fuscus. Classification (NCBI taxonomy): domain Eukaryota; kingdom Metazoa; phylum Chordata; class Mammalia; order Chiroptera; family Vespertilionidae; genus Eptesicus; species Eptesicus fuscus. The sequence goes on from NC_072478.1 coordinate 20,025,705, forward strand.
TTGCCTAAGCCGAGAGGGGGAGATATTACGCGCAATAAACTGTACATATCCTTATAATGAATCCGACCACTGAAAGGAGAAGAGAGGGGATTAGTGGAGGCACAGGGGTCAAGCTGCCTTCACGCTGACTTCCTGTGCACGCAGCGAGGTCACAATGTCAGGGACTGGGGACCCCTGGCTTGAAGGGGTTGGGGAGGCTTGGGATCAGTCACTCACAGACCCCCGGGAGCAGAGGGCTTCAGTTGGGGTGTGCCCAGAGCTCCGGGCTCAGGGCACCTTCTCTAGGGCTCTCTTTGAACCTCCCTCCTCCACAATCTACATGGGCTACACTGGAATGAGGGGGCTCGTGGAATAGAGGACAGGGGGACAGCATCCAACTGCTGTGACCTAAAATCAAAACAGGAAGAGTTAGGAACCAGCTGAAAATCAAGTCTCAGACCCGCGGCTCACCCAGCCTCTCGGCCGGTCATGGAGGACTTGCGGGGCTGCAGGGATGGCAAGGATGACTCCTCCCACCTTCCCTGTAAGGCCTCCCCTCCAGCACTCAGGCCCCGAAAGGTGCCCATTCATGCTTTCTCAGGCCCCGCGCTCAGCCTGAACCGGAATCTCCAGTCGGGGGCTAATGGGCTCTGAGCATCAGGACGGTGCCTCTGAGTGTCCTGCAAGTGCTTGGTGTTGAGCCGGCGCTCAGTACCCATGCGCAGGATGGAGCTGACCCTCCGAAACCACTGCCTGGCAGCCAGGAAAGGCACTCGGGTGCCCACGGAGATGGGAGAGCTCACGCACTTTGTGACCATGAAGATGCAAAGGCCCCCGAGGCTCTGTGTCCTCTCCCCTGGCTGTGTGACCACCTGCTCCAGGGGTCCTGGGACCCCAGCAGAAGCTGCATTCTGCCACTCGGACCTTGCAGCCAATCTCATGTGCCAAGGGAGCGAGGCCAGATCCCACCCCCCACTCTCCCAGGAGCACTGAGGCTGAGAGGCCTCTGGCTTCCTCCCTGGGGCCTGGCAAACTTGTCCTCACTATCTGGAGGCCTCACAGTGAGGGGCAGGAGAGACTCAGAGGAGACCAACTCCTCATGGCCGACTCCCTCCCTCATCTCCCAGAAAGCCTGGGGCTTGGGCAGGGCTGGTACCCAAAGCTTTGAACCCGGGGTCTGTGTGGGTCCTAATTCTCATTTCCTTCCTCTAGACTGATTCCCCTGAGATTCCCGCTGGCTCCTCAGGGACTCCACGCCCCCAGATCTGGAGCCTGCCCTAGCCTATGTGCCAGAGAAAGGTGGGCAGTGTGGCTGCAGGATTTGGGGTGACTCCTTACCACGCTGCGGGGTCGTACTCAGCCCAGACACGCACGTACTCATCCAGGTGGTGAGGACCCAGGATGGAGGAATCTCGAGTGAGGTACTCAAAGTTGTCCATGATGACAGCAACAAAGAGGTTCAGCATCTGTGGGAACCCCAGGGACCAAGACGGAGCGGGGGAGAGCGAAACCCATCCAAACACATTTACACAGAGGTCCAGAGAGAGGGAGGGAGACGAGATGGAGAAAGGGAGACAGAGAAAGAGAAGGGGGATAGGGATTGGGAGGAATGGCACATGCTCACACAAGGAGCCCAGACAGAGAGATGAAGGAATGGAGATGTGGGAGGGAGACAGAGGAAGGTGGAGACAGGAAGTTGGAGAGAGAGGGGAGAGAGGCTGTGTGAAATGGTGGCTAAAAGCAAGGGAACTGCCATCACCCTAAACCCTCCCATACCTGGCCTCCAACAAGGCCAAAGTGAAGGCCCCACGTGGGCAAGAACCTTGTGTTCCCAGCCCCAGCACAAAGCAAGCACTCAGCAAATACAGGCTGGGGCAAAAGTACTTACAGTTGTGAGTATATGAAACAGGTTATTTGTGGGTTTTATAATTTATTAGTAATTATTTATTAATTACTGTATGCTTTTCCATATACACAACTGTAAACCTACTTTTGTCCCACCCTGTGTTTCTAGGATGGATGGATGGATGGATGGATTTTCCTGCCCTCATCTGCATCTGGTAGCTCCTTTTCAGGTGTTCTTCTGGCCCTTAACACACGGGGAGCTTGCAACAGTTTTGACTCCAGGCCTTTGCAAAAGTTGCTTCTTTAGTGGCAACCTGGGTAACTTCCCCTTTACACTTGGATGCGGTGGTTGGGTGTGGCTGACCCCCATCTCATGGCTCCTTAGACGCCATTGGTTAGGGAAGGGCACATGACCCAAGGTGGCCAATGAGAGCCTTCCCTGGGATTTTTGCTGGCAATTTGGCAGCCATCTTGCCTCTATAAGGAGAAAGTATGAGAACAGCAAAGATGATGGGGTCCACTTGCCTGGTTCTAGCCTCATCTGGACTTTTTAGTTACATTAGTCAGTGAACTGCATATTTTACTTAAGTCAGCTTATGTTACTTGCAACCAATTTGATGAATGTGTAGTCTAACTCCTGCTCACCATCCTTGTGGGCCACTCTTTGAAATCTTTCTTCAGTCCGAATTTCCCCCATCAAAGCACAGATCGGATTGTGCTGCTATCTGTGCTGACTTGTCTACCCATCACCCCCCTGCAAAGTGAGAGAACTGTGTCCTCTCCTATTACCCCCAGTGCCTAGCATAAGGTCTGGCACATAGAAGGCACTACACAAATGTTTAGATGGAAACATAATAGGTGTTTAATAAATGACATGTAATTCTAGATGCCCCTAACTTTAGTGATTTTATTTTTTATGAATCATTTCATGACATTGATTGAGCACCTGCTGTGTGCCAGTCACTATCCTAGGTACGGGTTACACAGCAGTGAACAAAATTCCTGCCCTCAGGGGCGGGTGGTCAAGTGTTGTAGGTATTTTCTAGGTCCCTGCCCTTCGCAGATGGGCTGCGTTATAAGATCTTGTCCCTTTACGCACACACAGCTGCTGGACAATGGTGACTCTGGCCAGGGGCTGCTCTGGCCCATGCAGACTCTCTCTTCTGGGAATCTGGGCAATGGACCTTCCTGGGTCAGCGGCTGTGAGCCTGAGGGCGTAGGTCTCCCCGTTGAGGTTACTAGTCTGAAAGAGGGTGGTGTGTTGGGCTTTTGCTGACAGATGCTGGTGCTTGGGCCGAGGTCTGCAAACAACATCTCCCACATACAGGAAACCAGACGTGGGAGGAGAGGAAGGGATGAGGAGACTCCTCCTTCGTGCAAGGGTCTGTGTTGTGGGTTGAATTATATCTCCCCCAAAAGACACGTTCAAATCCTAAAACTTGGTCCCTGTGAATGTGGCCTTAATTTGGAAAAAGGATCGTTGCGCATGTCATCAAGTTAAGATGAAGTCATACTAAACTAGGGTGGGCCCTAAAACCAACATGACTACTGTCCTCATTAGAGGGAAATCTGGACACCAACACACACGGAGAAGGCCATGTGGGGATGAAGGCAGAGACTGGAGGGATGCTGCCGCAAGCCGAGGGATGCCGGGGGCCACCAGAAGCTGGAGGAGACCAGGAAGGATCCCTCCTAGAAGCTCTGGAGGGAGCACAGCCCTGACAACACCTTGAATGGACTTCCAGCTTCCAGAACTGCGAGAGGATACATCCCTGTTGTGTTAAGCCACCCAGTTTGTGACACTTTGTCACAGGAAACTAGTTCCATCTGCAGCTGTCCAGGGGCAGCAGACAGCTAGGGTGTTAGCACTCCCTGAAGGTGCCAGGGGCAGCTAGGTTGGTCAGTAACACCCTCTTTTCCTTTTTTAAATTTTTCTTTTATATATTTTTATTAATTCAGTGAGGAAGGGAGAGGGAGAGAGAGAAACATCAATGATAAGAAAGAATCACTGATCGGCTGCCTCCTGCACACCCGCTCCTGGCAATCGAGCCTCCAACCCGGGCACCTGCCCTTGACGAATCGAACCCGGGATCCTTCAGTCCATAGGCCGATGCTCTATCCACTGCGCCAAACCAGTTAGGGCTCTTTCCCATTTAATACTCCACCATTGGCATTCCTGCAGTCAGTAATCCCTGGTGCTTGCCACTTTGTATGTCTCATTTTCCAACCCTGTGTAGCCAATCCCTGTATTCAATACCCTCTGCTTGAAATACCTCGATAGTGTCCTGACTGTGTTGTGACTACTCTAGGGAGAGCAGAAAACAAAAGGGGGTACAGGGATGAGGCCCCAGAGAGAGTGAGAGAGAAAGAGAAATCAGGATGGAGCAGGCAGCTGCTGTGGTTCCTGATCTATCTATCATCTATCTATCATCTATCTATCTATCTATCTATCTATCTATCTATCTATCATCTATGTATCTATGTATCTATCTATCTATCTATCTATCATCTATCTATCTATCTATCATCTATGTATCTATCTATCTATCTATCATCTATCTATCTATCTATCTATCTATCTATCTATCTATCATCATCTATGTATCTATCTATCTATCTATCTATCTACCTACCTGGCATCTTTTTTCATCTATCTATCCATCCATTTTATTTTCTTTACTGGTTCTTGGGTTCAGTCTCTTGCAGTGTTTCTTATCCTTGGGTCCTATGAGATTCCTCCTTCCAGCAAATTTATCTCTTACTAGCGAGAACCCATGCAATCCTTTGCAAAGCCCCAATCCCCCAGAGGATGTTCAAGTGGCTGACTTTCTTGCCTCCTGATCGTACACAGGAAGGCACCCAGCTCTGAGAGAGAAGGTGGAAGACTCCGACACCTCAATGAAATGGGTCCCGGGAAGCTCTCAGCACCACTAGGTTTTCCCGCAAGATACCCAGTGAGTTTCAAAAGGGGGAGATTCTGCCTCCCTTCCCCAGGGGACGCCTGCCAATGTCTGGAGCCATTTTTGGTTGTCACAACTGGAAGGGTGGTGGGGCATGTGCCTCTGGCATCTAGCGGGTCGAGCCCAGGGATGCTGTTAAACCACCTGCTATGCACAGAACGGCTCCCACCACAGAGCGTGACCCAGCCCCACCTGCCAACGTGCCGAGGGTGAGAGACCCTGGCTAACCTGATCCCAGGCTGGCTCAGAAGCCTTCGAGGGAGCAAGTCTGCAACACAGTCACATTCTAGAGAGATCCACACCCCTAGGAGGGAGCCAGTCTGGGGAGCCCACCCCCACAGGTCCACAGACTCACCAGAAAGGAGCAGAGGAAGATGAAGGAAACGAAGTAAAAATAAGCAAATTCATTGCCACACTCGGGAGTCAGGATGCCAGAGTTTTTATCACACGGCTTCCCACTGAGGCAGGAAAGCATGATGTTGTGCCAAGCCTCCCCGGTGGCACTCCTAAGGACAGAGAGGGGCATCAGGCACCTGGGCACCCAGCCCTGGACACAAGTGCCTCCCAGGGAGGCAGAGCACCGTGGTTAAGCACGTGGGCTCTGGAGCTGGACCAGCACGAGTCTGAGCCCCGGGTAAGCACCTCTTTTCTCTGGGAGCTCAGGGAGGGGACTCTCATTCCTGGTTGTGCAGTAAAGCCCTTGGGGGGTGGGCTGGGGAGTAAAAATGCTGATGCCAATGCCTCACTATCACAGACTTGGATTCAACTGGTCTCGTTGGGGCCTGACGACATAGGTGCGTTTAAAAGACTTCCCTCTGTCCAGGTGATTGTCATCTTTTACTACTTTCTCCCTCGGTACCTGCTCCAGGCACACTGGGCTCCTCCAGCTTCTCCAACATGCCAGCCATGCTTCGGCCTCAGGACCTTTGCACGTGCCATACCCTCGCCTGGACTGCCCTTCCTGGGATATCCATATGACTCCCTTCCTTGCCTGTTTCTCTCAGGGAGGCATGACATACCAGCCCACCATTCCTTTTGTGTTGTTGTTAAATGAGAAAAAAAATTTTTATTGTGCCAAAATGCACATAACATAAAACTGATCATTTTAAGCATTTAAAAAATGTATAATTCAATGGCATTAAGCACATTCACAATGCCGTGTAACCATCACCACGATCCACCTCCAATACCTTTTCATCTTTCCAAACTGAAAATGTGTGCTCATTAAATAACAACTCCCCATTCTCCTCTCTCCCAGTCCCTGGAAATCTCTACTCCGCTTTTTTTTCTCTCTCTCTCTGAGTTTGCCCATTTAATTACAATCATACATTATTTGTTCTTTTGTCCCTTCATGTCCCTCTTAAATTTTATCTCCTTCTAGTATCCTCTACCGTTTATTATTGATTGTCTCCCCCACAGGAATATAAGTTTCCAGAAGGCAGAGAATGTTGTCCCTTTCTGCATGTTCCCAGTATCTACAGCAGTGCCTGGCACACAGTAGGTGCTCAATAAAGCTCCCATGGGTGAAAGAAGGAACTCTAACATGCAGCCAGGATGAAGCACCAGGCCTCAGAGTCTATAAGCCTCACTTTCCTCATCTGTCACCTGGGGCTGCCGAGAACCCACCTCAGGATGGTCAGGAGGAGTCGATGAGACGATGCCTGAAAACGCCTTTCCTGTTTGAGCCCCAGGGCCTTTAGCTACTACCCCGCCAGGGACGCTGGGTCCCCCATGCCCATCCCAAGCCTCACGGGCACAGAAGACGGAGGGCACCCGCCTCCCCCACCGGAAGAGAAGGAAAAGGACACTCCCCCACCGGAAATGAAGGATGAAAGCGCCCGCCTCTCACCGGAAGAGCAGCATAAGGGCCTGGAAGAAGGTCCGGAAGTTGTTGTGCTCAGTGATCTGGAAGTCGTCCTCATCACTGTCCTCTTCCTCCACGTCGATGCCAATGTTGCCAAACACCTGGGGGATCGGAGGGCGATGACCAGGGGCGGACGTGCCCCTCAGTGGCTCCCGGGAACCCCCACTCAATGCCCACGTCGGCCTCTCTGAACTGGGCCCCCGACCCCCCTCTGCCTAAGGGCAGTGGCCCTCCTTGGGTGGCTCTGGGAACATCCGGGGGACCAGCACTCACCTGCATCCCGATGATGGCATAGATGAAGAAAAGCATGGCAATCAGCAGACAGACGTAAGGCAGGGCCTGGTGGGAAGGAAGTTAGACAAGAGCCCTGCAGACCACATTCTCAGCAAGAGGCACCATGTGAGCATCGCCAACCTCCATTCCAGATTCAGCTACAGCCGTGGGGGTGGGGGGGGATGGGGTGGGGGTGGGGGCCGCTTTCCCTCTCAGCCCTGAGCAGGGGCCGTGGCTCACCTTGAACGACTGCACAAAGGTCCAGAGAAGAATGCGGATGGTGTAGCCCTGCCGGAGGAGTTTGATGAGCCGGGCTGCTCGGAAGAGGCGGAGGAAGCTCAGGTTGATGAAGTTATTCTGGGGAAATGGAGAAAGAGGGGTGACCATCCACCCACCCCCAGGGGCTCAGAGCCATCACCACTCACAGAGGACCCTACATGAAGCCAACCAACAGGAAAAAGCAAGCCAGACCCCAAATAAGGAGGGAGAGGAGAGAAAGCACTATTAATGCAATGGTGCAGAGGAAAAAACTTGAAAAAGGGACAAAGTGGGGTGGGGTGGGGGGAAGGAGGAAAAGGCATCAACTCAGAAAGCATAAGCCCTCCCTGCCAGCCCATCCGCAAAGGGGAAAGGAAAGGAAAAAAAAAGGAGAGAAAGGAAAGGGGTAGGGGGTGGGTGGGGAAGAAATAACAAAAGAACAAGGAAAAGAAAATATATCCGAATCATCCAATCAGGAAAAAAATCGAGATGGTTTTTGTTTCTCCCAACAACCAAATGCACTGAGACGATAGGACACAAGCGGGTCAAGTTGCCAAATCCATCACACATACGATGCACAAACACCGGGCAGGGTGGGGGGCCAGCGCACTCAGGCCTGGTGGACGGGTGCGGGTTCCAGGGCATGTTACGCTCTAGGCCAGAAATGCATCTGTCGTGGGACTCACCGGGCACCCTGCCCTGCCCTGCCGAGCTGCCCACCCGCTCCTGCCCGCCCTCACCTCACCCCACGGCCAAGAGGACTCGAGCCAATTGGAGAAGTGGAAGAGCATCTTTTCTTACCCCCTTGGCGAGCGGGCATGGGGAGGACAGGAGGGAGCTGGGGCTGTTCGGCTGCAGGGCGAGTCCTCGCTGCCCGCTGAGTCGGAGAAGATGCATTTGGGGCCCTTTTCCCCCCTCTCAGGGATGGCTTCTCAGCTTCTGGGGCTGGGTGGAGTAGCACGGGACCAGGCCTGCGGGAAGCAGGAAGTACGCAGCGCCCGTGGGTGGGTGAGCTGGCCGTCAGCCCAGGCCCACCAGGGGCGGTGCTGGGGGCGGGGAGGTGGGCCGTCCCTGCCCCCAGGACCTCCCTGGGTGGCCCCTGCCTCTGCTCAAAGACCCCTACTTAGTTCCTGCCTTCACCTCCTCCCACCCAAGCCAGAACCTGGGGCCAGACAACAGGGGGAGAGGAGGTGGGAGGCAGCCAGCCAGCTTGGTGGGTTGGGGCCCTGGTCACTATGTAACTGTCCTGGGACTTGTCATCTGGGGCCTCAGGGGACACTGGTGGGGGACAAGGCACTAGAAGTCACAAATGGACCAAATCTAATCACCTGGTTGACAAAGTTATGTTGTTGGGCCTGAGCAGTTTTGTACTGAAAAGCAGTTGGCACTGTTTAAAAATCAGAACTCCCCCCCAATCTGGCTTTCTGGCAACCCTGGACCTGCTTCCGGCCTGACAGCAGTTAGTTGGGGCTCGGATGTGGCTACGCACCTCGAAGCAGGCCCGTGTCCTCCGTTTGCCCAAGGCCCCCGTTCTAGAAGTGGCACCTGCTTTCCGGCTTAGGGAGCCTTGTCGGCCACCAGAAGCACTTTTCGTTTCAGCCCTGTCACCGCAGACATGGCCACCCTGCTGTGCCTCAGCCGGTGGGCTGCGATAGAGAGGCCTTAACTGGGACTTGGGAGACCCCGTGGAGCCAGATTTAAATGGGCTCAGCCCTCACCCCCAAATGGCACAGGGGTGACCACACAGGTTGCCCTGACAGTCACAGCACCCCTTTAGGTCTCAAAAGCTCGGGTGATGAATTACATGGCATCTTACGTAGTGGGTTCCCCAGGGCTTCCCAGCCCCCAGCCCCAAATCTGTACCCGCTTGCTCTGGCCCGGGGGCCGAGGCAGTGATGGGGCTCAAGGAATTTCTGGGGCGGACAAGATGCCTCTGGATTTGCTGGCAAAGTCCAGGACACTAGTTGGCCCCTATGTCTCTAGGATGGGAGTGGGGACTGGGAGATCCTGCTCAAACCCAATGGGCTAAGCTCTGTGACAATGTCCCAAGCTCCCTGAATGAGCCCCACTGCTCTGACTCCGGGCCTGGCCACCCAGCTCCACCAGGTGTCCCCAGCCTTCTCCCATCCATCCCCAGAGGACAAGCCATCCCTTCGTGGGGTGGGACACACATGTGGACTGGCTCAGCATGCAGAGGCAGGCGGGCCCTGGAAGCAGCCTCGGGGGCTCGGGGTGAGCGGGGAGCCTGCCACCATGCGGGAGAAGCGAGGGGCCTCGCGGGGAGAGGCGTGCGGAGACATGCGAACCGAGGGGGAGGGAGACACATGGGAGGGGAGGGAGGGGTGGAGATGAGAGAGGCCCAGGTGATGGGGCAGGGAAGGTGCTAGTCTGCCCTCATCCACCCCTCCCCCTCTTCCCACGTCTGCATCCAGTCCTTCAAGTGCTCACAGAACTTCCGGCAACTTCCCTTTTTCTAGCTTCCATCTTCCCGTCCACAGGCCACAAGGAGCAGCTGTCCTCTCCTCCAACCTTGCCCTGTGCACCCAGGTTCTAGGTGCCTGGGCGGGGTGCAGGCCCCGAAGGCTGGCGTGCTCAGGGGTGTGAGGGCTCGGGACCGGGGAACCACCCACCCGATGGCTCCGGAGAAATCCTGCCCCCTCCAGCCCAGAACCCGCCTCTGAGCTCCAGCCCCATAACCACCTGCCTACCGACTCCTTCCAGGGTGTCCTTAAAGGCGCCTCACACACTCACGCTCTTCCCCAACCAGGCCTCCTGGCATCCCCTAATCACCTCCGGGTCAAGCCAGACTCACGTCCCTCCAGGTACCCCTCTCACCCACAGCCCAGAGGGGCCCACCCCCAGGTTCTGGGGAGGCCCCTGCTCAGATGGCTAGTCCTCTGCTGGCCTCCCGCAGCCCAGGCCCCACCAAACCGCTGGGGCTCTGCAGCCACAGTGACCTCGTCTAATCACACTTCTGATGGCGCCTCCCCAGCTCCAAATCCTCCCACGCTCCCACAACAAGGCCCCCAGGGTCTGTCCCCTTCTGCCCCTTTTACTTCCTATGGGCCAGCCTCCAGCCACACCCCTCACTTGCAGCCCCTGACCCCCGCGTGCTGTCCTGCACTGGGCCTTTGCATGTGCTGTCTAGACCTCGTATGCCCTTTCCCCCTCTCCACCTTGTTAGCACTGCTCATCCTTCAGCTTGCAGCACCGTTACAATTTCAAGTGGGTTTGCAATGCCTGACTCCCCCACTTGACCAGGTGAGGGGGGCAGTGGTGGTGTCCGCTTTTGCCTCCCCTTCATCTGTGGCACGGAATTGGGGCTCATTCAATGTTTGGTAAATGAGCACACGTGTACCGCTAGGGGAGGAATCCTGGTGTAAAGATGCTATTGGGGGTCCTTCACAGGGGCTCAGGGCTGGGCGGGGAAGAGGCAGGTCAGATTTAACAGAGTGAGAGGTGTGCAGGTGTGTGAGGAGCTGAATAAGTGAGGAGAGAGACAGTGTATGCTGGGGTGGGGGTATGGGCGTGCAGGGTGGATGGATGTAAGAGAGGAGAGGGATAGTGTGTGCATCTGTGTGTATGCAGTGGGGAGAGAGACAGTGAGGGGTCAGAGACAGAGCCAGGAAGAGGAGAGGGCACATGTGTGCAGTGACTCTGTGTGTGTGTGTGTGTGTGTGTGTGTGTGTGTGTGTGTGTGGCTCATGGCCTTGGTGGGCTGGCCCATCTGGAAGCAGCTAGGACCCCAGCTTTAGCAGTTCTGAGTCTCCCTCGCCTGAGAGTCTTTGCCTGCATGCTGCCCACCCCTCAGACTCCCCCCATCAGGCTTGGAGATTCATCTCTGGTGATCAAGCCCAAAGAGCGCAAGGGCTGAGAATGGGGTCAGGGATGGGAGGCCCTTTCCTGGGGCTCAGGCTCCATGGAACTGAACAGGGAACTGGAGTGATTTGAGGGTAGCTGAGGGTTCTGAGTGTCAGATGTGTGTAAGCAATGGGATTGGAGGCCCAGCCAGCCGACTTGTCCTGGCAAACCCATCCTTTTCTCTGCAAAAGATGCAAATCAAGCCAAACAGAAAACCCCAATTCAGAACCCAATGGAAACAAGGAGAGAGAGAGAGAGAGAGAGAGAGAGAGAGAGAGAGAGAGAGAGAAGCTCTGTAGGAATGAAGAGGGAGGGGGGGCTGGGAGGTTGGAGAGGGGGACAGATGAGGGGGGTAAGAGGGACAGACAGCCGGGGGGAGGCGGAAAATAAGAGGGGGTGTCAGGCATTCCCAGTCAGAAAGCCAAGGGCATGACATGCAGTGCTGATGCGAGAAGATGCGTTCACAGTTAATGTAAGGCATTTAGACTTCAGAAAGAAGTAACACCAACCGGATTCTAGATGCAGATGTTGAAGATGGAGGGGGAGCGGGCGGGCGGGGACAGTTGGGGAGGCGTGTTCAGCGTTTTTTAGGTTGATTTGTAACCAGTGCCAAAAAACCAATGGGTTTCGGTTCCCGGGCGGGGAGTGGGGGTGGTGGTGGTGGGTTGGGAGATAGTCATTGGTGTATGAATACACAGACCACGTCATGGATGAACAAATGAATTTCATAGTGCATTTTGATTGGATGAGTTTTTCAGACGGCGTTGTGCCAATATACAGTTTAAAGAGCAGGCATGAAAAGAGACAAGACAAGAAACACAGTCATTATCCATCGCACGCAGAGCAAACCCACGTCACCCAGGCCACTTAGGGGCAGCAGCTGAGGCCCACTGGGTCTCAGGCCCTCTCCCCCCAACCCTGGGACCTGCCCTCTGAGGGTCTGGTTCCTCCTGCCTCAGACCTAGCGGGCTTACCTGGGGGGCAGGAAGGGGCGACTGTGGCTCCTTGCCTGGCAGGGCAGGCCTCCCCTACTCCAGGCTGGGAGTTTATCATTCTTAAAGGGTCCAAACACCCGCCTCTAGCTTTCCCTCCAAATGATTCTGAGAGCCAGGGGCCGGCGGACCAAGTAAAACTCAAGTACATCCACGGTAATAATGGCAATAACAAAGCCACCATTCGTGAACTATATTTTCTGGTAGGTTCTGTGCCAAGCACTTCGCATTGATGGCTCTGCCTTATTAAAAGTTGCCATCTTTCTCCTATGAATGTCAGCCCTATGGGGGCAGCATTCTTTTTATTGACTGATTGATTTATTTCAGAGAGAAAGGGAGGGGGAGAGAGATAGAAACATTATCAATAAGAATCATTGATCGGCTGTCTCCTGCATGCCCCCTACTGGGGATCAAGCCCGCAACCCAGGCATGTGCCCTTGATGCTAATTGAACCCAGGACCCTTCAGTCCGCAGGTGGATGCTCTACCCATTGAGCCAAACCAGCTAGGGCGAGGCAGCCTTCTTGTATATTTTGACTTGTTCACTGCTCTGTCTCCAGCACCTATAGCAATGCCTGGCACACAGCAGGCGCTCAATGCATGCTTACTGAGTGCATGAATGAATGGAAGATCTGATGGGCTTAGTTGTGATGATCCCTATATACAGGTTGAGAGGAAGTAACACCATTGCTCAACGTCAAACAACTCATAGGGAGGGCTGTTTTGACTACTGTAATGGTCTTGATGCCCTTGAATTGGATCCTGTGCCCCATCCTCCTGACCGCCCCCCCCCCCCCCCATGTCTTGTAGCCAGGAGGACGAACTGTTGGGGTTCAGCCCTACGGATCTCTTACTGGCAACTGGAGGTGATAACCAACTTTCTCCACCTGCCTTACTGGGGTGGTAGGCCACACTTTCCGACCTCCTGCCCCAGAGGGACATTGGCTCAAGGCTGTTGAGAGCTCAGTCCAAGGGCAAGAAGCCAGTTGGAGCTCAGACTTCTTAGAAACTTAGGTCTAGGCTCTGGCTCTCTGCCAGGGGACAGTGGCCAGGTGGGGGCAACCCAATGGGAACAGACCCCAGGGGGGCACGACCTCTCTTGAGGGAAGTGTCGGGTAGGACGCGGGGAAGGGGAGCTTCTGCATCACTGGAGCTGAAGGCCAAGAGTTGTGGCCAAGGTACCACCTGGGTGCGCGTGCTGGGAGGTGAACGGCCCCCTCTTCTGTGCAGCTCCCCAGCCCTGCCAGTCTTCCAGGACAGAGAGTGGGCCAACTGATCTTCTGCTGGGGGCGCATGTGGGGACACCCCAGGAAACACCCATGTCCCCTCAGGAGTCACCAGGCCCGGCTGTGTCAACTTAGGCAGGTGCCCCTCTTCCCTGAGCACCGGGCCTCAGTTTCCTCATCGGTGAAATGGTACAACACCCTCTTTCTTGGGCAGCACCCCACTCGGATCTATCCTCTGCTCTTCTCTGCCTACTGTGAGCATCGCTCTGGCTGCGGGTCCTCTCGCTCCCTTCTGGCTGGGCCTGGCCGATGGGAGGTGCTGGCAGGAGGCGGCACTAGGAGAGAAAGGCTGGGTGCTTCTCCCCAATGCTTCCTTCCTGCTTTGGCCCTTAGTCTCTGTTAGGGGTTCTGGTCCTTCTAGTCCACAGCCCCTCACCAATCCAGGCCAGGTTCCCCCCACTTCAGCACCTGGGCAGGTGACAGCTCCTCACAGTGGCTGGGTTTTGGATGCCTTCCCTCCTCCTCCATGAATGGTCTTTGCTTTCCAATTGTCCAAGGGAATTCACCTATATGCTGAGCCCTACACCTATACCACGAGCGAATCCACATAAAATGCTTGGCACAATACCTGGCAGACAAATGCTCCATTCTTGTCGGCCATCATTATTTTTATTGCTGTTATTATGAGGTGGATACCACCCCGGCCCTTGGCTCTGACACATTCTGCTTTTGCCCCTCCCCCGCTTTGAGGATCCTGCTCTCCCCCCAACCTCCAGAGGGCCCTCAAGCCTGGGCTCACTGGCAAATGGCCAAGGAGGGATCTTGAACAGAAGATCTGGGGCCCCGAGTCTTCTAGACAAGGTACAAGGACAATGTGGGGCCAGTCCAGAGACCCCCACGTGGGGGGAATCCCCCAGGTCTGGGGGTAGAGCAGGGTAGATGTCCTGGACCCTCCCAAGGTTCTGGGAGTGGTTCCCTTGGTTGGTCCAAGGGCCACGGCTCCCTCCTGCCCATGAACCAGGAGGTGTTCGTTCAGGCAGAATGGATTTGAAGCTGGTTCCCTCTGGGCCCCCAACACTGTGTGGAGTCTGGGGTGGGGCTCAGCCTTGGGTCCTTTAAGGGTCTCAGTTCTCTCAGTGCACTCAGCCCACGTTTATTCATAAGTCACTGGGGCAGGGGAGTCTGCGCTCAGCACTGGCCCCATGGCTGTGGCTTTGGGAACGCCTGCCTTCGTGAGTTGCCCTCCTGCGGGGGGGCGGGGGGAGGCCCTGCCTCTGGGGGCCCTGCTTTACCCTCTCTGCTCACGGCCGAGTGCTGGCAAGAGCCAGCTGTGGCTGTCGGGACCTGCTGCTTCTGGATGACCTCTTCCCCGTCCCCCCCGCCCCGCCCCGCCCCCTCCCAGCCAGGAGTTGCCCAGAAAGAAGCCGGCGGGAAACTTACCCCAAACTCAGTCACGAGGATGTCGGTGATGCTGCCCAGAACAGTCACAAAATCGAAGATGTTCCAGGCATCGCGGAAATAATTCTAGAATGGGGACCCACAAGACAGAGATGCCAACTCAGGGCTCATGCTGGGTCCCCCAAGGCCAGCCGGGGGCACAGCTCCGATCAGCCCAAGTGCCTGGGACAGTCTTGGCCATTCAAGTTGCAAAATGCTACTGAGCGGCTCCTCTGAGTTGCCCTTCTGCAGAACCCAGGCCTTCCATTGGCTTGCCTGACCCCAGAGGGGGCCTCCAGGGCCCTCGTCAACTCTGCTGGGGAGAAGACCTCAAAAACAAGGATTACCACTCATTTTACATGAGGTGACAAGCTCAGAGAGTGAAGTCATCACTGGCCTGGTCGGTGAGCAGCATGGACGTGAAGGGCCAGGATTTGACCCCAGGCTGGGACTTGGAGTCTGGAGTCTATGTTGAGGATCCTACGGAATCAGGACTGTGTTCACAGCACACTCCCAAAGAGAGCGGCCACTGGGTTCACCTCCCAGCTGTGTGGCTGTGGGCTAGTGACTTAACCTCTTTGGGCCTCCACTTCTTGATCTGGAGAAGGGGAACAGTAACAAGGGTACCAAGGCCATCTGGGCACCTGCCAGGCTGCGTGTCCTGGCTCCTTAGTCGTTAGATGGGGCCGGGTGTCTAGTTCTAGCCGAGGGGCTGTGAGCAGAGGCCGTGCGAGTCACTTCCTGGCCAGTCAGGACTGCCAGAACTCTCGTAACCCTGGCAACCCGGGACATGCCAGATGGGGCTGCTCCAGGAGCCTGGGTCCCTGAGTATCTATAGGCAAAGAGAGTCCCCCCTCCCTGCCCCGCACTGAGTGCCAACAAAACCTTTGTTGATTTAAGCAACTGAGATGTGAGGGCTGTTTGTTACTGTAGCTGACTTGATAGGTCCTGATTGGTACATCCCGGGGCTGGGTGCTGGCTCAACTGGGACCCACAGGTACAGCGCATTGTTGTTACAATACTGAAATATTCCACGTGATTGGAGCCCACACCAAGCAGTACCCCTGCCTGGATCTACAGGTCTGGCTGAGACGCCCTCCCCATCCCCCCAAGGCTCGTTGAGACTCATGCCAAACACAGGCCTTCCCAGCATCCTCACAAGGCAGAGGCCGGGGCGTTCTAAGTGCTCAGCTCCTCCCGAGTGTCTGACCCTGCAGCAGCCCGCTGCCTCCCGGAGAAGGGCCCAGGCTTTAGAGCTGTGCTTCCCAGGATCAATTCTTTCAGCAAGGTTGAGTTAAATGTACCGAGTTGGACTCTGTGGGTCTTGGCGCCCTCTTCTGGAGGATAGGGTGTAACAACAATCATATAATGGAGTCCGAGTGGGATTTGGTATACAGTAGGTGCTCAACAGATGGACGTTGTGGTTTTACAGTCATCGAAAAGCAATGCGGGTTCCGATGGCACTTACGGTATTTTAGCAGGTGCTGCTGGGGCCCTGCTCACCTTCCTTCATATCACATGACTGCGCACCTTCGTTCCTCTGCCCAGGGGCTTTCTCAGGCTGCGTATTTGCTGGGGAATTAACAGGTCCCCTGGAAGCAGCCCTTCACTATGGCTGATGGGCCCTGGAGGATAAATACTCCAGCTCCCTTCCCGGTCAATGGAATGACGCGGATGACCCTCTGCTGCCCCCTGGAGGGCCTCAGCAGAATTGCAACCTGCGCTGGATATCCGACCCCTTCACTCCCAGTCTGTTTCCCCTATCATGTGTTTCTTGGGGTCACCTCTCAGATAAATTCTTTTCACTCAATCCTCGTCTCAGGTTCTGCTTCTCGGGGAGCCCAAAGGAAGACAACTTCCTAGCTGCGCAGTGACAGGCCTCCAGCCCCTGGACTGCAAGGCTCTCCTCTTCGGCCTAAATTTCACCTGGGGATCCTGGGGCTTCATCTAAACTGTAGGGACAGGGTTGGTGCAGGGACTGCCATTGGCTGGGAGATGGAGCCCAGCCCCCGGGGGGGAGATCATCACCAGGAGACTGATTAGGAGGGAAGAATGGCCTGACAGCTGCACTGGGCGGGGCCCACAGGACTCTCCATTTGCTGGGTGTGGACACTGGAGCCGAGAGGCCAGTGCCCTGCTTGAGGCCACACGGCTAGAGAGGGGCTGAGGCAGGATTCGCTCCCAGGTATGGGAACATCGGAGCCCACGCCTTTCCCCATACACAGGCTGTGACTTGTCCTGGTGGATTCCCAGGACGAGAATGCTGAGCTGGTGCCACTGCCTGGCTGCAGGGTGCTTCCCCGGCCTGGCTGGTGCTCAGCTCGGGGTCTGACAGCCTGGGCAGCACCCTGGACGCCCCGGGGATTCATTAAAAACACAGATTCAGGCCCTGGCTGGTTTGGCTCAGCTGGTTGGACCACTGTCCGATGCACTGTTTCTCTCCCTCCCTCCCTTCCTCTCTCTATAAATACATACATACATACATACATAAAGCAATAAAAAGAAATAAAATTAAATCTTAAAAAAATACAGATTTGCCCAGTTGGCGTGGCTCAGTGGTTGAGCATGGTCGACCTATGAACTAGGTCAGGGTTCAATTCCCAGTCAGGGCACATGCGCAGGCTGTGGGCTCCATCCCGTGTGGGGCGAGCAGGAGGCAGCTGGTCGATGATTCTCTCTCATTGATGTTTCTATCTCTCTCTCCTCTCCCTTCCTCTCTGAAATAAAAAAAATATATATTAAAAAAATTAAAAAGAAAGAAAAAAAAAAAAACAGATTTGGGGCCCCTACCTGACCAAGTGGATCAGAATCTCTGGGGATGGGTCTGGGTCCCATTTAAAAAGAAATCTCCCCAAGTACTTCTGAGAGGGAGCAGAGTTGGCAGCCACGGCGGGCCAGTGAGCTTGACTGTCATCCTTCACTGCCAGGCTTCCCTCTCCGTCTCAGACACACACTATGTGTTTAGGGTTGGCAAGAGTTCCTCTGAGAGAGAGGCAGTGACGCGGGAGAGGTGAGGTGACAGAGCCTGGGTACCATGTGAACGGAGATCTCTCCGGTGTTAAAGCTGATGCCCTGTACCAGCGGTCGCCAACCTTTCGGACCTCACGGACCACCCGTTGGCGACCGCTGCCCTATGCCACTTGGAGAAGCCCAGGTGAGACCCAGGCTGACACCAGGTGCTGCCGGTCATTCTCTGCAGAGAACAGGCTAACGGGGTGATCAAGAGGGAAGGCATCTGTTTTAAGTCTCAGCTTGGTCACTCGTGGGGGCCTTCTTCAGCGTTTGTGTGCTGTGACCCTCCTTGGCCATCGGGAAGACCTTCTCAGAGGAAGCTTTCTAAATGCTTAAAATAAGATACCCAGGATGGCGAGAACATTCGTTCTATTGAAATATGGTGATCAAAATATTTTTAAAATGGTGATCTAATGATGAATGCACTTCCTCATTAACATATTAAACACGGTTTAGTCGAAGGTTTAATAACCACCAGCATTCTGAAGCAACGATGAGCGCAAACCAAACTGTAAGGTTTCCGAAACCTCTACAATGCATGAGGAAAGTATGTGATTTGGATTGCTAATGCTGCAGGGGTTTGCTGTCTGCTTGCCAGATGGAAGGAAATGCTCAAGTCCAGTCAGTAGCTGGCAAAAGGTAACGATGCAATTACTTGCATTACTGGGAGATGAAGTCCAGCGAGTGGGTTCTAAAGTGCATTTGAAAAAAAGAAAAAGGAAAGGGAGTCCAGGAGAATGACAGGGCATGTGATGAGGGCTGACACTCATTTCCTTCCGGTTGTCCATGTGCACGTCTGAGTGCTGGGCTCCACTGTCAAATGCATTTCTCACTGAGGGTCGCAGCGTCAACAGTTTGAACGCCTGTCTGGAGATCCGTTTCCTTACTCTAAAATGGGTCATTTCCAGGAATGGCTGAATAAGTGCACGCCTTGCACATAGTAAGTCAACATGTGCCAGGCGTCATGGGTGTTACCGGGCAAGCGCAAGAACATCTAAGCAGAGTCTGTGGGCATTGGAAGGATGCTCAAGCCACCACTGGGGTGGGGTCTTGGTGCCAGGTGGGTGGACCATCACCCAGCACCCAGTGCCCCTCGGGGCTCCCCCCCAACACACAACTCTAGCCCTAAAGCTGTACTTACCAGAATCCCAAAAGCCATGACTTTGAGCAGACATTCCAGAGAGAAGAGGGAGGTGAAAACGATGTTGAATACCCTCAGAGCATTTTCATAAGCAACCGAGGCCCCGTAGAACTAGAGTAAGAAGAGGGAAGGGCGTCGGGGTCAGTGGGTGGCAGGGTCTGGGGAGGCGGCTCTGCGGCTGTCCTAACCGGGGCCAGACAGGACTCACACTTGGGGTCCCTGTTGACCCCTGTGGAGCCAACTCCAGGCAAGCTCTTCACATCAAAACAAAAACTCCTTCGATCCTGGGACAGCCTGGCCGGGTGGGGCTGGGGAGGGTGTCTAAAGCAGGCTCTCTGCAGGAACCTCTGTTTTCCCAGACCCCCTTTTAATTCCTACCTGCACGCGCCCATGAGCCCACTCCCACACCTAGTTTTACAACATTTCCAGCCCCAAAGTGTTTCCCTGCATCCCCTCCCGGTCGATCATAGCCCCAGAGGTAACCGTTCTTCTGACTCCTTGGGAAATATTCTTGACCAACTATTTAATCAGACTTGAATCTATAACCTTTAGACCTAACTACCAGCTTTCAGGGCATACGGCACATGGAGGAAGAAGTTACAGCCTGCACACACACACACCCGCCCCCCCCCCCCCCCCCCCCCCCGCCCGCCTCCAGGAAACCAATGCATCTAGAGCTGGAACCCTTTTCATTCGGCTCACCTGTTTCTCCAAAAAGTCAAGAGTATAGGGGAAAAAGGTGTGGATGGGGAGCACAGAGGCTTAAAAGACAAAAACTGGAGGCCATGTGTAGTCATTTAGATCTTGGCTCCAAAAACAACTCACCGTAAAAGACATTTTGTTTTTCTTTTTTTTTTGTAAAAGACATTTTGGGGACAATTCAATATGGCTCTCAGAGAATTATCACTCATTTTCTCTAACATAAGAATATGTCGGAAAATCTTCTTTTTTAAGAAATGCATATTGAAGAACTTAAGGGTGAAACAGTGTGGTGTTTATAATAAAAAAAATATTTTTACTGATTTCTGAGAGGAAGGGAGAAAAAGTGAGAAACAGAATCATTGCTGGTGGCCCACAACTCAAGCGTGTGCCCCGACTGGGAATTGAACTGGGACCTCCTGGTTCATAGGTCGCTGCTCAACCACTGAGCAATGCCAGCGGGTGTGGTGTTTATAATTTAAAATACTTAAAAAAAATAGAAGTGTCCAGAGCAGGCAAATCCACAGAGGCAGAAAGCAGATTGGTGGTTGCCGGGCGCTGGGGGAGGGGCATGGGGAGTGACTGCCACAGGGATGGGTTTTCTGTAGGGGGATGGAAATGTTTTGGAAGTTGATGGAGGTAGCGGCTGAACAACATAGTGAATATACTAAATGTCACTGGGTTGTACACTTTGACATGGTGAATATTATGTGTATATCACCTCAATCAAAAAAATTAGGAAAAAAATAGATGAAGGTGACATAGTCCAGTGTTTCAGACGGGGAACGATGGGTGACGGAGACTGGGTGTCCACGAGGGCTGGACACTCAGGGCGTGGAAATGCAGAGCCCCTGGCCCACCACCGACCTGCCGGACCAGCATCGCCGTTAACAAGCCCCCCCCCCCCCCCCTGTGATCCGCGAGCACATTGCAATCTGGGGAGCACCTGCTCTACTCCCCACCTCTCTCCTGTTTGCTTCGAACTGCTCGTCCTCACTACAATGGACAAACAAAAGGAGCTGCTTACGGAGAGGGTTTCTGAGTGAAAACCGGCACTGATTTTTTACCGGTTCAATAACTTGCAGCTCAATTTGTTGCGTGTTTTTGAAGTGTCGAGAAATGTGCTATTGTCTTTGCCTGAACTTTCTCATTCCCTCCTCCTCTCCCGGGTGCGGGGGGGGGGGGGGGGGGGGGGCGGAGAAGGAGGAAGGGAGGGAGGAAGGCACTAGTATTAACATCCCCATTGTATTGACAGGGAAACTGAGGCCCTGAGGTGTCATGGGTCCCTGTGCAAGGTTAAACAATGAGTGAAATGGCAGCACTGGACTCAAATCCAGGCCGTTGGTCTCCGAAGCACACACAGAAAGATTCTGACTTTTTGCTCTAAAGAGGCTCCATGGCCCTGAGAGTGGCCAGGTCCTTACCTGTCCCTCCTTCCTCAGGCCACTCATCAAACACTTAGCAAGGCCCTCTTGTTCCCTCTGAGCCAGACCTCGCTGAACCCTAGGAATTCAGGGGTGACCAGGACTTGTCTCAGAGGCTGGGGAGGGGGGATTGTCGGGCAACCCACACTGATATTAGGGCGCGGGAGGTAACGGTAGGGCGCCTGCAAAGGTGGGCACCTGGGGCGGTCTTGGGAGATCAGGGAAGGCTTCCTGGAGGAAGGGCTGTGCAGGTGCCCCGGGAGGAGCTGACCAGAGAGACGGCGGGAAGTGTGTGTCAGGCGGAGGGAGCAGCTGGGGCACAGGCCGGGCGGTAACAGCAGGTCGGCCTGGGGGACTCACAGCAGAGGGTCCCACTTTGCTGGAGGAGGGCAGGTCTGAGGGGCAGGGATGCCGCGGGTTTAACCGCGCCGGGGCTCACCTTCATCATGAGCACGATGGTGTTGAGGGCGATCATGGCCATGATGGTGTACTCGAAAGGCGGCGACACCACGAACTGCCACATGCGGTACTGGAAGCTCTGCTTGTTCTGGGGCATGTGTCGGGTCAGAGGCTTGGCGCTGATGGCGAAGTCGATGCAGGCCCTCTGCGGGAGAGAGGCCGGTGGCGTGAGGGCAGGCGGAGGACAGCGCCCGACACCGAACACCCTCCATCTAACGCAGCACGGCTCTCGGGTACACCTGCCCCCGGCTAGCAGCCCTGGACTCCCATCAGCTCCCACGATGGCTCTCTTCTCCCGCCAGCCATGGCTCCCTGAGACGTCGCCGTCTGCCAGAACTGGCACTGACACGTCTGCCCCCTGTTATCTCATGGACTCCCCTTAGCGGACATAGGAAGTGGGTACTATTAATCGCCTCACTTTGCAGGCAAGGAAAATAGAGGCTCAGAGAGGTTAAGCCACTTGCCTGTGGTGGCACAGCTGTAAACTGGGCCAAACCCAAATTTAAGCTGAAGTTTCACTTTGAAGCTCAACCGTTCTTTCCTACTGAACACTTGGCTCCTCCTCTCGGAGGGGGGTGTAGAGAGAGGAGTCATGGTCATGACGTCTTAGGTGTCAACAGAGCGGAGGAAGGGTGTTGGAGACCGGGTGTAAGCTGACGCAGTGTTCCTGACTTGTTTTGATCTAACTTGCTTTGATGGCACATTCCTATTGTCAGCAGATGAGTAGAATAAGAGAGACCTTTCATAGCTTATCAAAAGTCTGTAAATATTTACCGAGAACTTGGCCTCCTGACTTCTCTTAGAGATTAAGAAGAACAGAGAGCACATTCCTCTTTGTTGACCTCCTATTCAGTATTTGTATATAAAAGGCATTGTGTAGTCAATAAAGTAGCCGTAGTTGATTGAAGACTCGCCGCCCTCCCGATCCCGCTGTCCTGTCTTTCTTTCTTTTCTCAATTCCCACCTCCCTACCTCAGCCCGGTTCAACCGTCAGGCTGGTCCCTGACAGAAGGGTACATTCTAAATCCTCCACCTCGCGTGGATGATGCGAGGAGGACAAAGGACCATGTCTATCCTCTTTGGTGTGCTGGACTTCCATTCATAAATATTCACCACCTCTCCCCGGGGGACATTCCCCGCCCCACTGACATCACCCGTGGACGTGTGACTCACTCGGGCTAATGAAATGTGAACAGAGGTGACTTGTGCCTCTTTTGGGCCCAAGTTTCAAGAGTTGGACGATGGTGTGCTTATACATACTCTCTTTTTTATCTGAAGCATCTTGGAGGGAACATGGATAACGGTGACATAGAGCAGAGCCATTTGGACATGCAAGGCAAGCAAGAAATCACCCCCGTTACGGCTATCTGGCACTGAGATCTCAGGGATGCTCGTTACTGAACTGACTGATACATACACCTTCTGTCTGATGTATTTTCCTCTGAAAGCCACAGGAAGGGCTGCCCTGCAGACGGGGTTCTGCTGGAAGAATGCTGCGGTTCCCTCCCCACACGCCCCCAGAAGCTGGTTTCTGTGTGTACGTATGTATGTGGGGAGGTCGGGGTGGGGACTGTCCATTTTTAAATGGGGGATGCAACTGGAAAGTGGCACCTCGTTTTTCTCCAGGCTGTATTCCTCCATCATCTTGTCTCCCTGCTCCTGGAAGGTGATGATGATCAAGGCCACAAAGATATTGACGAAGAAGAAGGGGAACACGACAAAGTAGACGACGTAGAAGATGGACATCTCCATGCGGTACCCGGGGCTGGGGCCCTGGTTCTCGAAGGTGGCGTCCACGGAGTGCTTGAGAACCCTTGCGGGGGGAGGGGGCGGGGGGGGGGGAGTGGGACAAGGGAACAGGCATGGAGAGAAATATTAAGAGAAAGTGGACAAGAAAGAAAAATAATCACTGTTTTCCGACTCCGGTTACCACGGTTACTTTAGGAAGCCGTAGGCTCCCCACCTCCCTTGTCTGTGGGGAGCGTTAACAACCATGCATTTCGAGCCTGTTATGTGCCAGAAGAGAGGTTCAACGGCCTATTTATTTTCCCAGCAACCCTCTCGGGGAGGTTCTTCCTGGCTCCATTTTGCACACAAGGAAACGAAGGTCCGGCCATGTCAAGCGACCTGCCGAAGACCACCCGCTCAGACGTGGCCGAGTGGGGTTTGAAACCAGGAGTGAAGAGGGGCCATGGAGGCAGGTGTGTGTGTGTGTGTGTGTGTGAAGCTCAGGAGGAGAGGAGCGGTGGAGGTGCAGTGGGGGTGCGGGGGAGAGTGTGTGCACAGCTGCTCTGACGGTGCAGAGGCTGCGCACTGCTCAGGGCCCTGTGTCGGGGTGCCGCTCGCACCGCAGACGTGAGAGATTTGTGCCTTCGCGATGACAGCCCTTTGGCAGGAAGCCATAAAGGGCCTTACTGAGCGAAGTCACTAAACACACGGCAAACGGTGTTCTGACAGATGGAAGCGAAGTCTGTGGAGGAAGCAGTATCTTTAAATATTTCACCCCAAGGTGCCTCCTGGGCTAGCACTGGCCCACGTGTGTGGGTGCCGAGTGTGCGCATGGGGGAGCAGAGACGTCCGGGGGGGATGGCTGCTGAGGGCACACGCTGGCATCTACGGCCTCCCACCCCCCCCCGCCCCCCGGCGCTTCCGAGATCTCGGGGAGAAGCTGGACGAAGGCTCGGACAGCGAGGTGCTTGCCTTGGGCACCAATAAGGGGGCGCCAACATCCTCAATAACCAAGGTAAGTGATATTTTACTCCGATGTTTTAATACATCCAAATGAACGCTCCAAAGCCCACGATGAACTCCAAATTGTACACAGACAGGCTCTGGCCCGCACGTGCGCGGGTCGGCACCCAGGCCTGGCCCCTCGGAGAGAAGGGCCCCGCAGTCAGGCCTGGCCCGTGCGGTCCACAGCCCGCCTCGGAGGTTCGCGTCACCAGCACAGAGCGGGCGAAGGGGGCGTGGCTGCCTGCGTGCAGGAGCCTTTCTGTAAATCAGAGACAGTGCCCGTTCGGGGCGGTTTGGGGATGGAGCCTCGACGCTCAGGGCCTGGCGAGCTAAGTGAGGGCTGGACTTCTGTCCCTAGAAGCCCAACCACACGCGGAGGTCAATGTGCTCGTGACAGCCCCCCCCAGGCATCTAGCAGGGTCCCCATCTTGGGGAGTCAGGAGCAAACCGCCCCCTCCCAGATCTTTCTCAGCCCCGGGCTCTCAGACCCTCTCCCCTCCTGCCCCCCGGGCCCGAGCTCCGCCTGCGGGCTCCCGCTTACTGTGGCCAGCCTTCTCCCGTGGACACGGTGAAGAGGGTCAGCAGAGCCCACAGCACGTTGTCGTAATGGAACTCATACTTCTTCCACTCTCGGTCCCGGGCCTTCACCTCGTTCTTCTCATACAGGAGGTACTTGCCACTGACACAGAAAACGGGCCATTAGCGGGAGGAGGGCAGCTCGGACACTTGTCTTTGGCTCCTGGAGACAGGAGGGGGGAGAGGGGCCCCCAGCCCACACTGCCTCCCCCTCGTGCTCCCTGGGGGAGGGGGTGCCCTTGGAGACAAGCCCACGGTGATGCCGATGCCGTGACCCTGTGACCCGCGGGAGAGCCGACTGAGTCCAGCGCTCCCTTCCAACGCGGAAACTCTAGTCTCAGATTGGGGGACGCGGTTAAGAGCAGGGAGAGAGACAGGCACGTTCCTGCGTCCATCAGGCCAGTGGGGGTGGTAGCTGCTCCTTTTCAGGGCAGGAGTCAGGGCTGAGCTCCAGACTCTTAGCTACAGGCCGGGACCCTTCCAGCTCCGGAAACAGCCACCAAAATAACAGCAGCTGGCGTCTGCCGCGCCAGCAACAGCGGCAGCGCTCAGGGGTGCTTGCTAAAGGAGAGGCGCAGCTTTCCTGAGCGCCCCTTCCCACCGTGAGGCCCACACCCTCCTCCACAATTTCTCCTCCAGGAAGTTCTGGAAACCAAACCCTCTGCCCCTAACTCAGGGGTGGGCACGTTACGGCCCCGAGACCAAATCTGGACCAGTTTCTGCACGGCCCACAAGCCAAGGATAGTGTTTTGTTTTTTTTTTACATTTTTAAATGGTTGAAAACAAATCATTCCCGATACGTAAAAATTATACAAAATTCAAATTTTAGTGCCCTAGCCGGTTTGGCTCAGTGGATAGAGTGTCGGCCTGCAGACTGAAGGGTCCCGGGTTCGATTCCGGTCAGGGGCACATGCCCAGATTGCCGGCTTGATCCCCAGTGGGGGGCACGCAGGAGGCAGCTGATCTATGATTCTCTCTCATCATTGATGTTTCTCTCTCTCTCTCTCCCTCTCTGAAATAAATAAATAAATAAATAAAAGAAAACCATTTAAAAAAATAATTCGAGTGTTAGTTTCCAGAGATAAATTTTATCAGCACACAGCCATGCCCATTCGCGGACCTGCGGTCTCCGGCGGCTTCTGGCCTGCACGGAGCCGTCGAGACAGAGACCGGGACCCCAACGGCCTCTCCTGCCTGGCCCCTCCACCTCGGTCCTCACTTCTTCGACCCAACCGGATGCGAGGCTCTGGGTACTTGTTATTTATCCCATTTGGTGCCAACAGGCACATGTTTCCGGACAGAAACACTGAGAACAGGGCTGCTCTGGGCCAGCGGAGGGCGTCAGGCCCCGTGCGGACGGGCACCAGACAACCTTCCGGAAACCTCAAATCAAAATGTGCTGATCTGAAGCACATGGGCCTGTCAAGGCTTCAAATGAGGGGACGTGGACGTGTACGAACATCCCCCACCTGACAAAGCCGGGGACTAGACAGTTAAGCAACTGGTTTACGGCGCATCCCAGGGGGACAGACAGGGACTTAAATTCCAGAACGGCCTTTCTCTACCCAGAGTCCAGCGGCTTCAATCAGGTCACTCCCCACGCCCAGCACTGCAGCTTCCAGGCCGGAGACGGGGAGCCCTGCCTCTGCTGCCCCGCCGGCCCCCCGGGGGACGCCTCGGAGAGCGGAGACCCACCGACAGTCCTTCTCGAACTCCTTGGACTCATCGGTGCAGTGGAAGAACTTGCCCTTGAACAGCTGCACGGCCACCACGGCGAAGATGAACATGAACAGCATGTAGACAATGAGGATGTTGAAGACGTTCTTGAGAGAATTCACCACACAGTCAAACACGGCCTGCGGGGCGGGGTGGAGAGAGGGGGTGAGGGCGGGGCCCCAGAGCATTGTCATTGCTCCCCTTTTACAGACCAGGACGCTAGCCGAGCGAAGGCCGCACAGTTGTGAGAAGGACGTGCGGGGCTGGACCCAATCCCGAGTTTCTATGTACCCACAGCGCCCCACCGCAGCGCCGGGGACCTGGAAAGGCTCCTCCGAGCCCCTCCGGGTTACGTGCACGGCCTTCAGGGCAAGCGGGAAGGTCCTCAACGGAGAGGTAACTTCCTGTCAATTTTGTGTCCCTGCCTCACGCCGCTCCCGGTCCTCATCAGCTGCAGGTCTGGATCGGAGAGAGGACCTCGTGGGCCCCAGAGACGCTGCCCTGAGCACCATGGAACCCTCCCATCCACCCCCGGACAAGGTGCGGGTCCCGGTCTGGGGTGTCCCCCACCCGCTCTGCTTCCTCTCACATTGGGCCCTAACCGTGAGTGGGCACCAAGGGGGGCTGAACCGGCTGGGGGTACAGGCTGGAGTGGCCAGCTCTCCCCCGGGGGAGACAGGGCAGGGCTTACACGGGCTTTCAGAGGGGGCCGTGACTCAGAAAATGGCCAAGAACCGTGGAACCGAATACTGCTGGGATTCCCCGCATTTCCATACAAGCACAGGTTCACATTCGAAGGGCAGCCACGTGACATCTCTGGTAACTTTCCTCAACATGTTGGTATTCGTATCAAAATCCACGAGGGGCACCCCCTGGTGGTATCAGACATCCCTTAGGAGCCCAGCACTAAGCTCCACTGACTTGCAGGGCAGCACAGTTATTCCCGCTCCCATTCTCTTCCGATCCTTGCGGGGGAAGGAGAGAGACTTCCTTAGTTGCTACTATGTTAGCTCCTAACGTTGCTACTTTTCCTTTTAAGCAAGAAAGAGCAGCATCGGCGTTCAACGCCTTGGTCAGGCCACCGTGTTCGGCTAGGTTGTCACAGCAGCACCTGACGTCTGCTGAACAGATCCTTAAGTTTTACCTTCGGTTAACAGTGGGTTCTGGTTTTCCGATTTGAGAAACTGGACATAGCACTTCCTTTCAAAATAAATCCACTTAAAGTAAAAGACAACGTGACTGGACTTGAAGAAACAGTAAGAGGTCATGCCCTCAGGCGGAGCCTAACATTGCAAAGACGTGCTCAGGTGACTAGGTTTCTTTTCTTTCTTTTTGGAACCATAAGCTTTCGGGGAATGCTGGGTCACGAGATTTTGGAACAAGACATACTGGAGCCTAGGACAGGTAGGTGACAAGTCAAAGGTTATGAGGGACCAGACACCCAGTGTATGGGTTACACCCCGTTTTATCCACAGGATGCCTTCATGTGAATTAGAAAAAGGGGTTCTGACCCTCCCACAGGGAGACGTTTCATCCAATGGGAAAGTGTCATGATTCAGGTCTTAGATTGTGTCAGATCCACTTTACTGCCACCTGCTGGGAAGTCGTGGTAACAGAACTATCCATCTACAACGGCCCTATGTGATCATCACCCCTTTCAGTGTCGCATCCTTGAGCCGTGTGCAGCCTGCCCACCTGCACGGGGCAACCCTGCCAGGCCTCCCACACGCCCGTCTCACCTTGAGCTTTGGCAACCGCTTGATGGTTTTAAGAGGTCGTAGCACCCGGAGGACTCGGAGAGATTTGATTGTGTTGATGTCCTTTCCTTTGCTATTGCCACTGTGGAGGGATGTGAGGGTGGGGAGAAGGGAAGAGAGGGGGCGGAGGTCAGGCGGGGTGGTGGGCGGCCCACAGCTCCCCACGAGCCCACCCTGAGCCCGGCACAGCCCTGCCCTGGCCGGGGAAGAGTGGCCCAGCTGCCTGCTGCGGTGGGGCCGGAGGGCCGGTGAGCAGACGGCCGTCTGTGGTTCTGGGTCAGGCTCGTGGAAGTCCCTCCACCATCTGTCCGGGCCGGAGCAGCTGCCTGCGGTGGCCCTCAGACCCCGCACAGGGGAGCTGGCCGCCCCGGGCTCTCTTTGGAGGTGGCCTTGGCAAGCTCTCAGAAAATAAGATTTTTTTTCACCCTTCCAACAGGATTTAGGAAATGCTTAAGGCGGCCCTTAAACCAACACTCCGACCCCTAATATTCCCCGAGTCCAGGGTTTGGTGCACTGGGCGTGTCTTAGCAGCGTAGACTCTGGGGACGCCATGACACCCTTAGCCAGCCAGGACTTGGGCCCCCAAGGAGGACGCTGGCTGCGGCCATCAAAGGCTTGTGAATGGTACACACCACCCACCCAGTCGCCCAAGCCAGAAGCCTGCAGCTCACGTCCAACTTCCTGTCCTCCATCCCCACCCCAGTGGGCCGCCCTCCTACACATCTCCACCATCTGTCCCTGGCCACCGGCTTAGGTCGGACCCCATTACCCATCTCCCAACTTCCCCCCACTCCCTGTCTCTCTCTTCTGCCATCTTTTCTGCACTCAGTGGTCAAAGCCAATGAGCACCTCCCTCTCCTGCTCAGAATCCTCCTGGGGCACCTGCATTCCCAGAAGTGTGGCGTTGAAGGCTCTTTGGGATCTAGTCCAACTTACCTTACCCTCGGCATTCCCCATGCTGCACGTCCCACCCCCCTGCCACACTCTTGCCTGTCTGCTTCTGCACACACTGTTCCCACTGCTGGGAACCCCTCCCTGCACTTCTCCAGTCACAGGACCACGAAGCCCTGAAGGTCAGGGTCAACGCCCCTCCCCCTACAGCCTCCCGACTGCCTCTGGGTTTTGCCAGGCCCCAGTGCTGTTTCAGAACCATCTTTCTGTCTCTGCTTTTGGCGTTAGACGAACACGTCTCAAAGGCGTAAGCTGCGATTTATCCTTCTCTGTGTTCGTTTCCCCTTTCGTCTTGTTTTTTGTCTCCGCGCCCAGCATACATCTGGCCTGTGTTCTCAGGACACATATGGATTCAGATCAGAGTTCCTTGGGAGGGGGTGTCAGTCTCCTAGCAACCATCTCCCTATCACAGAGCTTTCCCAAAGACCCCCGCCACGGTGTGTCTGAGGATCCAGGTGCAGAAACGTCATTCTTCACACCATTTGCGTTTTTAGAGCTCCCTCCCTCATTTTTCAGGGAATAAAGAGAACTGGACATCTCTTATGCCCCAGAATTCAGCAGCCTGAACATGTGTTTTCTCTCTCTTTTTAAATGTTCTTATTGATTTTACAGAGGAGAGGGGGAGAGAGACAGAAACGTTAATGAGAGAGAATCATTCATTGGCTGCCTCCTGCACGCTCCCTACTGGGGATCGAGCCCGTCACCTGGGCATGTATCCTTGACGGAATCAAACCAGTGACCTCCTGGTTCATGGGCCCACACTCAACCACTGAGCCACGTCGGCCGGACCACGTGTTTTCTCTCTTAAACCGAAGGCACCATTAGTCTCAAGGCTGTGGCCCATAGCATGTGCTGAATGGTTGAGACTGGGGACACGCTTCCTGGAGTGCATGTGTTCATCTGAAAGGGCTCCATGGCCCTTGTGGGGGCCCCTCTTCCAGGAGACACTCCGCCCCTGGTCAGGCTGAGAACCATCCTGTGGCCGAGGCGCTGAGTGGAGTGTCCCCGGCAGCGGGGACCGGGGCAGGCTGAGCAAGGCGTGCTTACAGAGAACGACCAGGCTTTGGAGCCACTCTGCTGGACGTGTAGACACACCCGGGGGAGGGGCTTGCTCCTCTCAGAGCCCAAGTCCAGCTGTTCGGGCTGCTCACCCTTCTCACCTCGGGGGTGGACACTCTGTCCTCTGGGAACTCCCACCCAGGCCAAATGCCGCATTGCAATCGGACCCCGGGAGGTCCCCCACCCCCTTCCTGTTCTCCACCAAGAACTGGGCTAACGGTGGTCATGGTGGGAGGCAGCGGCCAAGACCCCTCAGGGTTCCTCCTCTCCGGGGAGCAGGCTGAGGGGGTCTCTGGTCACTGCAAGCGACAGGACAGCAGCACGGACACAGGCCATGGAAACAGGCCCAGAACCAACGCGGCTGCACCAGAGCATGGAGAACGAGAGGCAGACGAGAGAGGAGAGAGAGAGAGAGAGAGAGAGAGAGAGACTTTACCGTGTACTGCTCCTGGTGAGGTGGCGTCAGAGGGAGAGACAGATCGTAAGCGGCCTCAGAAGAGAGAACACAGAACACGCACATACACGCACACACACAACTGAGAACCCCCTGCCCCGCCCGAGCACCAGAGGGCAGCCTCAGGCTCGCGGCTCTGGCTGATGTCCACCTTTCCATCAGGGAGCCCCCCGCTCGGCCCCCTGCGCTTGGCAGGCCCCTGGCACTGCCCGAGGGCACCAAGAAGCCACATTTCCAAGTAGCAGGACAGCCAGGAGGTCGTCGATGACCGAAGGCGAGTTTGCCACTGAAGGTCACTGCCAAGAGCTGGAGAAACAGCCTTTCTCCAGAGGTTCTGGTGCCGGGAGCCTCAGAATGCCTTCCAGGTCACGAGCTTTGGAGCGGGGTGTGTGTGTGGGTGTGGGGGGGTCCTGGGTTTAGATCCCAGCTCTGCTCTCATTAGCATCCTAGTCTATAAAACAGGCACCGGGGACGCTGGTGCTCAGCGGGCAGGAGCTACGCTCGTGGCTTTATCCCAAGTCATGGGATGAAATGAAGGGCAACTCAGGCCTCTGAGAAAACGCGGGCCTGGAGTTGAGCCCCTGGTACAACTCAGCAGGCCTGGCCTCCTCAGCCCTCCCACCGGGACTGCAGGGCAGGCTGAGAGAAACTCACCAGCAGAACGGGGGAACCCCACTGCCAGGCAGATCCGCTACAGAATTTCCCACCCGTAACCCCTTTGGAAGTGAGTGCTATTAAAAAAAAAAAAAAAAAGCTTAAATGCCCACAAGTGCTCCCATTGGGTTTCTTCTCCCCCCACCCTTTCCCATGAGCTCAGTGGTTCTCAAATCTCAAAGTATCTGGGAATTACTGCGCACACAGAATCCTGTAGACTCTCCTTTATAGATTAGGAAGGAGTCATTCATTGGCAGTGACGTTTACTAAACATGCTGACTGTAAGTGTAACATGTGGCTCTTCTAAATGTCTCTGCATCTACCTGCAGGGAGATGACCCCTTTATGCCCATTTTCCAGATGAGGAAGCCGAGGCCCAGGGAGGGAGAGTGACTTGCCCCAGGTCCTCTAGGTGGGAAGCAGCAGACTGAGATTTAAACCCAGGTGTGTAAATCTTGCACTCTAATCTTCTTTCTGTTTCATCATACGCGAGAAAAATAAACGCCTTCAAGGGGGAGGGGCCGTGTGGAGGATGAGGATTAAAAAAAGTGGCAGTCTGAGCGCTCCCTCTTTGGCTTCCTGGCAGTTCAGCTCCTCGGCATGCAGGAGCGGCTTGATCAAGGTGCTCCACCAGTGTTGCCGGGCTGCCCTGAGGGAGGGGTGGCAGCACCAGATGGCCTCTTGGCAGTGAGGGCAGGATCATGATCTGCCAGCTGCTGAGAAATGTCAGTTGCCCGCCTCGATGCATGGGCACAGAGCGTGACATTATGCGTGATGGCTCATGAGATGGTGGGTTAATGTGGTCGCATGGACATGGCCCACGGTCCGTGGATGGAGCAGGACGCACACGCAGATGTCTGGGCAAAAGGTGCAGGCGGGTGGGGACGGTCAGGGGAGCTTCGGCACATCCCTGGGCGGACCACAGGGAATGTCTTCACACTGAGACGGGGCCACAACCACAGCACCGCCGCGGAATCCTTGCTTCCACCCCAAAAGGCCAGAACAGCAAGGTTCCTTTCCACAAGGAAGGGAACAGCCTCGTGCCTCTTCCCCTGGATTTCCAGGGCCTGTCGGGGCCTCCGGGAACCCAGGCTGGCTGGGCTACCAACGGATTGTGCCAACTTCTGAAAGCCTCCCCGATCGGGGTTGGGAGACGGGCAGCAACCCTGAATCTGGCAGTGAACCTCGACTAGTGATCTTGCGAGACTCATTTCCTTCTGGGCCTCAGTTTCCTCATCTACCAAATGATGAGGAAGCAGGAAGAGCTTCCACAGGGGGTGGTTATGAAGGTTACACACATGGAGGCTGTTTACTGTCATTATTACCAAGTCGAGATTCTTGATGTTATGGGGGAACTGAGGCACAAAGAGGCTAATGGACTTGAACATCTAGAGAGAAACCAGACATTTGCAGGAACCTTTTTCTAAAACAAGAAGGTTAATCTCATACTTGTGGGGGTTGGGCGTGGGAGTGGGGTGGGTCTCAGCCTTGTCTCTGAGGAGTGAGGCACCCGGGACAAAGGAAGTGAAAAGACCAGGAAGAAAAGAAGCACAGGACTCGGGGGTTGGGCACTCGGGCTGAGGTCCTCAGAGCAGGCTCCACTCCCGCCAAAAGGACATAATCTATCTGGTGAGAACAAAGACAGTAAACCAAGTCCTCATGGAGCAAGAGACCTTCTTGGGCAAGAAATACCAGAAACCTGCAGCCAGGGGAGGATTCTAAAGCTTTTCTGGGGTAAAAAGGAGCCGCTTGAGGGCGCCTTCGCTAGCTTCCTGGCAATCTGGCCCCATGGGCATGCAGGAGTGGCTTGATCAAGGTGCTGGGACAGCTGTGCCGGGCCTGCAGCCCTGATGTGGAGGAGGAGTGGCAGCACCAGATGGATTTTTTGGCAGTGAGGTGGGCGGGCATGTCTGGGTCGGGGTCTCAGGGTCTAGCTTTCCCATCCCTACGCCCATCGCATATAGGCGCTTCCGTAACTGTCAGCTCTCCCAATACCCCCGAGAGTCCCTGGCATCTGTCAGGATTCCACTGGCAAAACCTTGGGCCCCCCCGCCCTCCCCCGCAGTTCTTGTGATAGCGATGAGCCCACCGAGGCTCACAGGAGGGCCTCAGGTCTCTGTCTGGACCCCTTCCTTGCAGAGGGATTAAAAAAAATTAAATAGGTATTTTTAAGGTCATAAACTAGCAGGTTGACTCTACAAATAAGTTGACAAATGTCTGCAGGCTTGTTTAGAATGCCTTTGTATGACTACATTGGGAAAGGAAACTCAAAACAATAAAAAAACCCCGCTCCCCGTGGCTGATTCTTTTGCAGCACAAAGAATCATTCCGCGGATTGGCTTTTGGTGGGAAAATAACTGGGTTTTTGCAGATGAGGTTGGCTTAGAGCCGTGGTTGGCAAACTGCGGCTCGCAAGCCACATGCGGCTCTTTGGCCCCTTGAGTGTGGCTCTTCCACAAAATACCACGGCCTGGGCGAGTCTATTTTGAAGAAGTGGCGTTAGAAGAAGTTTACGTTTAAAAAATTTGGCTCTCAAAAGAAATTTCAATCGTTGTACTGTGGATATTCGGCTCTGTGGACTAATGAGTTTGCCGACCACTGGGCTTAGAGGGGAGCCTCTGAATGGGTCCAGGGAGCCCCAAAACAGCATATTGCAAACTACAGTCCGTCACGGCACAGGCTCTATGGCCGAAAGGTTTGTTTCTGGGTCTTTTGAAGGCCTCCCCTTCCCCGGACCGTGAGGGTCCAGTTCAGGGATGGAGGTGGACGGGGGCGCTCCTCCTCAGAGTGGAAGCATGTCAGCTTCACCAGAGGCCCGGGAGGAAGTGCCAGGGTGAGTTGATCAGACATCACTTCTGCTATGCCACACCCGGGGGTGGCCACACGCAGGGCAAAGCCCACTACCCAGGGCACAGCTGGCAACCCAGGGTTGTGTGTGAACAGACGGCTGTGACTGACAGGGTCCCCCCGCCCCTTCCTGCCACCAAATGGACCCTGGAGCTGCTGGCAGAGGACACGCTGGAGGGCTTGAGGAAGGGGGACGGGTGCCTGCCTGAGCGGGCCCTCCCCTGTCACGCGGACCACTTCCCAGTCAGGGCAAGGAGGGGCCGGGGTCTCCCGAGGCCAGAGCACATGGTGGGGAGTCTGCCTTCTCCAGGCCACACCCAGGCTAGGCAGGTGGTTAGGCTCCCATCCCCAAAAGATATGGGCCAGGGTGGGTGGAGGAAAAGGAGGAAGAGACAGAGGAAGAGAGGTGGGAGGAGAAGGAGAGGGAGAAGGGATGGACGGGGGTGGGGAGAGAGAGATTGAGAGAGAATAAACAGAGAGAAAAGATAGAGATGGGAGGAATGGAGAAAAAGGAGTACAAAGGAGAGAGAGAGAGGAGAGACAGAGAGGAAGCAAGAGAGGGAGCCAGAGAGAGGAAAAGAGGGAAGGGGACTTGAGAAGCATTCACTCCAGGTTGAGGGCAGTCAAATGGTTAGGCTGAAATTCTTCAGAACTTAAAACGTTTTCAGGGCCTTCCAAGGTGCCTGCCTGACACCTCATAGGAACCACTCGAATAGCTGATGGAGGGAGGGAGGGAGGAGTGTATTTCATTGCACTCTCACATATCCTGTGTATTATCTTTAAAAATCTCCCCCTCACCCCCCAAGAAACTGGTACTAACTTGATGGGAAACAAATTGTATCTGATTTGTACTAATTCCCGTTTGAATCCTTTGCCCATTTATCTATCAAGGGTCAGTGTTTCTTATTGATTTGCAATTGCTTTTTGTATATGAAGGCCACCGACTTGTCTTATTTGCGCTAATTCCCCCATTCGCCGTGCATTTTACTTTTTCATCATCCTCACCATCATTATTATCATTACCTACAGAACATCTTAATAGTGTGGCCAAACTTCTTGATTTTTAAAATAACCTCTTCCATTGCTCTAATAGTCAAATAAAGAGTTACTTAAAAAAGAGGGAAGAAGAGAAGGAGGGAGGGGGGGAGGGAGAGAAAGAAAGAGGGAAAAAAGGAACGAGTGTGGAAATAAAGAGAGCAGAGAGAAAGATGAGGAGAAAGTAGAAGATGCAGAAAAAAGGGGATGGGGAGGCCTGGCCAGAGTCAGAAGTGCAATCAGCCTCCTGACCCTCAGGGTACACCTACACCAGCTCAGAGGCCTCGGCAACTCTGGAGCGTGCTTGCTCTTCGACAGTGACCTTCCTGCATTCCCAGGGAAGAACCTGAGAGCGGACACTTGGGTCCTTAAATTGGAAATGGGCCCTCACTTTGGCCCTCAGGACAAACCACGCCCTTAGTCTGTTCAGGGGCCATTCAAGATCCCTCTGCAGATCTGCCGAGAAGGGAGCCGGGGGCAGCCCCCGATTGGCCTCCGCACCTCTCCTTTGTGGGCACGATCCACTGTGATGGGCACAGACAGGGACCCCGAGGAGATTCGCTTCTGGGTTGGAGGCGGGTGAGGCCTTTTCTCCCCGACCCTCAGGCCTACAGCTTGAGGAAGGTGCTGCTAAGACTGCTGCCGGGCCCATGGGGCTAGCGGCTCGGCCCGTGGGTGCTTCGCGGAGCTGCCCGGTAAAGCATGGCCCTTGCGTGGGTCACTGTCCTAGGATCCCCAGGAGACGTGACAGACACACCAGGGGCGTCACCAGGTCCACAGCTCGGGGGCCTTCGGACAGGGTGGGGTCCCAACCCTCATGCACATCTGCTTCCCGGTGGTCTTTCCGGGGCTCCCCACAGAGACAGTGGTTGGGGAGGCGTTCGCGGAGCAGAAGGGAGATGGAATGTCCTGGCAGGGCTAGTCTACGGAAAGCAGCGGAGCGAGGGCCGTGGCTGAGGAGGCAGAAGGTGTGCGGGGGTCCCTTCTCCTTCCTCCACGGTGGACGTCATGCAAAAGCCAACCGAAGCTCCTCCCAGGGGCATGCGATGCCTCCCGCGACCCAGAGCCCACGCTCCCCGTCTCTACACCATGAGACCACGACCTCTGACCCAACGGGTGGCCCCGGGCCGGGGGAGGGGACCGAAGAGGCGGGTGGAGGCCTCGAGAAGAGACTTACGTGAAGGCAAAGGCCACCAGGGCCCCACTGACCACTATGAAGTCCAGAATGTTCCAGAGGTCGCGGAAGTAGGCACCCTGGTGCAGGACGAGCCCCAGGTCGATCATCTGTGGGGGGGGCAGAAGAGACAGTGCTCAGGCCCCTCATCCCCACCGTGGGGAGCGGCCCCCGCCCTTCCGGGGGCGTGGCCGCCAGTGGGGTCACTTCCCCCTGGAGGGAGGGGGCAGAGGCCAGAGGACCTCGGGGAGGAGTGAGGAGCCCCCACCCAGTGAGAGCTGGCCCCTCACAAAAGGTAGCGTTCACTTGCTGGTTCTCAGGCCCAAACCTCGGGGTCCGCCTGGACTCCTCTTTGCTTTACACCCCACACTGGACCCACCACAATCCTTGTGGGTTCTGCCTTCCAAAAATCTGCCCACGTCTTGTCACCTCATCTGCTTCCACCCTATCATCACTGTCTGGGCCAGCGCCATCATGGGTTCCTAGTTCCCTCGGCTCCCTCCCACCCTCCCTCCTCTGCTCTGAGCCCTCTATGGCTCCCATCCACCCTCTACGTTTCCTCCAAGCCTGTCCTTCCCACAGAGAGCAGAGGGCGCCTGTGAGCACCCGAGTCCAGTCACGACCCTCTGCGTCTCCCACTCACTTGGGGTAAACGCCAAAGTCCCCCCTGTGGCCACCAACCCCATGCATGGCCTGTCCCTGTCACCTCCCCGCCCTGGTTTTCTCTACTCCGCTTGTTCAGTCTTTACAATCACACCGGCCTTGCTGCTCCTCAAACACAGGCATTTCTAACCCCGCCTGTGCCAGGGGTCTATTCTTGAGGGAGCAGA
Source organism: Eptesicus fuscus (assembly GCF_027574615.1). Taxonomy (NCBI): domain Eukaryota; kingdom Metazoa; phylum Chordata; class Mammalia; order Chiroptera; family Vespertilionidae; genus Eptesicus; species Eptesicus fuscus. Next base: position 20,062,919 of record NC_072478.1, read on the forward strand.
ATCCCTTCGCACTCACCTTGATCACCATCTCAAAGGTAAAGACGCCTGTAAAAACGTAGTCAAAATATCGCAGCACCTGCAGGGGATAAAAGCAAGGGGCCGGGGGTCATGGCTTGTTCCAGCAAAGTCCCCACGGACAAGAGTCTCCACCCAGAGGAAGCAACCCAGGTGCCCTGTGCAGATGGACAAGGTGTGTATGACACAAGGGCCCCTCCCACCTTGTCTCAGTGTAGATTTGTATGTTGTGGAAGAAACAATCCAGCAGATGGCAGCAAAGTCCTAACAAAACCACGCTATTAGGCTGGTTTGCCGACCAATGGGAAGGCCAAGTGGTGGTGTCTGCCTGGATGAACAATGCCCTGTAGCCTGGGTCCTCTTCAGGCCACATGTCAGCATGTCTCTGATGTGACGCTGTTGTGAGGATTGTGACTGTGTAGGCACAGTTAAGTGCAGGGGGAACTCCCGTCAGATTCTTGTTGAAGGGCTGATAATTACAGAGGACTGCCACCAGAGGGCGACTGTGAGCACTGGAGTCAGGTCAGGGACCTTCTCTGTGGCTCCCACCTCACTCCAGGTAGAAACTGAAGTCCACCCCAAAGCCCTGCATGATCTGCCTAGTCACCCCCCTGCCCTCACCTTCTCTCACTCTCCCCCACTTGTGTGCATCCTGCACCTTGGATGTCCTCACCTCAGGGCCTTTGCACAGGCTGTTCCCTCTGTCTGAAATGCTCTTCCCCATGTCCCACCTGATTCCCTCTCTCTTCTCTGTTGTGGCTTGGTTCATGTATCACTTTCTCGGTGCCCTTTCTGACCGTCTGTTTAAAATGCCCCTTCCTGGTACCTGTGATGGCCCTTACTTAGTTTCTCCTCCACTCCCCCGCCCACACACTTATCACTACTTGACAAACCCCTGGTTTCAGTTATTAATAATCTCACTATCCACGTTCCCCACGTCCATGTTAGCCCCTTGAGGACAGGAATGTTTGTCCCTGTGGCATTTCCAACTCCCAGTACGGGGCCAGGCATACGGTGGGTCTCAGGAAGTGTTTGTTGAATGAAGGCGTGAGTAGCTGCCGCTGCACTGGGTCATGTGGGAGCTGGCCTCTGTGACCTGTGTGGTCACAGTTCCCATTCTCATTACGTGTGGCTTTTGAAGGGCCATCAGGGACCAGCGTGGCCAGGCACTGACTTCCTGGAGTGGGCAGCAGGCACAAGGGGCTGGAAGGAGCTGGGCAGGCAGAGGAGATGGTGGAGGGAGAGCATTTCAGGTGCGCCAAGCAGAGGGCACAGCATGGCCAAGGGCCTGGAGCTCTGTGAGCTCTGGGAAGGCAGCTCACACTGTCAAGCCTTGATGTTTACTCTGTGCCTGGCACATAATAGTTGCTCATTAAATGACAACTAAGTAAAGCAATGAATGGAAGGAAGGGAGAAAAGAAGGAAAGGAAATGGGGGAAGAGCAGGCCAGATGGTCAGGTGAATCAAATTCTGGAGAGCTGAGGAAGTTGGATAAGAAGAAATCAACAATTCAGTAAGCCAGATTCAACCATCTACACTAATAAAAGAGCAAGATGCAAATTGAATGTACCTTCGCGACGCCCACCAGCCAATCAGGAGTATGCAAATTAACCCAACAAAGATGGCAGGTTAATTTGCATACACAGGTGCCAAGCACCTCTGGCCTCTCCGGGTCTCTGGGCAGCATGGGAAGGCGGAAAGGTGGCTCCAGCCTGAGTGAAGGCGATGCCGACAGCCAGGGGAAGGAAGGCCCATTCTTGCAGGAATCTTAGTGCATAGGGCCTCTAGTATCTAACATTTAGATCCTTTTGACTTACATAAATGACAACTTTCTATGGCTCAGTCTAATCCCCAAAGGTTCTCAGTTTCATTAATCACAGGAGTAATGTAAAGCGAAGTCCCCATGGGATTCCATTCCACACCCAACAGGTCGGCCAAATGAAAGAGCCGCCAGCATCAAGCGTTGACACGACCATGGAGCAGGAGGACCCCCATCTGCCGCCCGTACAACCATCCCAGCATCATCCAGTGACCATCTGGTCACACCTAGGGAGCCCCACCAGTGCAAACTCCATGATCCAAACACTCCGGTTCTGGCTTTACACCCTGGGACAGTCGTGCCCAGGTGTGGGGAGTGTGGTGATTCCAAAGGGGGGACACTCCAAATGCTCATCAACAGGAAGATGAATAAGCGAATCAGGCCGCACGGTGGAATACTAAACAGCAATGAAAAAGCGTGACTGCCGCTACCATCTCACAGCAGAAGCAACGCTGGATGACAGAAGCGAGGCATAGAGCGATTCCATCTGTTTGGCGTTAGAGACGGGCAGAAAGGAATCCTAGCGTCTCAGGACCCGTGTGAGTGTGGGAAAATCAGAGATTCTAAGAAACGTGCCTTCCAGAAGTGGGATCTAGGTTACCTCCAGGGCAGGGCTTTTCAAGCTTGACACTGCCGACATCTGGGCTGGGATCATTCGCTAGGGAGCTGCCCTGGGTGCTGTAGGGCAATGAGCGGTGTCCCAGGCCTCCACCTTCTAGATGTCAGGGCACCCCCAATGCGCCCCAAGTCATGAGAATCAAACATGTCTCCACACGGTGTCCCTGATTGTGACCCCCCCTCCAGAGGGAAGAAGAGGGGTGATCGAGTTGGCGCCAGAGGTTAGGGGCGGTTCCGTTCTACTTCCTGCCCTGGGTGGTGGTTACATGGGTGTGGTGCACTTTCAAGTCCTTGCTAAATGGACCCCACATGTTCTACGCACTTTTCTGAGGCCTGTTCTCGTTGGGCTAATATAAGAAGAACTCTGGGAGGGGTCGCTGGGCATCAGATGGCACCATGTTCTTGACGAGGGGAGGAGGGCTTTGAGGGGGGAAGTTTCAACTGTGAGATGGAGTGGGGAACAGACACTTTGCAACCCCCTGGGGGCTGGCTGGAGCCCTGCCTGGGTTCCCACAGTGCTGGGAGCTGCGGCCCCCCACAGGCCCCTTCCCCCGCCTGCAGGAGAGCACCTTCTCTGGTCTCCTGGAGGAGGCAGGGCCTTTGCTGAGCCCTCTGGGGTCCCCTCCTGTGGCCTGGGCCCGAGGCCCCGGGGGAGCTGGGCAGATAACTGAGTGTGGCTCAGCCCTGCCCTGGAGCTGGTTTCCTCCGGGAGCCGTGTTCTAATTATTTCCTCCCATTTGCTCCCCCACCCCGGCCCCTGCAGGAGGGTCCCCAGGAGGCCTGCCCCGCCTGCAAAGGAAGGGAAAGTGCAAGGTAAGCTGCCGACAGGAGGCCTTGATTTATGGGGCCGTCCAGCTCGCCAGGCTCCTAACCTACTTAGTGAGGACGGCAGGGCCGCACGCCCCGCGGGAAATGTACCTCCGGTGCTGGGCAGGGGGAGCCATGGGACAGGAGCTGGGGAAGGAGGCGGCCCTGCCAGCCCCGCCTCTGCCACACCCCTGCCTGCCGCTACCTCAGTTTCCCCTCTCAACCACTGGCACACACTCATTCCTCATTGGCAGGCTGCCAGGGGGTGGGATGTGGGGGGGAGGGGGCGGGGCAGACGCAGAGTAGGTGCTCAATGAATGGAGGTGGTTGAAAAAAAACAAACAGCAATTTGGCGTCTAGGGGAGGTCAAACTGGAATTCTGCTGTGTGACCCTGGACCAGTCACTTAACCTCACTGAGCATTGGTTTCCCCAACTATCTATTCAATGTGGATATTGGGAGGGTTTGTATGTCAAACGTCCTGGGGTGATGCCTGGAACACAGCAAGTGCTCAATTAATAGGGGCTGTTCGCAGATCATGGACTGGCCAGAGAGCTTTTTAGTTCTCCAAAAAGGCTAAAAGTTGCCCTAGCCAGTTTGGCTCAGTGGATAGAGTGTTGGCCTGCAGACTAAAGGGTCCTGGGTTTGATTTTGGTCAAGGGCATGTACTTGGTTGTAGGCTCCTCTCCGGCCCGGGGCCCTGGTCAGGGCTCGTGCAGGGAGGCAACCAATTGATGTGTTTCTCTCACATTGATGTTTCTCTCTCACATCGATGTTTCTTTCTTTCCCTCTCTCTTTTACTCTCTAAAATCAATGGAAAAATATCCTCAGGTGAGGATTAAAAAACAAAATAAACACACACACACACACACACATACACACACACACACACACACACACACACACACACACACACACACGGCTGAAAGTTAAGGCTGTGTTTCTGAGTGAAAACAATCCTCTTTCAAAACTTCGTGTCAAAATGGAAGTCTGCTTGGTGAGACCTGGGGGATTGCCTCTGGCGCACCCCCTGCTGGAGTAAACCGCCCCCCTCCCCCCCCACATTCCACCCAGAGAAAGTACAACTCCACATTCTCTCAGCCTCACTCCCCCACCGGGACTCAGCCATTTCAGCCCCAGCCACTCTGGGCCATCGCTTCTTCCCCAGGCGCACAGAGCCACTGCCTCCTGGAGGATCCTCTCTCCAGAGCATCCCCAAAGAGCCGGAGGGTCCCCTCCTGAGCAGCATGCCTTCCACTTGGCTGAGAGCTTTGGGATGCAGGAGAAAGTGGCCGAGACAGAGGAGCCGGGCTGGGAGGGGATGCGGGGTAGGACTCACGTTGTTCCGTGGCGCGTTGGGCTGCACGGGATCCTCGGCCGCCAGGGCGATGCTGCTCATGGCGATGACCATGAGGATGCACATCTCAAAGTAGCGCAGGTTCAGAATGTAATGGCACAGGCGGCGAAGGCTGTGGGGAGCAGAGGGGCGAGCAGAGGTCCACTCAGACCAGGGGCTCGCAAGCCCTTTCCTTCTGTCATCTCCTTATGTCATCTAACACTACCCGAGGTCGCTCACTCCCAAAGTTCCACAACCAGCGAATTATCAAGCTCCTACATCTCGGGGTGTACAAGGATCCGAAGACCCCGAGAAGGCAGAGGGCCCTCTGCTAGGGAGGATCTCACATGCCCTGTTTGAAAGTTTTTATTCCTCCCAAACAACCCTCTTGGAACAACTGATTCCCAGGCTGGGTTGTCCTTGATTTTGTAGGAGATGAAAAGGTTTTTCACCCATAAACTGTCCAATGGTTAAATAAAACTGGGGAACTCTGCGTTAAGTAGATTTCTTAAAAAAAAAAAAAAAAAAAAAAAAAGTCGAGTGACCACAGGCAAGTTACTCCGGCCCTCTGCGCCCTCATCTGTGAAGTGGCCATAACCATTGGGCCTAACTCACAAGAAGGTGGGGATCAAAGAGTTAGTGGTAGGGGCTCCAAAAAATTAACTTACTTAAATTATGAATCACAAGCCTCATTAGAGCCTTTCATATGCTAATGGAATGATACTTAGGAACTAAACTTTTCACGTGGAGCTAAAAATAATACACATGGGCTGTGTGAATGGCAGCGGGAAGGAGTGGTTCAGAACAGGGGCCGGCGTCAGTCTTGTCTGGGCTCCCCCAGGTGCTTCCTGTCTGACCTTGGGCAGGTGGCTTCACTTCTCTGGGCCTCAGTTTCTTCACTTGTCCAACAGGACGAAGTGCAGTCCCCATCCCACAGGATCATTAGGAGAATTAAAATAAAATACAATTGTAAAGCACTCAGAAGCATGCCAGGCACAGAGTCAGGGTCCCGTAAGTATTTCTCTAGTAAAATGGGTAATGCCAACGAAATAACGAAGTAAACACACAGGGTGAGTCCCAAAGAGGCAGGTTCCAGAAGGCAGCCTCCCCCAACCCCACCCAGCTCATGTGACGGGAGTTTTCTTTGTCCAGAACACGTTGAGGGACCAGAGTTTCCCTTTGGAAAATCGTGATCCTAAAACGACGCTGAACCACATGACATCCTAGTACATGCGACGGATTTCTCTCCGAAGTAACCCGTCCTCCTTGAGGATGCCCGAGACGAGGGCCAGGGGGCTCGGGCAGAGAACACCCGCCCACAATGCCAACTCGCGAGGAGCCGGGGTTAGGGGTGCGCTGCACAGGGCCACGTCTGAGAGGCACCCCTCTTTACAGACAGAGTAGACTTGGATGTTCACGACAATGATTTCCCACTGATGGCAGGAGTGGGTCTTTTCCAACGAAATCAGCGCTTTATGACAAACTTCTATCTTATGTGACTCAAGAAAAGGGTGTCATTTACAAATGTGCTCAGTGGTCCCTTACGGTCTTGGAGGCCCCTCTCCCCCATCACCCCATCGGGTCTGCTCTCGGGCCCGACTTGCACGGTCCCAGCTGCAGGTCATACTCACGGGTTGGTCGTGGAGAGGATAAACATGGAGCTGTAGGGGGGCATGGGCTTGGGGCCGTCTTCCCCGGGGTCTTCCTCCTCCTCCTTCTTCTCTTCCTCCTTTTTTGGCAGTGGGTCTGGGTTGGCGTTTTTGTTCACTGTTGGGACAAGATCCAACACAGGGCTCCTGCCACAATTTCCCACAAGCCTCTGGGCTCCTGCTCACTCCCCAGAGTAGGCAGTAAGCTGCTGACACTGATACTATGTGCCAGGCACCATACATATTATGTCGTTTGATCCTCACATAACCCTATGAGGTTGGTACTTTATGATCCCCATTTCACAGATGAGAAAACGGAGGCACAGAGAGGTGAAGTGACTTGCCTAAGGTCACACAGATGGGACTTGGCAGAGCTGGGATTTGAACCTGGGCAGCCTGGCCCCAGAGCGTCTGCTCTCAACTACTCTACAGCCCTGAGTCTGCTGGGACCCTCACAGGACATTAACACAGACCTGTCCCCATCTCATGATGATCTTCATACAGTCACTTGAAGGCAGGCAGGGTAGGTCCAAATATCCCCACTTTACAGGTGGGGATACTGAGCTCACCCACCATCAAAATCCAGGGTTTCTGCCCATGAACACACGTCTCTTGGCCAGGGCCAGGCGCCACCACCCTCCCAACACTGATTCTGTGGCTTCACCTCATTATATGTCCATGGGCAGGCTGAGCCTCTCTGAGCCTCAGTTTTTCCATCTGTAAAATGGACACCATGACAAGACCCATCGTGTAGGACTGTGCCAAGCATTTACAGAACAAACTCATGCACTCTCTTGCACAGAACTGACACTAGAAGAATTGGGCTACTATTATCATCTTAAAAAATAAGAAGCTCACTGGGTCACCTCCAAATTCGTAGTGCTTCTCAAGTCCCAATCTTAAATGGGGGATGGAGCGAGGGGTAAGAACTACCAGTCCCTCTAGAGCCTAGACCTGCCCTGTGGGAACGGGCTAGTCCCCACGGTGAAGTGCGGTAAGCGCAAAACACACCGATGTCCAAGTCTGAATGTGAGAAAGAGAATGTCAAGCAGCTCGTTAATAATTTTTAAAATATTGATTTTATGTTGAAACTAGCAGCCCGTTTGCACGAAGATTCGTGCAATAGACCTTCATTCACCTGGCTGCCTGCACCAGTTTTCTGCCGGCACCGGGGACCCAGGCCTTGGCTGTGGCCACCACCTTCTGCCTTCTTTCAGGGTCGGGGCTTGGCCCCGGGCGGCGGCCTTGGCTCTGCTGCACCCCAGCGTCCCTGCTACGGATCGCAGGAGCCGACCCCCTGGTTGTTGCCTGCGATCCGTGCAGGCTCCCCGCTGGTGCCCAAGGCCGGGAAAGCCTCTGCCTGAGGCTTTCCTGGCCTTGGGCTCCGCCACACCCCAACGTCCCTGCAACGGTTTCCTGGTGGGCGTGGCTTGTGGGTGTAGCGAAGGTACGGTCAATTTGCATATTACTCTATTATTAGGTAGGATGGTAACATTTTGGACATAATTAACATTTAGGGTTAAATATAACTTATTAGTTTATTTTACCTACTTATATTTCCTTTATATTTTTCATTCATTTCTTTCCTTCCTTCTTTCCTCACCTCCCTCTCTCTGTCCCTCCTCTTTCCCTCCCTTCCTCCTTTCTGTCTTTTATTTAATTAATTTGTTTAAAAATATATTTCTTTATTGATTTCAGAGAGGAAGAGAGAAGGAGAGAGAGATAGAAACACCAATGATGAGAATCAGTGATCGGCTGCCTCCTGCACACCCCCTACTGGGATCGAGCCCACAACCCAGGCATGTGCCCTTGTCAGGAATCGAACCTGGGACCCTTCAGTCCACAGGCTGACACTCTATCCACTGAGCCAAGCTGGCTAGAGCATCCTCCTTTCTGTCTCTTAATATGGCTACCAGAAAGTTTAAAATTATATGTGACCTGGCTGGTGTGGCTCAGTGGTTGAGCATTGACCCATGAACCAGGAGATCATGGTTCGATTCCCGGTCAGGGCACATGCAGGGGTTACGGGCTCGATCCACAGTAGGGAGAGTGCAGGAGGCAGCCGATCAATGATTCTCTCTCATCACTGATGTTTGTATCTCTCTCTCTCCATCTCCCTTCCTCTTGGAAATCAATAAAAATATATTTAAAAAAATAAATTTACATATGTGGTCTGTGTCACATTTCTTTTGGATAGCGCTGGCTTAGAGAATTGTACGACTTTCCCAAATTTCCACCAGAAGAATCCATTGCTCCTCAAATACGGTGGCTCCCTGGCTCTCTTGTGGGGATTCGGGATGCAGGGAATATCATTAACCCTACTGAGCACGTACAGGCCAGCCACTCTATGCGTATGATCTCATTTAATGCGCCCAGCAGCCCTGTGGGGCAGCAACGACATAGACGCCCATTTTCCAGAGGAAGAAACTGAGGCCAGGGAGGTGGGAGCATTGTCTAGGGTCACACAGCTGAGCCGCTGGGGACTGAGCGCAGGGACACCGGTCCCCACCGGGGCCGCTGGAGGGCGGCGCCTCACCTTGGACGACGGTGTGGTTGAGGGGCGGGCAGGCGGGGGGGATGTCCACTGCGGTGTGGTCGGGGTTCCTGGCAGTCTTCGCTGAGTTGGTCTGGGTGCTGCTGGGGTTGGTGACAATAAGGCTGTTCTCGGGGGTCTTGGGGGGGCCGGGGTTGGACGGGTTCCCCGGGTTGTTGGGCATCTGGCGACCGGCGGCGTTCTGGGGATTGGTGGCCACGGCGGATGGGGCCGCGGTCGGGCCGGGGTCGGTGCTGTTCCCCATCTTGGCCGGGCTCGGGGGCCGGCCGGCGTGGCCGAGGCTGTCGTGGGGAATGGCCGCCTCGGCGGTGGCCAGCTTGTTGTTCTTCATGTTGTCGATGTCCTCGGCCAGCGGCGGGTCCTGGCGGCCCAGGTCCTGCTGGATCGGCCGGGTGGTCGACAGGTTGGGGCCCGACACGGGGACCCCGGAGCCCTGGGTGTCTCTGTGGAAGGCAGGCCAACGAGAAAGAGCCCATGACTGAGTTAGAATAACAGAGAGAACACTCCTGGATCCTGCCTAAGATGCCATCACTCGAGGGTACAACCCGGACATCGAGAGGCGAAGCCAAGGCTCTCCAGCGCCTGGCACGGAGGTTCTTGGTCCCCACGTACGTGTAACTGCCCGCCTCCAACGTGCTGATTCCCCCAGAAGGGCTGTTTCCCGGGGGTGAGACCTCAGAGGGAAAAAGAACTTTCTGCCGGAGCTTGCACCACCCAATCCGAAACCTCCAGACCTGCCTTCGTGCCATTAGCTCCCAGGCAGGACGGGGGACACCATCTCTTTCGGGGTGGGGTCGACTCGGGGCCTTAAGTGCCTGTAGTATGTACGTCCCCTCCCAATATCCCACTTGGGAGAAGCAGGCAGTATACGCACGTACACGTATTACAAAATAACGATAGCAGTAACAACAGCAGACACTCCAGGAACACAGACTTATGACAACCCCTCATCCTCAGCCCTCAGAGGGACAATGACCAGCACTCTCTTACAGACGAGAAAACGGAAGCTCAGAGAGGTTAAGTTTCTTGCCCAAGGCAGCAGAGCTGGGAAATGAATGGGATGACTTCTCACATGGATACAAGGGTGGTGGGCAGAACACCCGAGGCAGAGGGAACGGCCGTGCAGAGGCCCTGGTGGGGACGCGCTTGGGGAGTTTCAGGAGGCTGGTGTAGCTGGAGGTGGAGAACGGGGGAATGGGATGAGCGCCAGGCAAATGTTTGGCGACTTCCTGTCAAATGATAAATGAATGTCCCCATTTCTCAAAGGAGGACACTGAGGCCCAGAGGTCCTCCAGGTCCAAACCTCCCTTCGGTCCCTGTGTCCTCCCATCTGCACACTCACCCCCACCTTGGCGGGGCGGGTGGCTCAGGTCAGGGGCCCAGCTGGTGCCTCCCAGGCCCCGGACCCTCTCACTGCATGTCCATTGTCGCTGGCCCCTGCTCCGCTCGCCTGCCCAGGGATCCAGGTGGACCTGGTTCCCAGCCACCTCCCTGAGGGCTTGGCTCCTGAGTGCGATCTGCTTGCCTTCACACACCTCTTCTGAACCCTCGATGCTCAGATAAGGGGCCTCATCGTCGCCCAATCCCTGGGCACTGGCCCTGGCAACGTCTGTTTCCCTGGAAACAAAGGACCTCTGTCGCTTGTCATCTCAGTGACTCCTCTCTCCAGGGGGCTCTGCAGTCCAAGACTTCTCTCTCTGGCTCTTTTGATTTTATTTTAAACTAGAGGCCCGGTGCATGGATTTGTGCATGGGTGGGGTCCCTAAGCATGGCCGGTGACCAGGGCCAGGCTGATCAGGGCCTGCTGGCCAGGGCGGGGGAGGAACCAGGGGGGGGGGAGAAGGGACGGGGCACGGGAAATTGGCCGCTGGTCCCCGAGGAGGGAGCTGGCCCTCGGGCCCCCTGGGCCCTGGGCAAGGGGCTGTGTCCGATGCCACCCACCCCAGGTTCCCCATCCCAGCCCAGGGCCCAAAGGCCCCAGCGGGGTCAGGAGAGGAGGCGACAGTCGCCAGGCCGGGCGCGGAAGGAACGAATGCCGGACGCAGATGCCACGTCGGCGCCCTGCCACTGCACGGTACCCTGCCCCCCCATCCCCCCATAGCAACTGGTCGACCAGTCGTTCCGTGGTAACGGTCGCTTAGGCTTTTATATATATAGATTTTTATTGATTCCAGAGAGAGGAAGGGAGAGAGCGAGAGAAACATTGATATGAGAGAGAAACATGGATCAGTTGCTCTCACACACATCCCGAATGGGGATTGAACCTGCAACCCAGGCATGTGCCCTGACCGGGAATCAAACCTGCCACCCTCTGGTCTATGGTTCGATGCTCCAACCAAGCCACGCTGGCTTCTCTGGCTCTTCTTAGAGGCAACCCTTGATTCTGCAACCTGTGCCTTCCACATGTCCTCATAACAGCTCACACTTATTGAGTCCTTGCTGTGTGCCAGATTTCACACATTATCAGCTCATCTAATCCTTAGAATAGCCACGGGGAGTGGGCAGTATTGTTATTTCTATCTTGCAGATGAGGAAACCAAGGCCCAGACAACATGGCTCCCGCGTCCATACTCCTGACCCCCACCTGACACTGTACCGCTCTTACAAAGCACTCTGAGGTCTCCCCGAGGCTTAGCCCACAGCTGGTGGGTATGGGAATCCTCGCGCTCACTGTAATGGCCAAGAGTGTGGGCCAGCCTCTGCTCTATCTCAACTCGTTCACTTCTCGAACAATCTTGTCAGGCTGGGATCATGACTGCACCCATTATACAGATGAGAAAACAGAGGCTTGGGGAATCCGTCATACTAGAAAATGGTTCTGTCAGGCTGTTGCCATCACATACACTCACTCAAGAGACCAGAGAGGGCAAAAGACAGCACTCAGGTTGCCCGGTTCATTTAACGCCAGATTCGAGGCAGAGATAGGAGCTGAAGCCGCCCGGACAGCACAGACTTAGCTCCCCAGGCCCAAGCCAGAAGCCCGAATCACCCCAACACTTAAAAATAAAAGAAGCTGGCTTCCCTGGGGGGCCTCCCACTGGCTAAGCCGCCGGCACCATCTTCCTCGTTTTGTTTTTGTATTTTTACTTGCAAAAGGCCTTGGTGGTGTTCCGTGGGCAGAGGAGAGACAAGGTGTTTTATTTTTAGGTTTGTCTTTCTGAGGGCACACAGGAAGAAGTCAGGCCCAGGAGAGTTTCTCACTTCTCTGGCACGTGAGTAGGTCACGAATTGACACCTTAGAAGACAGATTGACCTGGTTTAAGTCTCAGCGATGCCGCTTACCAGCTACGTGACCCTCTGTAGTTTGATTAGCCTCTCTCAGCCCCAGGTCCCTCATCTTTGAACTGGGAATAGTGGTAGCAGGACCTTCCCTATAACTTGGAGATGAAAGCGAAGGTCCTGGTGCTGATTTGCTCTGTAGCCACGGGTGAGTTAGCTTGTTTCTCACCCAGAATATGGGCTTGGGAAACTCACTGAGTTACTGTGAGGAACAAATGTGAGTGAGCTGAGGGCTACAGGATTCCTCCCGGGCCTTGACATCCAGTGGAATTTTTAAAAAATATATATTTTATTGATTTTTTACAGAGGAAGGGAGAGGGATAGAGAACTAGAAACATCGGTGAGAGAGAAACATCAATCAGCTGCCTCCTGCACACCCCCTACTGGAGATGTGCCCGCAACCAAGGTACATGCCCTTGACTGGAATCGAACCTGGGACCCTTCAGTCCACAGGCCGACGCTCTATCCACTGAGCCAAACTGGTCAGGGCGACATCCAATGGAATTTGCCCCGATGGGTTTAGAACTTGCTTGGGACCAGTGACCCTTTATTCCTGCCAATTTCTCCCCTTTGGACTAAGAATGTCTACACCGTGCCTGCCTCAACATTATATTTTGGAAGCAGACAACTTGTTTTCTGGTTTCCAGGTTCACAAACGGAGGGGAATTTTGCTCCAAATGGGTCATATTCAGAGCCTCACTCATTCCCGGCTTAGATGATTACAGTTGGGATTTTCAAGCTGATGCTGTAATAGATTAAGACTTTTGGGGATACTGGGATGGGGAGAATGTATTTTGCACATGGGATTGGCGTGAATTTTGGGGTGGAGTTAGAGGCTGGGCTACAGTGGGTTGAATGGGGAAGAGAGTGACCAAAGAACATATTTGCATATATGCATAACCCATGGACACAGACAATAGGGTGTTGAAGGCCTAGGGTGGGGTGGGGTGGGGATAGGGGGTTGGATGGAGGGGAACAAAAAGGGAGAACATGGGAGACATCCGTAATACTGTCAACGATTAAAAAAACAACAACAAACAACAACTTATGTCCATCTGGAACCTGAGAATGTGACCTTAATTGGAAAAAAGGTCTTTGCAGATGTAATGAAGTTAGGATCATGAGATGAGATTGTCCTGGATTAGGGTGGGCCCTAAATCCAATGACAAGTGTCCTTACAAGAGAAGAGAAGGGGAGAAGGCATGCAGAGAAGGCCCTGTGAAGATGGGGCAGGGATCAGAGGGTTGTGTCTACAGCCAAGGGATGCGGGACTCCAGGAATGCCAGCAGCCCCGGGACACGAACCCTGCACCTGGACGGTGGGCGTCAGCTGTAATGTGCGGGTTAAGTGAAATGAATTTGAAACCAATATTTCTCTAACGTCTTGCACAGCTCACAAATGGTTTTCTAATTCCAACCCACTGCTGGTGCTTTTGAAGAAGTTGTCCATGAAAACCTGGCTGGGAATATTCCCTCATTTATATATATATATATACACTAGTGGCCCAGTGCATGAATTTGTGCACACTGGAAGGAAATTAATTAGAAGAAATATTTTAATATCGCTATTCACTCTCTATCTATAATAGAAGTGTCAACCAAATTCATGATCGACAATGACCGATAGAAACACACGCGTGCGATTGGCGCCAGCAAGAGCTTTATATGTATCGTGCATGCGTGAGTCAACTTAGCCTTTTATAGATATAGAATAAACTTACTTAATTAGACCTGCTTTCTGCTGTAGCTAAACTTTTTCCAGCCCAGTGAAGCACCCCAACTTCTCTTTCAGGTAATTGTCAGCAACACAGCAGTAAATATCAACACGAAGCAGATTATTATTGTAGATCACACAGGGAGAACAAAGGGTGAAATATTTAACTGCAGCAGTGTTTGACTATATTCTGCACAGTGAGAAAACCTGAAGTCATTTTTAAGGTCCACCATTTCTTACTTCTTTTCAGTCAGGTCAAGTTTCTAAGCTTTCTAAATATCCATTTTCTAGCTAATGAAAAGAAAATAGGATTCCACTGAGTCTCCTATCTACCAACTCTAGGACTTCTGTGAGGATCAAATGAGATGAGGCATGGGAAAACGCTTCACAGACATTTGGTTACAGTGTAAAATGTTTCCACCTGGCTATAAAGTGAGTTGTGTTCTTGGGCTGAAGAAACTGCAAGGAGGCTAGTCGTTGCTAGGGAGAGGAAGCCGGGCGTTGCTACGTGATGTCATTACCTGGATGACACTTAGCATATTAGCTATATATATATATATATATATATATATATATATATATATATATATTAAAATAGATATCCCTATGAAAAAGCAGGCTGAGCTAAAGTAGCCTTTCAAAGAGAAGCTTTGGCCACTACCCAGTGAAGCTGTCCTAAATAACACAGCAGGTAGAGGGACAGCCTCATGCACGGGACCATGAGCCCCCGTTCGGATGGAAAGCGGACCGGCAGGCCTTGCTGTCTTGTTTTTGCTGCCTCTGTTGGCTCTGTGTGTCGTGGAGTTTTAACAAGCTCAGCTGGCAGCGGCCTAGTATCAGCCTCCAAGAGGCTTCATTTCTGAATGTCTCCAAGGAGAACCTAAAAGGGCTAGAAAACTCTGAAGTCAGGCCCCTTCCCTGTCCCCTCGTGGGGATTTGCCATCATCTGCCCTGAACAGGCAGCTGGTTGCATAATGCCTGTCCTGCACCACATCCCTTTGCCAGCGAATCACTTCAGCATCCCTCTGCCGAGGGCTATGGGCACCGTGCCTGGGGCATGCTCAGGCCCCGGACCCAGAGGCTGGTCCTGCTTCCTTGTGCCCCCACTCTCCTAAGGACCTACATGCATTAACTTACTTAATCCTCACAAGCACCACCATTGGAGGTGTTATCAGGATCAGGCCCATTTTAGAGATGAGGAAACTGAGGCCTAGAGAGGCAAAGGTATTTGCCCAGTATCATCCAGCTGGGAAAGGGCTGAGCTGGACTCTACTCCTAGAGATTTTAAGGTACGGTGCTACTCAGTGAAGAAAATGGGGCAATAGATAACTTGGGGTTCATGGAATGGGGCTGCTGAAGGGAATGGCTAAGGCCCAGCGGGGGTGCTGTAAGAATCAGGGTATTAGAGGATGAAGTACCCGCTACTTCCCCATGCAGGATAAGCTGTGAGGCTCAGAAGTCTAGTATCTCACTTCTTGCTCCTTTTGGGCAGTGGGTTATCACAGTGATGAAAGCAGGTGGAACTAAGAGGCAAAGAGCTGAGATGTTAATTCGGGGGGCGGGAGAGGGGGGGAGGGCGCAGGTCTTGGCAGAGTCCCCTGTGCTCAGTCAGATCTAGCAGAATCTCCCCACTCCTGGGGCGGGGGGTAGTGGTGGATGATCTGTGATCCAGGCTTTTACTGGAGTCAGGGTGAGCTCCATCCTCACTTAGGCCACCTGGGTGCCACTGGGCTCGCTGCCCGGTGTGGGGGACCTGCGGCCGGCAACGATCGAATGATGTGAGGTAGGATGTGCTCCCACGCGCTTTTCACTGGGGTGAGCCCGTGAAAGCTTCAGGGAAGGGGGGCATTTAAAGCTGGGGAAACGGGAGAGGAAGTGAAGTAGAAATGGCGGGGGGGGGGGGGGGGGGGGGGGAGCAGAGGGAACAGAAAGAAAAAAATCCTATCTATAATCAGTATTCTGGAGAATGAAAAACACAGGGTCTGGGAAAAGGCCCAAGAAACAAGAGGAAAATGCAGGAGGCAGCCCTCTTCGGTAGGGCCACCGGCTCCGCTGGAATATAGAACCCAAACGTCTCCTTACTGGATTCCATTCCTGAATAAAGGTTCAACTTTGTCATCCTTATTTTTCTTAGAGCGGATGAATGGCTCAATCTCTCTAAAAGTGCCTGGATCTTCGTAACGTTTTATTTCCCACGAGCATTAGAACCTTTTTACAAGCCGAATGAAAAACGCCTCTTGTGGCCAGGGCGGCTGCCACCTCTATGGAGAAGGCAGCGAGCAGTGCCATGTGGGTTAGGAGATGAGCCCGCTGAGCATTTGTGTGTGGGAGGGGGGAGGCTCTTCCTTCCTCTGGAGAGGAGGGGAATGGGGCCAGCGGTGGAATTCAAGGAGGCTGGGCTATCATTCTTCTGCTGCTGGTGGTTGCCCTGAGGGAAGCCCCTTTTCTCTCTGGGTCTCAGTTTCCCCACCTGCAAAAAGGGTCTGAGTGAAAAATCTAAAGACTATGGACCTAAAGTGGTTTTGTTTGTTAATCATTACCCGAGGATATTTTTCCAATCATTTTTTTTAGAGAGAGTGGAAAGGAGGGGGGAGAGAGAGAGAGAGAAACATCTGTATAAGAGAGACACATGGATTGGTTGCCTCCCACACGAGCCTAGACTGGGGCTGGGGATTAAGCCTGAAACTGAGGTATGTGCCCTTGACCGGAATCGAACCCAAGACCCGGCTAGGGCTAAAGTTGTTTTTTTTTAAAAATATATTTTATTGATTTTTTACAGAGAGGAAGGGAGAGGGATAGAGAGTTAGAAACGTCGATGAGAGAGAAACATCGACCAGCTGCCTCTTGCACATCCCCCACCGGGGACGTGCCCGCAACCAATGTACATGCCCTTGACCGGAATCGAACCTGGGACCTTTCAGTCCGCAGACCGACGCTCTATCCACTGAGCCAAACCGGCTAGGGCTAAAGTTGTTTTTTAATGTCTGCGCGTCTTAATAGTAATAGTAATAGCTAAAACTTACTGAGTATTTGCTGCTACTAGTAAAAATAGTTAACATCTAGCCCTGGCCGGTGTGGCTCAGTGGTTGGAGTGTCGGCTGGAGCACCACAGGGTCTCAGGTTTGATTCCCAGTCACGGTTGTGAGCCTGGGTTGCAGGTTCAGTCTCCGGCCCCGTCCGGGTGAGTGTAGCAGGCAACCAATCGATGTGTCTCTCTCTTGCATTGATGCTTCTCTCTCTCTCCCCTCCCTTCCTTTCTCCCTCCCTGCCTCCTGTTTTCCCTCCCTCTCTCTCTTCTACTCTTTCTAAAAATCAATGGAAAAAATATCCTTGGGTTAAGGATTAACAAAAACAAGGTTAACATCTATTGAGTGCTTAAGATATTCATATTAATAATAGTTAACACTTACTGAACACTTATTATAAGCCAGGCAGTATTTGAAGCATTTTACATGCACTAACTCAGTGGTCGGCAAACTGCGGCTCGCGAGCCACATGCGGCTCTTTGGCCCCTTGAGTTTTTAGCAAAGGCCAGCTTAGGAGTACCCTAATTAAGTCAATAACAATGTACCTACCTATATAGTTTAAGTTTAAAAAATTTGGCTCTCAAAAGAAATTTCAATTGTTGTACTGTTGATATTTGGCTCTGTTGACTAATGAGTTTGCCGACCACTGCACTAACTCATTATGTCTAGGAGGTAGGTACTGTACTTACCCCTTTGCAGACGGGGAAAGAGAAACCCAGAGAGGGGAGGTGACATACTGCAAATCACCTGTGTTTTAGCCAGGAAGTGATGGGGCAGGAGAGTGGCCTCCGGCTCCAGAGTCCTGGCCCTTCCTGCCACCGGGCTGTGCCGCCCTTCTGTCCCTGTCATCCCGCCTCCCTCAATAATGGGAGCAGGTAGAACACTAAGGATATTTACAGTAACATTAGCAGTAACAACAATAACAGAAACAGCAATGCATTGGTCCTTAATTATGCAGTCCTGCGCTAAATACCTTATTCCGCCTAAAATTACCTGAGCGGCCTCCCATTGCCCCGAGAGGACTCACGGCCCTGCTGACCCCCCCACCACTGTCCCTTCAAATTCTTTGTCTCTCCTCACCCTCCAAACGGCAAACTGCCAACTGGCCTCCTTCGGGTCCTCCTTCGGGTTGGAACGCTTTCCTTCCTCCTCCTGCATGCCCGCCCCCTGCAATGACCTGACCGAACCCGCAGCCCCAGCTCAGTCTATAGTGGGCACTTAGCAAACACCGAAGGGAGAATGAATAAACAAACCCATAAGAGAAAACCCTAAATTCAGCAGGAATGGCCTGGAACAAGTCCAGGGGGCTGTGGTGGAGCTACGTGGAGACCTAATGGTGGATATACTAACGGGAGGGGTGGGCTGTGGACATTTAGGAAGTGGGAGCAGGTGCACTAACATCTGACGATGCACAGGGCAGGCCCACCGGGGGACGCATTAGGCCGGCTCCTTCACGACTCTCACAGGTCCTCACACGGGAGAAAACGCCGCTCGCAGTGACCTGTGCCTTTCGCGTTAGCCGGACTCCGTTTTCTATATGAGCGTGAAGTCCTTTCGCGTGTTTTATACGTCGCCTTTCCCCTGAATGCAACTATTGGACACCTCAGGGAAGGCTAGACTCTAAGGAGCTTCACTCTGAGCTGCCAGCCGTAGCAGACACTGGCCCGGAGGTCCCCCCGTTCGGAACCCCCCCCACACCGATGGCAACGCTCTGTGTTATGTAAGTTGTCCGCACGGCCCCGTCGGCCGGCATTCGTGCCGGAAACATTCCTGGTGACTTTGCGCACAGCTGCCTGCCTCAGAGTCACGTCACTCTGTCCTCCAGACCAGCGGTCGCCAGCCGGTGGTCCGCGGACAGGGGTGGCCCGTGAGGTCCGAAAGGTTGGCAACCGCTGCTCTAGACTCTCTCACTTCAAGTGTGGTCCCCGGGCCTGGGAGCTCTTTGGAAATGCAGACCTCCAGGTTGCACTTGAAACCTACCGCATTAGGACCTGTGTTTTAGCGAGATCCCTGGGGACCCGTGCACACACCCGATTTGGGGAAGTGCTGGCCTGCTGTGTGCGTCTTGTAACAGACCTGCTTCAGCACAACTTTAAAAAATCAATAGGATGCCGTGATGGTGACATAAAAGAAGACTTACAGGACATTAATTAATAAAAGAACAATGTCGGTTTCAACATGTAAGTTGTTGGGCTGCTAGGTGTAGAATCCCTACAGGGCCTTCTCAGGAGTGTTACGAAACACTGTTACGAAAAAGAGGTTGCTGTTTCTGACTGGGTCAAGTGCTGGCCTGGAAGATGCTTTCCAAAGCCTTGGGCCCTACTCCCCCTTCAGTGACGAGGGCCCAGAGTGGCTTTTCAAACCCCCCCAGGAATAGTGCCAGGCAAAATACGGCTGACTCAGTAACAGCTAAAATGGACCAAGCTCGGCACCAGCTGCACGTTCAGCCCTGTGCATGTACCACCTCGTTTGATTCCAGCAGTGACCCCCTATGCCACTGTAGATCTCACGGTGCCATTTTACAGATTGGGAAAACTGAGGCCCCGAGTCGTGAAGTCACTTCTCCAAGGTCACACAGCAAGCACATGGAAGAGCCCTATAACTGAGGGAGAGTCTTTGTGGTTTCCTTGAGACGCCTGAGGGCCTGATGATCTGCCCGCAGCCTCTGGCATCAGGTGGCCTGGGTTCAAGGCCACTTATTAGATGTGTGACCTTGGGCAAGTGGCTCCACCTCTGTTTCCCCCTCTGTGAGTTGGGGTGATGACAATGGGATCGATCTCAGGGGATGGCTGAGAAGACGGAGTTGCTCAGAAGAGTGCCAGGCACAGAGCAGACTGTTATTACTATTACTGTTGTCACTGACCATTTTGGAGGTGGTTTCCACTTACTTCCTCCTCCGGTGCCTGCGCTCCTTGTCCTCCCTCCGCGTGTCCATGTCGTATGTGGCTGGAGGGCCATGCCGGTGCCGCCGTCTCCGCTCGCCGCCATCAGGCGCCTCGCCCTCGCCCTCACCGCCCCGGGCGGGCCGGCTGCCCTCCCGGTGCCGGGATCTCCGCTCAGCCTTGTCCTCTGGGGCCTCCTCGCCGGGCCTGCGATGGGCCCGGTGCCTGCGGGGCTCCCCGTCAGCGCCGGTGCGTGGGGACCCACTGCGGCTCTCTCGGCTGGCCCCCGGCCGGTGCGTGTGCCTCCGGTGGGGGTCCCCGGGCTTGGCCCGCTCGGCCTCACCCTCCCAGAACCCCGGCGGCTCCAGGCTGCCCTCCCGGGTGTGGGGGTCCGACTCTCTACCGTAAGGACCCTCCCGGCTCAGCTCGGCCTCCTGGCTGCCAGCCCAGGGCCGCCGGGCGTCCAGGCCCATGGAGCCGCTGGGGTCCCGGGCCCGGTCATGGTAGCGCGCCTGTTTCCGAAGGAAGTCCTCGGCCCGCTGCTGGCCCAGGCGCTGGTCTACCGTGGGCTCGGCGGCCCGGCTCTTGTTGGTGTTGTTGTTGCGGTTCTCCTGGGGGTCCACCACCAGCGGCCGGTCCAGGTGGGTCTTCATATCGGGCCGCAGGTGCCGGGCAAAGGTCGCTTTCCAGCGCTCGTCGGGGTCCATCTCATTGTACAGGGCCTCCCGGCTGGCCAGCAGGTTCTGTTTGCGCATCTCGCTGGTCCGCTGCTCCCACACGGACTTGACCGGCTTCTGGTTCTTCTGTTGCTCTTTCCTGCAAGGGAAGGGTGTGTGGATTAGACCACGGTACCTGCATGGAACACTGGGCTTACGGCAGACTTGACCAAGGCGGGTATCTCGTCTCAGGTGGGCATCTCAGCCCAGGTGGGCGTCTTGGCCCAAGAAGGTGTCTCAACTGTGTGGAGAATTCAACCTGGCTGGACATCTTGGCTTTACGGGTATCTTGGCCCAGGTGGGCATCGCACAGTGGAAATCTCCACCTAGCTGGGCATTCTGGTTGATGAGGGTCTCAGCCCAGGTGGGTGCCCCCACAATCCTCCTTATATTATAGCACATGACTCCCTGGAGGCAGTCTGGATGTTCCAAATATTTTAACCCCTGACACAGCCAGTCATAATGGGCACTGGCCTGGAGCAGATCTGGAGGCCCCGCACTGCCTGCCACCCTTCAGTTCTGGGTCGTAGGAGGTCTAGGAATCCCAGGAGAGCCAGATGGGCACTTAGGAGTCCATGGGAAGTGCCCATTTACGCACGGGGGCAGAGCAGCCAGCAGGATAGCTTTATACAGACCATGGCCTTCCCTAGGCTGCCTGAGCATGAATCTTCCGGGATCCCCATTCCAAGCCACTTCCTTCTACTCTGGGAAAGAAAGCCTCCTTCCCACTGTCCCATGAGGCATTGCCCCGCAGCGTGCAGAATCCCCAGGACACCCCACAAAGGCACAATTAAGAATACTGGTGTCAACAAATCGCCCTTCCATCAAGACACCGTGATTCTCACCACCTGTGATCCACCAGTAAACTCTGTCCACTCTCTCTACTGTCACGATCTGTCCAGAATTCAGCTGTATCCATCGCCTCCTCAGCCACCACTCGGGTCCAGCCATCAGTATCTCCTGCATGGACCCGTGCCGTCATCTCCAACCTGGTTTCCTGGTTCCTGCCTTCACCCCGTCTGTTTCCCTGACAGCGGCCAGATGGCGCCGGTGAGCTCCTGAGTCAGATTCTGTCCTTCTGCTCAAGAGCCTTCCACGGCTCCCACCTAACTCCCAACAGAAGTTTAAGTCCTCCCCACGGTTCACAGGGGCCTGATGACCTGCCCGTCACCTCCTCGCCCTCATCGCCTCCCACTCTTCTCCTTTGTGCACCCTCCTCCAGTCACACTAAATACGCCGGGCATGCTCCTGCTTCAGAACCTTTGTATACGCTGCCCCCACTGCCTGGATGCTCTGCCCTCAGACCCCCCATGACGCCTCCCTCCTCTGGCCCTTGTCACCTTCTCTGTGAAGCCTTTCCTGACAACTATATTTAAAAATCCCAACTCTCTCCACTCCTAGCACTCGCTATATAGTTAATGCCTTGTTAATGCTCTATCTCCGGCAGCTAGAACAGTTCCTGGCACGTAGTAAGAAGGTGCTTATCCTATATAATAAAAGCCTAATGTGCTAAGTGTCTGGTTGTCCGTTCAACCAATCAAAGTGTAATATGCTAATGATATGCTAAGGCTGCTCAACCATGCTTGCTGTGAGATGCACTGACCACCAGGGGGCAGACAGTTGACCAGTTGGCCAGTCACTTTGATGTGCACTGACCACCAGGGGCAGATGCTTTGATTGGTAGGTTAGCTTGCTGCTGGGGTCCAGCCGATCAGGACTGAGCGAGATGGGTTGGACACACCCTGGAGCCCTCCCGCGGTCCCTCCCAGGCTGGCCAACCTCCCGTGTCCCTCTCCAGCCCCAATCGTGCACCAGTGGGGTCCCTCACCTGGCCTTCACCCTCTCACAATCCAGGCTGAGGGACCCCCCGCCCCCCGAATGCCTGAATTTCGTGCACCGGGCCTCTAGTTAATATATATTGTGCAAAAATGAGTGGGAGGGCAGAAATACCTCGTCCTAAAGCTCAACCCTGTCAAGGACCAATTCCTGCCCCAAACCCTTGACTGGGAGGGTGCAGAGGCCGAGGAGCCTGGAGAGCATGCCAGCCAGAGCTGGGGGCACTTACATAGCTATGGACAAGTTGGCTGCGGACAGAGGACTCACTTCTGCCACCTCCTTGGCTTTCTGGAGGGCGAGTTTCTGATTGGCTGCCTCTTCTTCTTCTTGTTCATCCTAAAAGGCACAGGGATCGCTGTTTACAAAACACGAACGGGGCCTTGGGGCCTCCTCTCTGACCCTGTTGCTAATCACGGGCAACTCTGGAAATATTTACAAACAGGTTTGGCCTTGCTTTCCACCAATCAGAGCCAAGGCCTGATGATAGGAACAGATGCCTAGGGCCGGTTAAGTGTACTGCTGTCCCCTATAGGTACCCGCCAGATACCCAGCCGTTATTAACCCTATGTTAGCACACAGCCAGAAGAAAAAAAAAAAAAAAAGAAAAAAGACTCCCTGCCCTTTTCACAACGGAGATTTTTCTGCACTCTGTCTCAAGGAGCCAGAAATTAATGCAAAGATTTCCCTCTCACTCTAATTTTTAGGCCATTTAAACTTTCTGAACTGAGACTGGAAAAACACACATAACAACACTGACTAGTACCCACATGCAGAAAAATCTGGCATCCCAGGGCCCATCGCATATGCTGCCAACAGCCTCCGGAGGGAAATCAGGGGAGGAGCTTTATGCTCAGCTGGTTAGGTTCAAAAAGGAGGAGAATGGGGGAAGATTGTTTTTTGTTTTAAACATATTCTATTGATTTTTTACAGGGAGGAAGGGAGAGGGATAGAGTTAGAAACATCGATGAGAGAGAAACATCGATCAGCTGCCTCCTGCACACTCCCTACTGGGGATGTGCCCGCAACCCAGGTACATGCCCTTGACCAGAATCGAACTTGGGACCCTTCAGTCCGCAGGCCGACGCTCTATCCACTGAGCCAAACCGGCTAGGGCAAGATTGTTTTTATGTTGTTTTTTTTTAAATCTTCACCCGAGGATATTTTCCATTGATTTTTAGAGAATGAAAGAGAGAGGGAAAGACAGAGAAATATCGATGTGAGAGAAACACATTGATTGGTTGCCTCTTGTACACGCCCCGACCAGGGCCTGGGCTGGGGGGGAGGGGAGGGAGGAACCTGCAACCAACCAAGGTATGTGCCCTTGACCAGACTCAAACCCGGGACCCTTCAGTTCGCAGGCCCACGCTCTATCCACTGAGCCAAGCCGGCTAGGGCTGGGGGAAGATGTTTTAAAAATACGTAAGAAAAATATGTTTTGGGGACTTAAATCCACCTTCAGCCTTCATGCAGGGCCTCACTCGTAAAACAGAAAAGCCAACGAAGAAAAAGCAACAAGAAAAAAGTGGCCAGAGATGAACCCCCCAATAAGAAAAGTCATGTGATCCCTGGGATCTCCGGGGCAAGCAACCTTACACCTCAGAAATGGCCAGGTCAAGATACTCCGTCAGTGACAGCACAGAGGAGGGACCCAGCCAGACCCCCCGCTCTCACAAAGCCTCCTGCCTCCTGGCACTACACCCAGCATTTCTCAGAGCCAGGATCATGGACCAGCAACCTCAGAAACACTGCAAATACAGTTTCCCGGGCCCCCCCAGAACCTGGGCTGGGTCTAGAACCTGCGTTCTCAACAAGCTCCCAGGTGAGTATGAAACATGCTCATGTTTAAGCACCAGTGCATGTGGTCATGAGCACAAATGCCAGACCTACTTGGACTCACATCCCAGTTCCACTACTTACTGCTGTGTGACCTTGGGCAGGTCACTTAACCTCTCTCTGCCTCATAATCCTCATGTAAAATCTCAGCTCTCTCTACTTCACCTTTTTCCTTGGTACTTAGTACCATCTGACAATTTTATTTCTTGTCTGCCTCTCTCACTCAAATATCAGCGCCACGAGGGCAGGAATTTCTGTGTATTTTGCTTATGGCTGTGTCCCTGGTTCCTGGACCAGGCCTTGCTCACAGTAGGTTCTCAATAAATGCTGTTGAATGAGTGACAAAAGCTGTAAAATGGGGATGTGAGAAGGTGCCTCCGGGGTTTCTGTGCGGATTAAATGAGATAAAATCATTTCAGGGGCCTGTGGGGTGCCTGCCGCATGTTAAATGCTCAGATATGCTTATGGAATAAATGAAGACTGTGGGTCTGGAGGACAATGTCCACACCTCCCAGGTGAGGCGCTTGCCTTTCTCCCTCTCCCCCCGGCCCACCCTCCTGGCGTCCCCTCTCCGCAATGACTTGGATGAGCTCACGGCTGGATCGGTCCCCAGAGCAGCCATGCCAGCCGGCTCCATGGTGGCCAGGCCCGTGGCCGTGTGTTTCGGGTGGTGGAGACTTCCGTTTCCCCGCCAGTCGGAGCTGGGCCTGGGAAACTCTCCCTCCCTCCTGCCAGGGCCGGCAGATGGAGGGTTGGCAACGTCTGCTCAGTTCGGTTCCGTTCCATGAGCACGTCCAGGACACCTCGAGGCACGGGGGCCACAGAGCTGCGGGACGCCCCAGGCCTGGCCCTCCTCCGCCGGGAGGAAGACCCTGTACCCGTTCTCTTAATACGACGGGGCTGCCGGTGAGAAGTCAGGGCGGACGCTGCAGCTCCTAACAAGCCTTTGTCCCTGCCTCGCCCCCTCTCAAACTGCCGAAAGGTACCCAGCTTACCTCGCGCGGTGCACAGCCACCCCCAGGGGCCCTGCTGTGGGCATTCCTAGGCGTGTGAGCAGCGTCACTGAGAGCAACGTTGCTTCCTCTGGCCCGTGGGAGGTGGGCCTGACCCCCTGGGAGTCCAAGGTGCCCAAAGGGGGCATCCGGCACCAGGTGTGGCCCAGATAATTCATTATCCCTGACCCCGAATAAAACTGGGCTTCTCCTCACCTGGGCGGTTCTCACTCCCGACCTCCCACATTCTCTTCTGACCTCATATCTTCTGCTCTTGCGGGGGGGTCACTTCTCTACCTGTTCAGTTCCTAACCATGTGGCAATGTTCCTTAGCCCTTCTGGGTCTCGATTTCCTCCTCTGTGAAATGGGCATAACAGCAACTCCCCACCTGTTATGTTTGCTGGTGCCAAGCAGTAAAGGGCAATTATACTTTTCTGTGGTTATTACTTTGATCATTACCTGCCCAGCTGGACTCCAATGAAAGGAGCAGGGTATGTGAATCGAGAACGTGGGTTCTGAAGCTTGCCAGGTCTGGGTTCGAATCCCAGCCTTCCCTTACTGGGTCTATAAAACGAGAGCTCGAGGCCCAGGGCCTGGCTCCTGCCCAGTGACTCCCAAAGGCTCCTATAGGGAGCACTTGATTGTACCCAAAACTTGCTGAGCACCTGACACGCACAGTGTGATGCTAGGAACAGTAGGTGCTATTTCCATGCCGGCTGGGGCCAGGGACTTCGTCTTTCTGAGCCTCAGTTTCTCCCTCTGCAAAAAGGCGGTGACAGCAATGCCTGGCACCATGACTGCCAGAGAGAGAAACATCGATGGGAGGAACACCGACTGGCTGCCTCCTGCACGCCCCCCTCCTGGGGATTAAACCTGCCACCTGGGCATGTGCCCTGACCAGGAATCGAACCAGTAACCTGGCAGGGCCTGGGACAACGCCCAACCAACTGAGCCACATCATCCAGGGCCAGAATTCTCTATTGTTACCAATCGGCGGTGAGGCCTGGCCAGCTCCCAAGCTCAGGGGGATGGACATCAAGCCCCGAGACCCTGTGTAGGTTATTCTCCATCTGGCCCGTCCTTTTGGGTCTAGAGTGACAATGCCCTCGAGCCTGGAGGTTGCATCATCCTTTGGAGGTCCCTGACACTGCCCACTGCCTGTCCACGGGGACGCGGTGGAGTCTGCCATCTGTTTCCTGGAACCCGGTGCCTCGCCCCCTCCCACCTCCTTTGCTGTAGAATCCACTTAACTAGGGGCCGTCTGCTTGAGTGGGGAGGAGGTGCCTTCTCCCTGGCATGGTGCATCCAGGGCAAAAGCTCTGACCCTATCCCCATCCCCACATGCCCAGCACGGTCCTGATCTGCCATGCACGGGTGGCAACTTTGCCAGAGAAACCTTCTCCCACCAACGGCACCTTGGTGAGCTCCTGGGCGTTGGCCAAATTATCCACCGCGATGGCCAAGAACACATTCAGGAGGGTGTCTGCGGGCACCAGAGTCAGGGAAAGCAACGCCACTGGGGCCCCGGGCATCTGGGCCTCCCGGTCCCCTCCCTCGCGCCCCCATCCAGGCGTGCCCCCGAGGAGGATACAGTTCCCAAAGAGTGTCAGCACGATGAAGTAGATGGAGAACACCATGCCGCCTTGCACGCCGCCCTGAGATTTGATGCCATCGTACATGACCTCATTCCAGTCCTCGCCTGTCAGGATCTGAAAGGGAGGGAGGAACACACAGCCAACCCCCCTCTCAGCCACCGGCCCCTCAGAGACGCAGCTGTGGGGCCCAAACCTGCCTGTCCCTGCAGTGAAGGGCTCCCAGCCCAGCTTCTAGGAAAAGGGGACCCTCGGGAAGTCACCAACCTCTATAACTGTCTTCCCTGATGTGATAAGGGGGTTTGACAGGGACTGAGCCGTGTCCCCTAAATTAATATGTTGAAGCTCTAAGGCTTCATGAGATGGTATTTGGAAAAGGTAGGTAATTAAGGTTAGATGAGGCCATGAGGATGGGGCCCTCATGATGAGATTAGTGCCTTTGTGAGAAGAGACACAGCAGAGCTTAGGCATTCTCTCTCTCTGTCTCACTCGCCCTCTCCCCACATGTGAGGACACATCCAGAAGGCCTGTCTGCTGGCCAGGAGAGAGTCCTCACTGGGAACCACCCCTGTGGACACCCTGACCATGACTTTCAGCCTCCAGAAGTGTGAGAAGTACATCTTCACTGGTCCTCTGGCTGCTGTGCCTGGGCAGGCGGGTGCTGGCAACAGAAACTGGGCTGATGCTTATGGAGTGACTGAGAGCACAGGTATGTGGTGCCCACGTACCTGTTAAAACAATGCCACTCTCCTCCTCCATAATATTTCCACGAGGATCAAGTAAATGTCAAAGAACTCCAGAAACGCTAACCTGTTCACACAGGGTTTCTCGGCCTCGGCACCGCTGACCTTCGGGACCGGGTCATTCCCTGGGGCGGGGTGTTGAGCAGCAGCCCTGGGATCCTCCCACCAGGTGCCAGGAACACCCACTCCCCCATTTGGGGTTACAACCCAAACTGTTTCCAGACGCTTCCAAGTGGCATGGGGGCCAGAACTGCTCCTGGGTCAGGACCCCTGTGCTGAGGACCTGTGGGTGGTGGTGACTACTATTGAGTCATTAATGTGAGGGGTCAGAACTCTGCTTCATGGGGGGTCCTCTTTCCAACCCCCATCTCGGGGTCTTATTTCGAAACCACCCCCCCAGAAGGGGGGGAGCGAAGTCCCATTTTCCATAACCGTCTGTCCTCCAAAGAGACGGAACCCACTGGAAAGGCTCCGGAGGTCCCAGAGGGACCTGCCCCAATCCTCAGATCATGCGCCCACATGGGTACAGACGCCGGTTTGGGGAGACCGCCCAGGGTCAATATCTTTGCTCTGGAATAGGGGCGGGGGTGTCTTGCAATTCTGTAGTAGCTGTGTCTTTTCTGTGTTTTGATGCTTTGACACCTGGGGCCTTGCTGACCCTGGAGGGAGCCAGGCTGGCTGAATCCTAGAGATAGTGAACAACTGGCCCGCAATCGTACTTTTCCAATACAAACCAGGGCCCACACCTTAACCACCTCCTCCATCAGGCCCTTATACCCAAGGCCAGCATTCTCGGCCCGAATCCCTCCAGGGCCAGGTGCCAGACAGCTCCTCAGCATCTACGCCCCAGAGCCCGCTGAAATGATTCACACTAGCCAATCCCCAACCTGCACATCCTCCCCCACTCCTTCCTGGGGAAACTAAAGGCTCCTGCCCACGTTCCTCCTCCCTCTGCCTCTGGATTCTGGTGCTTTCTTGTGGCCCTGCACAGTGTGGGGCTGGGTCCGGGTCGTACCTGAAACACCGTCATTATTGCTGCTGGAAAAGTGTCGAAGTTGGTCGGAGGAGTCCCTTCATCGAAATTAAACCTGTGGGGAAAACGCAGACATTTCCCGTTGGCCCTGCCCCAGGTGCTGTGAGGGCGTAGGTTAGCATCTTGTTTCCAGGGCAACATCTTCACGTCTCCGTCCCCCAGAGGGACATCTGAGTGGTACCCAGGGCCCTGCCTGTCCGGGTGCAGGCACAGGGCGTCCCGGCCACGAGAAGGGCAGTCGGCATGACGACGGTGGGCCTGCGTCTCTGGAGGCACCGAGTTTGGCGTGTGGGGGACTGAAGGGGTCCCTGGGTCAGACCCCAGAGAAGCAGAAGTCGGAGAAGTTGCTGAGCACTTACTGGCCGCCAAAGAGCTGCATTCCTAGAAGTGCAAAGACGACGATGAACAGGAAAAGGAGGAACAACAGGCTGATGATGGATTTCATGGAGTTGAGAAGAGAGACGACCAGATTCCTGAGAGACGCCCAGTACCTGCCAACAGAGGCCGGGGGTGGGGGTGGGGGTTAGGCTGGGCCTGGTGGTGGCTGCTGAGCCCACCTTCCCAACATGCTGGAGGTGCCCCATCCCTCCTGGCCCCAATGCTCCCCCCCCCCCACCCCCGCCGCAAAGACTTACTTTGTGACTTTGAAAATACGCAATAACCTGAGGGCTCGTAACACACTGATTCCAAAGGATGTACCAGGTTTTATGACGGCCCAGATGACCTCAAAGATGCTCCCGATGATAACCTAGAACACAGGATCTGCTCTGGTGCCCAGAGTCCTCGCAAACACAGCCTGGGCCCGAACCTTGCAGGAACCCAACTCAACTCCCACCTTCAAACCCAAGCTGGGTGCAGCGCTCAGACCCCTCTCATCCCTTCTCTATTTTTATTTTTTAGGAGCTGATGAGAGCACAGAATTCCAGAAACACATAATTATGGAGCGAGTGCCTGTGTAGCCACCACCCGTGTAAGAAACAGGACATGTCAGCACCCTGGGAGCCTCTGGGGACCCCTCAGACTTAACCACTGTCCTGAATTTTGTAACAACTATTTCCGAGATTTAAAAAAGGTTGAGGTGAAATTCACATAACATAAAATTAACCATGTTAAGTGCACAGTTCAGTGGCAACATTCATTTGCAATGTTGTACGATCATCATCTCCATCTAGTTCCAGAACATTTCTGTCACCCCCAAAGCAGACCATGTCCCTACGGGCAGTCGCTCTCCATCCCCTCCCCCAGCCGCTGGCGGCCACTGATCTGCTTCCTGTCTGTGGGTTTGCTTCTCTTCTGCACATTTCATGTAGATGGAAGGATGCCATACGTGACCTTTTGTGTCCAGCTTCTTTCGCTCTTCGTAATGTTTCTGAGGCCTTGCCTTTTTAAAGTACTCGAGTATCATCCCTAACCAATACAGCTTAGTTTTGTCCACCTGAACTCTGATGAGCAGGACGGCACACGCGGTATGGTGTGCCTTTGTCACCGTCTGCCTTCTTTTGTGCGCTATTGTAAAGCCGATGGGTGTAGCTGTGGTGGGCGGCCTTTCATTGCTGCAGAGAATTCCATTACATGGCTACACCGCCACTTATCTATTCTACTGCAAAGAGATATCTGGGTCATTTGATTTGGGACTACTGTGAGCAAGGCCGCTCAGAACATTCCTGTATGTGTCTCCTGGGCATGAGTTGCTCGAGGGTGAATCCCTAGCCCTGACATGGCCAGGTCACCCCCACTTTCCCAAGAGGGTCCACATAACCGCCCCTCCCACAGGCAGTGGCTGACAGTTCTGGGTGCCTACACCCAATGGTTGAGATAATCCTCGCATTCCTATTGCATTCAGCTGAGCCTCTCCTACCCAGGCTGACCCTGCTCTCCCTTTCCGGTGTCCCCAACTATCAGCAGCATGCTGGGTAAGAGCTGCAGAAATAAATTCGATAGAAACCAGGGCACTTACCCCACAGTCAAAGCAGTTGAAGGAAGAGTGGAAATAAGGCCGTGTTCCAAGCCCGTACATTTTTATAAACATTTCGGACATAAAGAGTCCTAAGAAAATGAATTCTGCATAGTCTACAAGGGCGAGGGGGGAAACAGAGAGAAGGTTAGTGTTGCTGAGGGGGTTACGAAGTCTGACTTTCCTGTTAATCCCAATCCTGTCCCTTGCCTGGCCGGGCAGAAAGGGAGAGAGAGGATGGTCTTCAGTGGCCTTGGCTAAAGATTATTTGAGGCTTCGCTTTCACAAAATTCAGTTTCCCCCTCTGTTAATGGGGAAGAGTGACAATTATCCCCGCCCCCCACCAACCAACCCCAGGCCAATCTTAAACGGAGCGAGATAAACTTCAAGGGGTCTTCATCTTTCAATTGTGACTTTGGTTCGATGAGAAGGGTTGGATGTAGATTATTGCCAAGACCCTAGGTTTTGTGTTGAGTGGTGGCTTCCTGGGAGCTTACTACATTTTAAAAACTCACGAACAAATCAACGAATGAACTAACTGGCTAACTAAGAACTAACTGGCTAACTAATGAAATAACAATGGCCGGCCCTAGGATGCCAGTGTGTCATAATCTAAAAATTCTGATTAATCCACTTTTCCCCCCTTTGTTAATGCTCATGTGAGGATATTTTTTCCACTGATTTTTAGAGAGAGTGTAAGGGAGGGAAGGACGGAGGGGGAAGGGAGAGAGAGAAAGAGAGAAACACTGATGTGAGAGACACACCCA
Organism: Eptesicus fuscus; assembly: GCF_027574615.1. NCBI lineage: Eukaryota > Metazoa > Chordata > Mammalia > Chiroptera > Vespertilionidae > Eptesicus > Eptesicus fuscus. The sequence continues at coordinate 20,094,083 of NC_072478.1, forward strand.
TCGGTTGCCTCCCACACATGCCCCAGCCAGGGCCAGGGATGGAACCTGCAACCCAGGTACGTGCCCTTGACTGGGAATCAAGCCAGTGACCCTTTGGTGCTCGGGCCGATGCTCTAACCACTGAGAACACCACCCAGGGCTGATGAATCCACTTTTATATGCTTGAGCTCCAAAGGGAAAATAGAAACAGAAATCATAATGGTGTCCTATTTGTAAGTCCCTTGTGTTAGAGATTTAGTTGGAGCATCACAGGGAACCAATCGAAGGCACAGTTTTTCTGCCAACTTGGAAAACCTCTCTGATGCCCCCTGGAAGTCCGGTCTTGAGCAAGAGAAAGCCTTTTGTTCTTGCATGAGAAAGCATTAACAGTGCAAATGCCTCCGGGAGAGATAACACATGGGTATTTTTTTTTTGCACTGTCAAAGAAATGTCTAACATGAGGTCTTTTTCTGAGAGGGCTTGTTAGTGGGGCAGGAAGGGGACAGGTACTCACCTAATGGATGGAAGGGAGAGGTAAGGAGGACTTCTGAGGGGAAGAAAGCATACAGAAAGGGAAGACAGAGAACTCACAGTTCCAAGAATTTCCATTTGGGTCACATAGCTAATGCTGTTTGAAGGTCAAGGATGCTTGTTATATTATTCTTTGAAGAGATGGCCTGAACTGACTGTTGTCAAGGTCCTGCCCATTCATTCCTAGCAAAAACATTTCCTTAGTTTCCAGGACTCTAGAGAGCTCCAGTGTCTGAGGGGGCATTTTAGGGTCTCCAGTACCTCCAGGACCGAAATGTCAGGGAGGGAAATCTGTCTATAACATCTGGTGCATTCCAAGAACCACCAGAGTTTCCAAGAAGCTTGTTCCCCAGTTACCATGGAAACATGAGAGCCAGTGATGCACAAAACCTGAGAGAATGGTCCATGGCATTGATGGGTCTGGAAGAAACTTCTTCCACCAAGTACAGGTGAGGAATCTGAGACTCAGACAAACTCCTATACTTCATTGATTCTAAGACATACATTTTTTGGTTCACATTCTGACATTTCTGGAATTGGAGTGTATATTAAAATCGGCATGTCCTAGTTTCAACAGCAGCTTTGTTTTCTTTTTTAGTGGCACATAAAATAAGAGTGCCTTCTAATGGAAGATGTCTTCAATTAATGGATATGTTAATGGCTCGTTCAAGGTCACAGGGCAAAGTAGGGCTAGGCATTGAGGACCAAGGTCACCTGGTGGCCAGGACAGGGATCTGCTACCAGACACAGCTTGGAGTCTGAGTTCCAATCCCGACTTCATCGTGAACTAGCTGTGTGACCCTGAGAAAATTACTTAACTTCTCTGTGTCTCAGTTTTCTCACCTGGGGATAGTTAAAGAGCCTTTACAGACACAGAGGCCCAGGGCAGAAAGTTCCGAACTTCTTTCCCTGAACCAGGACAGGCAGAGCAAGGTGATTAGTGGGGAGAATATGGGAGATTAAAAATAGACTATCAGAGGAGGTTAAGACTAGAAGTAGAGAGTCCTCATTTGTAAGAGACTCCAGGGGGACCAAAGGCAATTACTAGGGTTGGAACTAGGTCAGGGCTCTTGGAAGGAGACCTGGCCCCTGGGGGGGTGTCCTGGGAGGGTCAGCCAATGTGACTGGAAACAATGGGGGTTACAAGGAGACAGTGACCTGGACCAGGCTCCCAGGCCTCTCTAGGCTGAAGGTTTGACTGTCTCCAGTGGCTGTCTAGGTCAATTCTGAACAATGTCAGAAGGGCAGAGAATCCACAGACCTAAGTCAGACAAGCCAGTAAATGCAGGAGGAGGACAGTCAGCAGGCAAAATGATTTTGTTAAGTCCTCACTCAGGGGCCACAGCCAGATCCAGGGCATCCACTTGCCTTCCTCACTGCCCAGCCACTACTCTTGTTGATTCCTCAAAGCTCTTTACTTTAAAAAAATATTTTTTATTGATTTCAGAGAGGAAGGGAGAGGGAGAGATAGAAACATCCATGGTGGGAGAGAATCATTGATCGGCTGCCTCCTGCACATCCCCTACATGGGACTGAGCACAACCTGGGCATGTGCCCTGACCGGGAATCAAACCTGACCTCTTGGTTCATAGGTCGATGCTCAAGCACTGAGCCACACTGGTCAGGCTCTTTACTTTTTAAATCTTGGTCAGAGGTCTACCTTTCCCTGCTTCTCTTCAACTCTACCTGGCCATCAACTTTGTTATTATTTCATGCTAACTCCTAGCATATGGGAATAAGCCCAGAAGGGCAAAGCCTTGGAGATTCTGGTACCCACTGAGGGAACAAGATGCTCTTACATTTGCTGGAGAGGATCTTTTAGGGATGAATCCCAAATATAAGGAAGTCAAACAGAGCAGGAGAGGAAAGGGGACAGAAGGTTTGATAGAAGAGGGGAGAAGCAGAAGTCAGATATAAGCAGATGAAATGGGACTACTTTTTTGGCTCTAAGGCACCCCCATCTCTCAACCACAAATTATTTATTTTAACATTCCCAGAGATGCATGTATGTTTTTATCTCTATCTGCCTTTCTTGCCGCCTCGGCCTCTCCGTCTCCCTTCCAATACCTTCCGCACTCGCACCCCTATGTCTCTCTCTTAGAAAGGGGTCACAGAAGCGTGTGGTGGCCTGAATTCGAGCTTCCAGCTCTCAGGCCCCAAGAGGTTGGGGCCTGTCATTGTGGCGGCAGCAACGTCAGCGTCAGTCCCAGTTGCAGACGTGGCCCAATGAAAAGGCAGATTCATCAAGGACCAAAGAGGGAACACGCACCACTAGAGAAAGAGAGCTGGAAAGAAAAGGTGTGAGGCAGGGGTCAGGGAGCAGGCAGGGCCGGGGCCGGGCGGTACTCACAGAGGAAGTCGGAGAGCCACTCGGGCTGGTTGTAGTGAACGATAGCAACGCACAGCGTGTTGAGGGCTACCAGACTGAGCACAGTCCAGTAGAAGGCCTGAGTTTTGACCATGCGGCGGATGTAGAAACGCACCCTCCTCTCCTTTTTGTGAAAAAAGGTCGAGTTCTCCAGCTTGGCACTTTTAATGCTGGCTCGGGCAAAGGGAGACCCTGCCGGGGAAAGGATGGAGAACGTCAGGGCGTTCCTGTGGAGGAAATGAACTGTGTGGCCCAGGCACCGACTGTGGCCCGGGGGTCCATTAGCCACCCCAACAAGCACCCTGGCCTGGGGGAACCGTCATGACCCAAGGCCCGAGCTTTCCAGAGATGGAGCTTACGAGGAGATGTCGCTGAAAGTCACGGTATTGGAAATGACCAATGAGGACTCAGGGTTTCAATGAGGAGGCTGACGGCTCTCGCTGCCAGAGCTAACCCTCTGTGTCTCTCCACCTCGGCGGGGTCTGATGACTCTGGGCGCCATGCCCTGGGGCGGGATGAGGCAGGAGCCCCGGCTCAGGATCCGCCAGTGCAGGGGTAGAAAGCGGAGCCGCAGGGAGCAGGCTTGGAAAGCCTCCAGGAGGAGGCCTGAATAGGACCCTGGTTTTCCATGGACATTTCATTTTAGAAATGATCGCTGAGTCGTGAACCAGCTGTGCCTCTGCCTGCACATGTTTTTGCTCTTAAGCACTTACGAAGCGCCTACTGTGTGCCAGGCTCCGTTCCAGATGCTCTGAATACTCTAGTTAACAGGCAGAGCCTTACCTTCCTGGGACTGATGCTCCAGTGGGAAGATATACGGCGAAGATAACATAATAAAGTAGTTAACAGTGTAATGGAAGGTGAAAAGTCTTTTTGGAACAGTAAATAGTAGAGTAGAATAAGGGGATTGGGAGCCCCAGGAGGGACCAGAGGGCAGGCTTCAATATTAAATCAAGTGGTCAAAGTGAAAGTATTGACCTAAATCACTTTAGTATCTTAGGCTGAGTTAACAGCAAGTGCAAAGGTCCTGAGGCAGCAATGTACCTGCCTATCATATTTAGGAAACAGCATAAGGAGGCCAGAATGGCTGGAGTGGAGGAAAGGAGGAGAGGTGAGGGCAGGTAGGTGACAAGGCAGCTTGTGAAGGGCCTTGTGTGCTGAGGGAGGACTTTGGCTTTTGCTCTGAGGTGAGAGCCACGGAGGGTTCTGAGCAGAGGAGGGATGTGCCCTGACACAGGTGCTCACAGGCGCCCTCTGGCAGCTGTGGGAGGAACAGACTGTGGAGAGCCTGGATAGGACCAGGGGAGGCTACTGCTCTAGTCCAAGCAAATGATGATGGGCGTTGGACTCCGTCATGACTGAGAAGAAAGAAGAGCAGGTAGATTTGTGATATATTATTTAAGGTAGATTTCAACGGGTTGTGGATCAGTGTGGGTGTGAGAGAGAGGGAGGAGCCAGGTTTTTGACTTGAGCACCCAGAGGAAGAGCTACCATCCACTGAGAGAGGTAGGTTTGTGGTGTGTGTGTGGGGGGTCAGAGATCAGTTTTGGATGTTGGTTTTATCCTCTAAAATGCCCCTTCTTGAAAACCTTCCATCGCATTCACTTGTTTATTTGTTCTTCACTGGTTCATTCATTCTTTCATTTATTCAAATCAGTTTTTTTCATTCATTGGTGCACTTACTTGTTCATTTATTCATGCCTTAGTTCATTTATCAGTGCATTTATTTATTCATTCATTAGTGTGCACCTCTGCTCATTCATTCACCCATCTGTTCATTTGTTCATTCATTCATTCACTCATTTATTTACTCATCTAGCCATCCATTATTATTTGTTCATCCATGCATTCTTTCATTTGTCCATTCACCCAGCATGTTCATCAACCCCATCCCACCAGCCAGGCATGGACACAGCTAACATCTTGCAGGATGCCGCCTCCTATTAGCAAAATTCTAAACAGAGGCAGCGAGTTGGCACTCCAAGGGCCATCCATACTAGTTTATCCTGAGTTTGTGAAAGTTGAAATTACTGATCCACATTTAAAAACTTCAGCTTCTCATGAAAGGAGATAATAGCTGATCTTTATTGTACATTTAGTAGGCACCAGGCAGGCGGGACACATTTTACATGAGCCTACTCGCTCCTCATTGCAACCACAGGTAGTAGTGACTATCATTAACCCACTTTATGGCCAAGGAAACGGAGGCTGAGAGGGGTCTGGTGACCGTTAAGAAGCACTGAGTTGGCTTCTCGGCCACCACACTGCACTCACTCCTAGAACACATGACCATGGAGTGGGGCCGCATTCCCACGTGGCAGCCGTTGGCCAGACCGGGGCTGACTCTCCCCTCGTGCCCCTCGCCTGCCTCACTCCATAGGACCTGAGAGCCCAGGGAAGCTCCGCATGGCCCTGCCCAGCTGGGGTATTTCTGGTCCCTGCTGCTCCCAAAGATGGGCTCAGACTCACAGGCATCCACAAGGCATGGCAAAGGGAAATGAGATTCTTGAAAGTCTCAGGGGTCAGGGAGAGATATTCATGTGTGTGTATGGGGGGAGGGGCGAGAGAGATATCTCACAGTGGGCAGAAGTCTTCAGACTTCTACTCCTGTAAGAGCCACATTGAAAACCTGGCTCCATCACCAGGGTGAGTGACCTTGGGTAAGTCAAGTCACCCTACATCTTGGGACTCTAGTGCCTCCATCTGTAAACTGGGCACAGCCACATTTCCCACCTCATAGGGCCATTGGGAGGAATCAATGGGCTAATACACCTGAGTGTGATGCTGGCATATAATGATTATTAGGCCTAAAATCTCCTATTGAACTGCAAGAGCTGAAATCAGACAGCCCACATGCCAATTCACTGAGGAAGTCTTTCCTGATGCCCAGGCCTGCAGACATATCCCACAACAGGCACACCCGTCGTCAGGAAGGGAGAGGGAAGTGAATATTAACTGAACACCTACTATGCGCCAGGCCCCATACTAGCTGCCCGCTGTCACCTCTATTTATTTCATTTCATATTCACTTTGACCCACGCTCTGTTTTTCTATACATACTTGTCTCTAGTTTTTCTCTGTGGTCTGGAATTATAATTGTAGGCAAGCCTTAGGTTTTAAAAAATAATTTTAATAAGTTATTTTATGAAACCAAATATTTCCAAAATATCATTTCAATATGGAATCAATATAGAAATATACTAAAGAGAGATTTTCCACTCTTTCTTTTGGGTGTTAAGTTTTCCAAAATCTGGTATGTTATTATGAAGCACATCTCAGTTCAGACAAGTCGAGAGCCAGGGGAGGCCAGTACCAGTCCGGAAAGTTCCGTGGCGAGGACAGCAGTATGTCACCATCAGGGTTTGACCTGGGGATTTTTGGTCATTTCGATGCCCTGAAAATTCTGTAAATTGAAACAGTGCTGCCCAAGTGATGGGTTGAACTGTCCCTCAAGGAAAGGTGCTGAAGTCCTAACCCCTGGCACCTGTGAATGTGACCTTATCTGGATGGAAATAGGGAATTTGCAGATGCCATCATGTTAAGATGAGGTCAGACTCGATTAGAGTGGGCCCTAAATCCAATGACCAGGGTCCTTATCTATATATATAAAAGGCTAAGTGACTGGCCGACTGGCCGACTGGCTGGTAGCTATGATGTGCAATGACCACCAGGGGGCAGATGCTCAACACAGGAGCTGCCGAGCTACAGCAACTTTGCAGAGTGCCCTCTTGCACTCTGGGACCCCTCGGGGGATGTCAAAGAGCTGGTTTCAGCCCCATCCCCACAGGCCAGGCCAAGGGACCCCACCTACCGGAGGGACCCCGCTCACTCCACAGATGCCTTTTGAGCCCTGGGGCCACCCCAGGTGCAGCCGGCCAGGGAGGGACCGCGGGAGGTTGGCTCCAGGGTGTGCCTGGCCCGTCTCGCCCAGTCCCGCCCTGCTGGCCACCTTCTAATGAATTTCCTTTCAATGTGCACGAACCCATGCACCGGGCCTCTTGTAAGAGGAGGAGAGACACAGGGACTCACAGGAGAAGACCACGTGGCAAAAGAGGCAGAGACTGGAGTGATGCACGGACAAACCAAAGGTTGCCAAGAACTGCTGACAACACGAGAAGCTAAGAGAAGAGCATGGGCCAGATTCTCCCCTGGAGCCTTCAGAGCCAGCACAGCCCCGCCAACACCTGGATTTCAGTTTGAACTCCGGCCTCCAGAACTGTGAGAGAATACATTTCTGTTGTTCTAAGCTGCCCGGTTTATGGTGCTTTGTGCTGGCAGCCCCAAGACACGAATTCAGCCCACGTGGAACTTGTATCATTAAAGTTGGATTTTTCTAAAGAGATGGTGCTGTGATGGCAGCTTCCATTCATGGCTCAACTTTTCCTACAGATGACTCAAGTTCTACAAGTTCATCAACTATAAATGAAGCCTGGGGTGGGGGGGTGTGGTGGTGAGAGAGAGAGAGAGAGAGAGAGAGAGAGAGAGAGGTGAGAGAGACACATCTACTGGCTGCCTCCTGCATATACCCTGACCAGGGCTGGGGATCAAACCCACAACTGAGGTATGTGCCCTTGTCTGGGAATCGAACCCGAGACCCTTCCATCGGCGGGCCAACGCTCCAACCACTGAGCCAAACCAGCCAGGGCATCCGACATTTCATTAGAACCGCTATTATTATCATTTTACTCTTTACAGAGATAAATAAAGGTGAAGAGATCTCTTTGTCAGAACCCTGGAATTCTAGAGGTCTCTTCCGGGTGGGTTTAGGAGACCAGAGTGGTTTTTATTTTTTAAATAAAGTTTTCTTTTTAAAAAAAAATATTTTTATTGATTTTTACAGAGAAGAAGGGAGAGGGATAGAGAGTTAGAAACATCGATGAGAGAGAAACATCGATCAGCTGCCTCCTGCACACCCCCTACTGGGGATGTGCCCGCAACCAAGGTACACGCCCTTGACCAGAATCGAACCTGGGACCCTTGAGTCCACAGGCCGACGCTCTATCCACTGAGCCAAACCGGTTAGGGCCAGAGTGGTTTCTGAGCTACCAGGCAAAGAAACTGGGTTTTGGTGGGTTTGCTGGCAGCACGCTTGGTCCCAGGAGACCAAGTCACTGGCCTGCGTTTTGAATCTGTTTAGAAAGCTGAACGTCACCTGCTTTCTTAATAGGTGCCGCAGGACGCTGTCAGGTCTTATTCAGTCTGACAGCGCATACTTCAGTGTCTCGCCGTCCCTTTATCACACGTTAATCAAATGCCAGCCTGAACTCTGGGTTCTCCAAGGAGCAAGTTTTCTTATGTCAGCCACACATTCAAGAGCCAGATCTCCCACAGACAAACCCCCTGTGACTATCTCCCACGGTTTCCTGCATCACCCCCTTCTATGAGCTGAACTGTGTCCCACCAAATCCACACGTGGAAGTCCTAACCCTCGGGACCTCACCATGTGACTGTATTTGGAGGCAAGGCCGTTAAAGAGGTAATGATATTAACACGAGGTTATGAGGCTGGGCCATAACCCAGTATGACTGGTGCTCTTATAAGAAGAGGTTAGGACACACACACAGAGGGAAGATGATGTGAAGACACAGGGAGAAAAGGACCACCTTCAAGCCCAGGAGAGCGGCCTCAGAAGAAACCAATCCTGCTGCTGCCTTGGTCTCAAGCCTCCAGCCTCCAACACTGTGAGACAGTAAGTATCTGTTGTTTGAACCGCCCAGCTTGTGTTATTTGATTATGGTGGCCCCAGAGAACGAATAAACGCTCCCCGTTCCACGTAAAGCCCAGTTTAGAAATGCCTCCTTCAGGAAACTTTCTTTGCTTTTCCACCAAATTCCTCTCTGCCCTGTATAGCCATGAGATCTCTTATAATTAGTCTTCATTGCTTTTACGTAACTTGAAGCTTACCTAATTACTTTTCTGATTTCAAAAGCAATGTATGTCACGAATTCATATATTCCAGAAAAATATCACATAAGTGGTGAAAATCCCTCCTAGTCCTCCAAGTTCAACACCTTACTCTTGTGGATGAGAAAGGGTGCTGAAATAATTCTAACCAAAAGCCACCTCCCAGGGTGATCTGACCATAAATTCCTACCTGGACAGATCATAGGAGGCAGTCATGCCCCAGGCATTTAGCTTTAGGAAAAGGTTTATCTGCCTTAAGCAAGCCCTGCCCATTGTTCCTGTGCATCTAGGTTAGCAGACCTTGGAAATACATCTTTCTCAGACCCTCAGAGGCACAACCATCCTCAGAGGAGCACATGATCTTGTTAACTATCCTGTAATCCAAATGCCTGCCTGGCTTTCTTTTCTTTTTTAAAAAAATTTTTAAAAAAGTTTCCTTAAAGTTGATTTCAGAGAGAGGAAGAGAGAGGAGAGAGAGAGAGAGAAAACATCAATGATAAGAGAGAATCACTGATCGGCTGCCTTCTGCATGCCCCACACTGGGGATCGAGCTCACAACCTGGGCAGGTGCTCTGACTGGGAATGGAACCGTGATCTCCTGGTTCATGGGTTGACATTCAAACACTGAGCGTCACTGGCTGGGCCCCGCCTTGCTTTCTCTCATCTTCATGTCATCTTCCTTACTTTCCCTCCTTAATCTCAAATATATAAAAGAAGCTGTAAACTGCCATTCTTCAGAGCACAGGAGGTCTTGCTTCCTGGCAATGTCATCAATTTGTCTCAACTAAACTCATAAAAATTCTCTACGACTTTGGACGTTTCTTACATCAATACACTCCTTACTATTGTCTTTAAAATGGGAACATACATTTTACATATGTTGTGTAACCTGCTTTTTACACTGATAAATATATTTCAAAATCTTTCCATGCCAGTAGCAACCGTATTCTTTTTCTTGGCTGTATTGTATTCCACTGCATGTAAACATTATAATATCTTTAACTATCTTCCCATTTTTGGGCACATGTGCTGTTTCTGGTTTTTACTTTTTGAACACCAGAAACAATGTTGCTGAGAAGAAATTGTGCATAGATATTTTTAAAATTTTAAACAGATTTTTATTGATTTCAGAGATGAAGGGAGAGGGAGATAGAAATATCAATGATGAGAGAGAATCATTGATAGGCTGCCTCCTGCATGCCCCCTTCTGGGGATCGAGCCCATGACACAGGCATATGGCCTGATGCTTAACCACTGAGCCACACCAGCCAGGCCTGTACATAGATCTTTTGCATACATGAAGATATACTTTGAAGTGGAAATGCTAGGCCAAAGGACATAAACATCTAGAATTAATTATTTAAATAATGCCACACCATACACTGCAAATTATACTCTTGCCAATGGCATACGACAATGTCCACCTGCTCACATCCTTGCTGACATCAGGTAGTACCATTTTTCATCTTTTTTCAAATGACTGATGAATAATAACATCTCCCTGTTACGTAAGCCCAGGTAGCTAATCTTGTTCATAGAGGAGATCCTGACTTGGGGACCCCATTTTTTTCAGTGCGTGGCATTTGATAAATGTGGTATGAACAAAAAAGATTACCTATTTAAAAAAAAAATCAGATTTAAAAAAAATGGAGGCAACCTAATTGGGAAAACACACAGGACAGACATAACCAATCAAGTCAATGAGCACTGATGGAGCTCTAGTCCTCGAACTCGCCGGAAGGAGAGAGAGATGTATCCACAAGTGAAGAGAACTAGTTCATCATTAAGGGGAAGGGCGTTGTGGCTAGAGGTTACAAATGCAAATGGAAACAAGCTGTAAGGTATCATTATAAACTGACTTCGCCGGGGAAGGAAACGAAATGGGGAATGCGCGGGGAATGCGCAATGGCTGGGGCGGGGAATCCGTGAATGCATGGGTACTCGGCAGGTTTATAAATGGGTTCAGTGTGTTTCTGAAACTCAGAAGCGCTCTGTGAATAATGAGTTGAAAAGCTGTTAATATCTTTGATCCTATAATTATCCCCAAGGAAACACGCCCAAAGGGTGGGGGGAGTAATTGTACATAAATGTTCACAGCAGTGCTCCTCATAAGGGCAAACACTGGAAACAGCTCAAACACCACACAACAGAGCCTCGGCTAAGCCACTCTGGGGTAACCACCCTTATGGAGTGTGAGGCCGCAATGGAAATTCCGTCAAAGCTCAACAGTCAGGTGATAAACTAGGGTTGAGTGAAAAAAGCGGAGTATAAAGTAGTTGGTGCCAGTGGGTTAGACACGTGTGTATATTAAGTTCTCTCCTTTCCTTCATCACGCCCTCCTTCTCCCATCCTTTCTTCCTCTCTGTCCCAGCCACACAGTTCCCCCATCAGCCCATATGCTTCCTTCCTTCTGCGTCTTGTGTTACCTCCTCTGCCTCAATGCTCTCCCACCACCTCGTTCACCCTGGGAATTTTAAAAACCCATTTCAAACACGAAGATATTCTCCTGGGTGAAGGTCAAAAGCAACAGAGTCTCGATCCAGAGGGGCAAGCAGGAAAAGGGTAAGTGTCCCCTCCCACTCCAAACTCTGCCCTTGGAGAGAACCGATGACAACCGTCTACGTGCAGCCCTCTACATGCTCCTCTCTGCTTTCACTGCCATGGTGAACCCCTATCCAGCCTCCAGTTCTCAATGCAATGTCACCTCCTCCAAGAAGGCTTCCCTGACCACACCTACTCCCCCAAGGCAGGCCAAGCCCAGGGCATCTCCTCTGCAGTGCCATTATCATGACAGGTTTATTTGTATCATGATCAGTTGAATACCTATTTCTTGCACTAAATGGCAAGCTCCACGTGCGAGGGGTGTGGTCTCTGTCTTGTTCACAACTGGGCACCTAATAAGAGCAGCCACGGAATGAGTACTAATGAATAAGATTATCATAATGAATAATGAATGAATAGTAATATTATCACGAAAATGAGTGAATAATGTCAGGCAACATTACTGGGAGTTTATTTTTTTTGCCCGGCGCTGTTCTAAATGCTCACGGTGGATCGTTTAGTCTAATCCTCCCAACAATATTAGAAGACAGGCATTGCCGTGATTCCCATCGTCATCACACCTGCCCAGGACACACGGGTACGAAGGGGCAGAGTCCAGACCCAAACCCAAGCAAACCTGGTGCCGAAGCCTTCCGCCCGCACCTCCCGGGCGAGCAGCGATAAACAGGAGGGACTCACCCACAGAGGCGATATCGGCTAGCTGATCCTCAGCCTCCTCGGGGTTGAGCAGGTCTGTCTTGCTCTTCTTTATGGTGGCTCTCCGCAGAGCTCCAACAATGGAAACATGGCAAGAGAAAACGACGTGACCCTTTTTGCGACAGCAACGATATCGACCGAGTGTTTCCTCGGGGCCAGGCACTCTGCCAGGGACATTCTAGGTGGCGCTGGAGCTAACCCTCGTGGCAATCCAGTTTGGTGGGAAGTGACAGTCTGCCCATTTTACAGATGTGCAGACTGGGACTCAGGGAGGTCACCTGGGCACTCAAGGGTTTTGTTCAGCCGAAGTCTGGGATCTCAGCCACTGCATCCCCTCTGGGGGCTCTGGGATATACAGTGACTCCTATGAAGGCCGTCTACCCCTGGACTTTGTAATACCTGCCAGGCAGGTTGGGACTGTGGACGCCCTCCCTCAGTATTTAGTCTTCACTTCCCCAGAGCTCTCCAGGGGACAATGAGTTGAGGCATTAATGTCTAATACAGTGACTTAGTCAACCCCATGGGTAATCACCCCCCTTCCCCCCAAATAGTAAAATCCAGTTTGTAACTTATGGGATGGAGTCCCAGCTCCTTCACTTCCTTCTTACTCCTGGTATTTCCAATAAAAAACTTGTTCCATCTAGCCGAACTTCTAACACAGGAGACGCTGGATTCTTGGTGAAATTATTATTAATTTTTTTTTTTTTAATTTAGCAAACACAAAGGGTGCTGACCCTGAGCCGGGCGCTGTTCTAGGCCCTTCTATTTGGAAGAATCGAGGTAGCCCTTAGAAACAACCCAGGGCCGTAGGTGTTACTGTGGTCATGCCCGTTGTGTAGATGAGAAAAAAGGAGGCACAAAGCAGAAGGGGTTGGGACATGGTTAAGGCAGAAAGGGTAGGCCAGAAGGTGCAGACTCGGCCGAGGTCCTGGAATCCCTGGAGGAAGCAGATTTCTGCCATTCCCTGTATCTTCCTGACCTGACCCTGACCCTGACCCAATCTCATGTTTGTTTCGGCATCACCCGGCCCCTGACCATCCATCCCCTGGAGGCCCCTTAGGACCCCGGGGCCTGTTCCCCCCTCTCCCCTGAGACCCTCCCGAGCCAGGGTCAGAAGAGTTACCATCGAAGGGGTGCCTCTGCTCCCCGTCAGTTTCATCCTCGGCGAGGATCACCTCTTCTGAGGAGGAAGCACACAGTTAAGCTCCCGTGTCCGGGGACGGGTTCCCTCGGACAGAAAGGAGAAGGGTCTGCCCGACCGCTTCCCCTCGCCCATGGCGACAGCGCCATCACCCGGAAATGTGCTGCTCAGTTATTTCTGACTCCCAGCCTCACTTCAGCAAAAGCAGCAATCGCCAAGTCATCCCCACCTCCCTCAAAACAAAACCCACCTTCCCTCCCGTAGCTCAGAGGCTTTGCCTGATCCGGACCCATCACCTCCCCGTCTTCCTCTCCTCCCACTCCCCCCTTCCCTTGGCTCCAGCCACACTGGCTTCCTTGCTTTGACTCCACTCTGCTCCTCACTCAGGGCCTTTGCACTTGCTGTTCCCGCTGCCTGGAACACCCCTCTTGAGACAGCCACGCGCTTCCTTCTTCATTTCCTTCAGGCCTCTGCTCAGATGTCACCTCCTCAGAGAGACCCTCTCTGATCACTTGCCTCCTCTGACCGCTCTCTGCCTCCCGCCCTGCTTTATTTTTCTTCTGAGCATTTGGCAGCACCCAACATTAACCGTCTTCGTTTATTTTCTGTCTCTTTCACTAGAAGGTAGAGCCCTAGGGGCAGGATTTGGTCTGTGTTGTTCACTGCAGTATCTTTAATGCCTAGAATAGTGCCTGGCACACAGTGGGTGCCACGTAAGTGTGTTCTGAATGGCTGAGCAAACACACGTGCTCACTGTGTGTCAGGCACTGCTCTTCCTAAGTGACTTAGCTTGGATTATCTGAGTCCCCAAACAACCCAATGAGGTAGGTACTATCAGGATCTTTGTTCGACAGCCAAGGAAACGGAGGCTTGGGGAAGCAGGGTGCATTGCTAGGAGGTGGCAGAGCTGGGATGTAAACCAAAGTCCGGTTTTAGAGCTTGTTACCACATGCGATGTCCTGTCCTGGCTTCATCCCAGAGGTTTCACTATCTTATTCTGGATTCTTTTTGCTAAAAAGTGGAACTACCAGTTCAGCCCTCCTTCTCCTCCCATCACGACCCTTCCCTCATCCATCTCCAAACTGCATGCACAGCTGTGTGCTCTGTGGCCTGGGGTGTCGATGCCTGGGCCCCAAGATGAAAGGGCCTCACCTGCTTTCGAGATCCACTCCATGTACCCATTGAGCTCTCGTTCAATCTGCTGCTGCCGCCTCAGCTTCAGAAAAGCCCGCCGGTTTTCCACCCGCTCCCTTTCTTTGGCAAACTCCCTGTAGGAGCACAAAATGCACACACACACACACACACACACACACACACAAGCCAGAGTTGGCTGTTTTAGAAATTTTAGGGAGTGTTAAGTTTCTGGAGGGCAGAGGATTTTAACAAGCGGAATTGGGTCTTCTGGGAGAAAAATCGGAATATTCTAGGAATGGGCTTCCCACATTTCCCAGGAACTGCACTGAGCCGGAGAAAAGAGCAAAGCCAGAAACCAGCCATGTCAACCACTGCTGGCTGCATACGCTATCCTCATTCTCCATACTCTTGGCTTCAGAGTATGTTCAGCTCTGTTGAAAGTTAGGCCAATGAGACATGAGCTGATGATTTCACCAGCAGCCTCACTTCCCAGGTAAGGCCCCACCCCATCCTGTTTCCTCTTTCCTCTTCCTGTTTGGAAGTAGGATGACCATCTTGTGAATAAAACGGAAAGTCTCCGGTAAGGATGTCAGAGTAGAAATCTAGAAGGAATTGATGTTCCTGATGGCACCATGGAGCCACCAAACCTGTCCCAGGCTTCTTGTTGGTAAGAAAACTGAAACTCTTTTATGATTAAACCAAAGAAATCAATGCTGGGGATATGGAACAATCCTATATAATAAAAGCCTAATATGCTAAGTGTCCGACTGTTCGTTCACCTGTTCTACCAGTCGCTATGATGCACACTGACCACCAGGGGGCAGATGCTCCAACCGTTAGGTTTGCTTGCTGCTGGGACTGGGTGAGACGGGCTGGACACGCCCTGGAGTCTTCCTGCAGTCCCTCTCCAGCCCCAATCATGCACTGGTGGGTTCCCTCGGCCTGGCCTTCGGGATTGGGCCGAAACCGGCTCTCTGACATCCCCCGAGGGGTCTCAGATTGCGAGAGGGTGCAGGCCAGGCCAGGCTGAATCCGTGCACCGGGCCTCTAGTAAAATGCATGTTTGACTATAGGCTACAACTTTATATTTGGAAAACAGAGGAAGGGGAAACCAACCTATTGTTTGTCTTTTTTGTAAATTATAGAAAGTGAAATTCTACAGAATTTTCTTGTGTTGTAGGTCTGAAACATCTGGGCAAACCTTCTGAATGAGAGGTCTGCATTGGAAGAAGCTCCCCTTTCCCTGGGAAGAGGTAGCTCAATGCCAGGGACACCATGTGGTGAGTCAGGTCTGGGCTGGATTTCAGCCCCTCCACGAGTCCCTTTACTGGGTCCCCCCAGCTCTGCACAACCCACACACTATACATGGCTTGCTAATAACTGTCTGGCTAACCCAAAGCAAGGGAAGAATTTCCCTGCCTGCAGAGAATGAAAACAAAGCTCCGATGGACCTTTCCTGGGAAGAAGATGACCAGGAGAGCGGGATGGGGGAGCAGCAAAGACTTACCCTGACAGCACACCCAGCACGAGGTTCAGCATAAAAAAGGAGCCGATGATGATGAGGGGGATGAAGTACAACCAGTTCCAAGTGTTCCCTGAGGCATCGTTGCTCTGTGGGAGGTGAGGAGGGAAGGCAGGTGAACTCCAAGTTAGACTCAGGTCTGACTGGACTGGCTGGGGTAGGGGGAGTCCTGGTTCTCCTGGGGACTCTATTTCCCAAATGTCTTTAACCCGTGGAGCTCTGGAGCTCTGGCAGCCCAGACAGGTAAAGGGAGCACAGGACGGACCAGTGGGAGGGACCCAGAGATACCATTGGAAGGACAAAGTCCCCTCCTAACCACGTAGAACTCATAGGACCTACAAACCAGCATGACACTCAGGAGACTCCAGGGGCAGGAAAAAACAAAGCCTGTCGAAATGAAGAAATGAACCCCTGGTTCCTTCCTTCTCCCCTGACACAGCCCCTCTCCCCTCAGAGGAGGTGTGCGATGGCGGGGTCTGACGGCTTGTTTAAATCACCAAGCCAGACACCAGGGCCGTGAGCCTTTTCCTCGAGTGTTCCTCTCCTCTATTTTCTGCTTCCTCAATGTGAGCCACAAAAACATTCCTGGAAGCACCCAGCTCAATTTTCAACAGGGGAGAAGTCCACAAATAGAACATTCTTCTCGGATAAGGAGAAGAGAACACTGTGGCAAGAAGAAAGTAAGAGCAAAGGAAGAGAATCAAGGAGAGCGAGCAAGAGACCCAGCATTTACAGAGTACTTGCTATGTAGTGGGGAGTCTTCTAAGAACATTATTTACATTAGCTCATTTAATAATTTAATCCTCATGACACCTCTATATTATCATCATGCCCATTTTACAATTGAGGAAACTGAAGCCCGGAAAGACAAAATTGCCAGCCCAAGGTCACAGAGCTAGATAGTGGATGAGAGATTTGAACCAGGCCCCAGAGCCCGTGGACTTAACCTCTGAGCTGAGGAAGCCTCAGCTGCAGCAGCCAGAGGAGGGGGAGCTGACGGGTAACCAGCTCTGTGGCATCTGCAGAATGTGGGGCTCCCACATATGGCTTTAAAAGCTCATCTTTAAAAGCACATTCAGTGCTGCTGTTGCCCAGCAGAAAGGCTAACATGAGAAAGACTAAGCGGTTCACATTACTGGCTACAAATAATTACCACCTGGAGAACGTCCAGGTAATACAGATGGCCAGGCCCCTGCCCAGAGAATTTGATTACTGGTCTCTGGTAGATCCTGAATATCTATATTTCAAAAAAATAAATTTTATTGAGGTATAATTTACATACAGTAAAAGGCACCCATTTTATTTTTATTTTTTAACACTTTCAAGTTTTTTGCTAAGTACTCAGATATTCCCATGGATCCTTCTTTATTTAAATATTTTTAAATTGATTTTTTAGAGAGAGAGGAAGGCGGAGGGACAGAGAGAAACATCGATGGGAGAGCAACATCGTCAGTCGGCCGCCTCCTCCATACCCCCCACAGGGGATCAAGCCCACAACCTGGCCATTTGCCCTAACCAGGAATTGAACAGCAGCCTCTTGGTTTCTGGGTCAATGCTCAACCACTGAGCTACACCGGCCAGGCAAAAGGCACCCATTGTAAGTGTACACTTCAGTACATTATGACACATGTTTACCCGTAGCCACATATCCACGCCACAAAGCATCCCTCAGGCCCCTCTGCAATCCGTCTTCACCTCAGACCTAGACACCGAGGAATCGGCTTTCTGTCTGTATAGGTTAGTTTTGCTTCCTCTATAGAGTTTCATATGAATGACATCATGCGGTACGTATCCCAGTGCGGGCTTCTTCCACTCAGCATAATGCTTTCAAGTGTGTATCAGTAGCTGGTTACTACTGCAATGCATGGATGTGCTGCAACCTGCTTATCCATTCCTCTCACGGTGGACATCGGTCGTTTCGGTTTTGTGGCTATCATGCATCTCCCTCTCTCCCTAGTCTTCTTAAGTATTCTGATGTGCTGCCAGGGCTGAGAGCGGAGAGCCACGGATACACCAGGAAAGAACTTTCCACGGGGAGAAAACGCCCATCCCCTCTCTTTTGGAGTGATTGTCTTTCTGCAGAAGTGTCCATAGGCACTTTATACATGGAATCCTATTTTAAAGAGCTGACGTGTAAAGGAAGCAAGCTTATAGAAGGGGCAACATTTCCATAGGGTGCCCAGACCCTCCCCAATCTGTCATGGGTTCAGTTTGGGCGAGTGTTGATTGGGGAATTTGTGCTTATGCAGAGATGCACCTGTGTATATTCACTCTGCCAGCTGCCTGGTGAGCCTGCTGCCAGTCCAACAGCACTACATTCCCCTGTAACTAACTCGATGTATAGTAAGTTTATTTAAATTAAAAAAAAAAAGATAGAAAGACCGACATTGCCATGTTGTTACCAAATCATTTCCCAAAATTCAGGCTCATGTACCTGATGTGCTAGGAGGCCAAAATGTAGACGCTGGTGCTTGGCAACAGAGAAATGTTTCTTCTATTTAGCCAAAGCAAGAGGACAGGAGAGCAAGATCTCTCAAATTCATCCCCCCCCCCGCCCCCCGCAAAAGCTAAAGTAGGCAGTTTTTAGGCAGCTAGGGAGCAGGGGAGGGGGAGTTCCAGGGAGCTGAGAGAGAATCTGTGTTTCTCTAGTCATCGATAAGGCTTTGTGTATCAGACACCTAGGCGTCAGCAGCTGGTCGCAACTTTCTAAAGGCATTGACTCCTTCTGCAAAACAAACTTATAAATTCTCCTGCGGCCCTGGAGTTATCTCCTGCTTGACAAAAATCAGTACATCAGAAACACAAAATTATACCGTGAGGACAAGGGGTGCTAGCTACATCAAAGAACTGAGATTCTGCAAAGTATCTCATGATTGTGCGCCATGGCGTTACCTTTAAAGCAGAAACCAGACATGTGGCGATGGCTACATGATTAAGCTATCATTGTTTTGTGCCTAACTAGTTATAGTTTCTTATTTTCTCAGGCAAAGCGTACTTTTTTTTTTTAAATTTCTTTATTGATTAAGGTGTCACATATTTGTCCTCATCCCCCCATTCCCATCCCACACCCCTCCCTATGGATGCCCCAACCCCCTGTTGAACTTAACCATTGGATAGGCTCATATGCATGCACACAAGTCCTTTGGTTGAACTCTCCCCCCTCCCCCCACCCTCCCCTATCCTCCCTCTGAGGCCCGATAGTCTGATCGATGCCTCCTTGTTTCTGGTTCTGTTCTTGTTCCTCAGTCTATGTTGTTCATCATTTCCCCTAGATGAGCGAGATCATGTGTCACTAGATATATACTTATAAGAACTGAATGTGAGACGAGCAATAATAGTTATGCTGACAGGCAAATGAATCAGTCTGTAGTGAGTTTCTTTCTGGACCAACAGTTCTTTTGAGACCCAATTTCAATGTCCACCAGTTCCTTATGTGTACATGTCAGCACTGACCCCTCAGCTCTGGATGGTGGACAAATGGTGGTAACGGAGGTCCGACTCCCTCTGGTTTGGTCTCAGCCTGACCCAGGGGCACGGCTTCACCCGGACTAAGGGGCACGTGGCCTCACCCAGACCCAAGGGGCGCGTGGCCTCACCCGGGCCCGGGACTCAGCCTCACCCGGATGGATCCAGGGGCACACGGCCTCACCCGGACCCAGGATCCGGCTTCACCCGTACCCAGGGGCGCAAGGCCTCACCCGGACCCAGGGGCACATGGCCTCACCCGGGCCCAGGGACCCAGCCTCATCCGGGTCCAGTGGCGCGTGGTCTCACCCGGACCCAGGGGCACGTGGCCTCACCCGGGCCCAGGGACCCAGCCACACCCGGGTCCAGGGCGCATGGCCTCTCCCAGACCCAGGGGCGGGTGGCCTCACCCGGACCCAGGGGCGCGTGGCCTCTCCCAGACCGAGGGGCGCGTGGCCTCACCCGGACCCGGGACCCAGCCTCACCCGGATCCAGGGACGCGTGGCCTCACCCGGACCCAGGGGCGCGTGGCCTCTCCCAGACCCAGGGGCACGTGGCCTCACCCGGACCTAGGGCAAAGCGTACTTTTATACATTTCTCCTGGAACCCATGTTGGAGGCAGCCTCTCAGAACATGACTAACATGCTTTCTTTTTTTATTTTTTTTAATCCTCACACTAGGATATTTTCCCATTGATTTTTGAGAGAATGGAAGAGAGAGGGAAAGACATAGAGAAATATCCACGTGAGAGAAACACATCGATCGGTTGCCTCCCGCACGAGGCCCTGGTACGTGCCCTTCACCGGAATCGACGCTCTATCCACTGAGCCGAACCAGCTAGGGACTAACATGCTCTCTTAATCTTTGACTATAAGCTACGTGACAACTGAAGCAACCGAAACATTTAGTTAAAGCCTATACCTATGTTCTAATTACGAATTTAATGATCGAATTGTAGCTGCCAAAAATACCAGCGACGTTAAAATCACAAGGGGCTCAGCTACAAATGCCCCCTTTTCATTGTAAATCCCTGGATCTTGAGGGACAGAAGTGTCCATTGGTTTGCTATGTGGAACAGTTACCACAAAGTCGGGGGAAGAGAGATGATCCTTTCTGTCTTATGTAGGAAAAGAGGTGCCATGGAGATTCATCAGTCCAGTGGTCACAATATCTGCGTTCTTGTCACCGTGGCAAACAGTTATTTGGGAGAACAAAGTTGCTTAGGCCCAGCCCAAAGTTCATTTTGCCTGGTTTTAACATTCCAAGATCTGAGGTATAAGACCTGCAAGGCAGTTCCCCAGCATGGCAGCTCCGGTTCCACTTTAAAGTGGCTCCATTTACATGACTGTTTATATCCCCCCCCCCCTCAGCCCCCTTGGTTAAGGTCTTTTCTTGAAAGCATTGCTGATCAATCATCAGAGAACAGTATGATCAGCAATTTAAAGCATCACTGGTCCTTTACTGTCAGGTGAGTCTACGGCAGACCTGGGACCCTCCTGTGCTGTCGATGGGAGGGTAACACGGTGTCTGCGTTTCCTGTGGCTGCTGACCAAGAACCACACTCGGGGTGGCATAAAACAGCAGACATGTATTGCCTCATAGCTCCGGAGGCCAGAAGTCCAAGCTCAAGGTGTTGGCAGGGCTGGTTCCTTCCGGGGTCTGTGAGGGAGAATCTGCCAGGCCTCCCCCCGACCCCCTCACCCCCGGCATCTGGGGGTTTGCTGACGATCATTGGTGTCCTTTGGCTTGCATGGCATCGCTCTGATCTCCGCCTTCATTTTCACATGACGCGTGCATGTCTGTGTCCAAATGTCCCCTTTGGATAAGGTTGCGGTCATACTGGATTAGAGCCCACTCTAAGGACCTTACCTTAACATAACTACTTCTGCAATGACCCCATTTCCAAATAAGGTCATATTCTAATACACTGGGGGTTAGGACTTCAACATATGGACTTTTTGTGTGTGTGTGTTGGGGGGGGACACATTCAACCCATAATGCATAGTACAACCGTTTTGAAAAATGGGTTGGGGATTTCTACTAAGTTAATTATGTACCTCACCGCCACCTGGAAATTCCCCTCCTGGGAGTGTGAGCCTGCCACCTGCCAAAGGCACACGTGATCTTCAGGATCGTCCTGAACTGGGGACCATGCGAATCCTTATCAACGGGAGAGGAGAAATAAGTGGGATATGGTGCAGTGACTGCCTGTTGTCAAACACAGGAAGCCAGACTGAAAAGAGGGCACATGTAAGAGTCCATTTATGCAAAATATAAAAATAGGTAAACTATAGTTAATGATCCTGAGGTCCAGAGGGGGCACCCTTTGGGGGGGGTAACAACTGGGGTGGGGGCAGGAAGGGGGGCCTCTGAGTCTCAGAAGTTGCTGTTCCCTGGTCTGGGGGCTGGTGAAAATCCATCAAGCTCCTCACTTATGATTCGTGGGGTTTTCTGTATGTTTATTTTACTTGAATAATTTTTTTTTTTTTAAAGAAAGTCAACTTTATCTTAAAAGGGAAGGAGATTCTGACACATGCTACAACATGGATGAAACCCGAGGACATGTGTTAAGTGGCATAAACCAGTCACAAAAGGACAAATGGTGTATGATTCCACTTACATGAGGTCCCCAGGAGTCAAACGCACAGAGAAAGGAAGTAGAATGGTGAGTGCTAGGGGCTGGGGGAATAGGGTGTTAGTGTTTCATGGGGACAGAGTTTCAGTTTGGGAAGATGAGGAAGTTCTGGAGGTGGAGGGTACTTCAACAGGGCACTTAGAAATGGGTGAGATGGTAAATTTTATGTTATGTGTATTATCTAACAGTAAGAAAAACGGAAACCAAACCAACCTAACAAAAAGGCATCGTTACAGACACTGACAGGTTTTGGGGACAATGATGGGCCAGTCCCCAGCTCGTGCCCTGGTTCTAACAAGCCCCAAAGTCTGATGCTTTGCTTCTGGCAAGTCGAACTGTCAGAAGAACGAGGCTAGACACAAGGCAGGGCAGAGCCTGGCCCGGGCCAACAGGAGAAAAAGTCTGGGCCATCGGGAAAAGCAGGCTCGGGATGGGAACAGAGTGGCGGGTCAGGGGAGAGCAATAGGACAGAGTAGGCTGAGGCCCCAACTCGGCCCTGGAGGAGGTGGGGGCCCAAGGCAGCCCCCACCTCAGACTCCACCCACATCCTAGCTCCCCAATAGGCTAGGCTTACGAGGTCATGCTGTTTAGCATAATAACAGACACCCACTGTGCTAGGTACTCAGCCTGCTTGAGCTCATGTGATCCTCTCACGAACGAACCCCTTTCCGTTTTTTTCTGTGTGGGGAAACTGAGGCATGGAGAGCTCAGGTTTCATGTCCAAGGTTGCAGTTGTGGGTTGTACTGTGTCTCCCCCCAAAAGATGTGTTGAAGTCCTAACCCCCTGGACCTGTAAATGGGACCTTACTTGGAAATAGGGTCTTGGTCGCTGCCGTCAAGTTAAGTAAGATGAGGTCATGAGGGTGGGCCCTGATCCAATATGGCTGGTATCCCTTTAAGAGGGAAATGCCAGGTGAAGACAAGATACACAGGGGACAGGACGGTCATGTGACAATGAAGGTAGGGATTAGAGGAACACAGCAGCCACGCACCAAAGAATGCCGAGGGCCGGCAGCCACGATGGGAAACCAGGGAGAGGCAAGGAAGGACTCTGCCCAGAGTCTCCAAGGGAGCTCGGCCCAGCTGACACGCGGATTCCAGAGCTGTGAGCGAATACACTTCTGTTGTTTTAAAGCCACCCTGTAGTGGTCCTTTGTTACGGCAGCCACAGAAAACGAACAGTTGCTGAGCTACTAAAAGGCAGAGGTGCGGTTCCCCCCCAGTCACCGCCCTGCCCTCATCTCCTCTCATCCCGCTTCCCCATCACTCTGCTAAAGCCACGTGGCCTCCTCGCACCCCCTCAAAGGCACCAAGCACAGTCTCACCGCAGGGCCTTTGCACAGGTGCTTCCCTCAACCTGAAATGTCCTTCCCCCAGATTCCTGCATGACTCCGCCCTCACTGCCTTCAGGTCTCTGCTTAAATGTCCCCTTCTCAGGAAGGCCTTCCCTGATGGCCCTTTACACTTGCACCCTTCATTTCTAATCCCATTTCCTGCTCTATTCCCTCCCCCCCCCCATCCCCGTAGTGCATCTCCTTGTTTATTTCTCCTGCATGCTGTCCGCTTCCCCAGCGGGAATGTCAGTTCACAAGGGCCAGGGACTTTTTGTTCCTGCTGCATTCCCTAGGACCATGCCAGGCAGGCAGGCCGTGTTCAATAAATGCCTGATGAATAACCGAACGAGAGGTGGGTCTAAGCTCCCTACACAGCCCAAATCCTCAATCCCAAGACATGGTCCCTCCTCTCCCTCCTCCTCCATCGTCTGCTTTTCACTCCCTGGGGGTTGGGGTTCTGCTGCCTGATTTTAGAGACACTTGTTCTCTTCCAAATCTAGCTCTAATTAGTCACTCCCATGCTCTGGGTCCAATAACTGATGAAGAAGTTGGCAGGGGTTTTTAAGTAGGAGGTGGGCTTTCCCTGGGGTTTGCTCAGGAGCAAAATGGGAAATATATTTCCAAAACGGAAAGCCTGGAGTTGCCGCGGCCGGTCTGTGACAGCAGAGAATGTGGGGGGATACAGCCGCCCCTCCTGTGTCTCATCTACTCAGGCAGCTCAGGGTGGGTTGTGCATGAGTCTGGGTGCAGTGAGGAGGAAAAGGCTGGGGAACTTGCTCGCTTGTCAAAACCATTAATAATACCGAGAAGGATGTGCTCTCAAGAGCGTCTTGTCTTTATTCCAAAAGCTTAAAGGAGTTCCACTGCCCGGAACGCTTTTTCCCATTAGTGCTGTCGCAACCTATTTCCGGTGATGTGGCTGGATGGCCCTTCCTGGTCTTGCTGTGGAGAGCCGCGGGCCCCATGGTAAGTGATGGCCAATGAAAAGGGAGTGGAAATACCTGGGTCACTTCTGGACCAGACCACTGAACGGTCAGTGTGGGACCCCCTAGGACTCGCTTTCCTTTTAGGGCAGCAAGTGGAAATGTTCTATGTGGTGGCTGCTCCAATCATGAGGCAGGTCCCAAGTGACCACGTTAAGCAGAGCCCCCTTCTCCTTCCCTGGCAACTCTGGGGGATGTTTGTTTCTGCAGCATAACCTAGCTTTCCTGACTTATACACCCTGGCATCTCCTTAGTTTGCTCCTTCATCTCCTTCAGGTCTTTCTCAAATATCACTTTCTCACTGACCCTTATATGGATCTCAAATGGCAGGTGGGGAAAAAAGACATCTCCTGTACATCTGATGGAGAAATTGGTACCCAAAAAGGTCAAGTTCAAGATTACAGTCCGGCCAGCATGGCTCAGTGGTTGAGCACTGACCTACGAATCAGGAGGTCACAGCTCGATTCCCAGTCAGGGCACATGCCCTGGTTGTTGGCTCGATCCCCAGTGTGGGGCGTGCAGGAGGCAGCCAATCAATGATTCTATCTCATCATTGATGTTTCTCTCTCTCTCTCCTTCTCCCTTCCTCTATGAAATCAATAAAAAAATATAAAAAAGATTACAATGAGCCGGTTGTTTCTGTTCTCTGAGCCTCTGCCTGGAGCCCATCTTCCCCTATATCTTGGCTTGGTTGATTCCTCCTTTTCACTCAACCTTAAACTCCAAGGAACCCCCTCTCAGAGAAACCTTCCCAGACCTCCCAGGCAAAAGGTTTCCCCCTCTATTCAGCACAACCAAGCATCTCATTCTCTTTCCAGCATGTTTCCCACACTGAATCAGTTGTCGATTTACGCATCCACTTGTTTACAGATTCTTTGCTCCCTAAAACCCCACTCCCCAGTGCCCAGAGCAGGACTTGGCACTCAGTAGTTGCTCACGAAGTGTTGGTTGCATGGGGAATGCATGTCAACCGGAGGTCCCTGAGGGGGGGTTGTTTAAATAATACGAATGACTGGGAAGTGTATTTATCTCTCCTTCCAATGATCAGGCTGTATTCCCGGGAACTGAGAGGCAGGTGGGACACCCCCGGTCGCTTTCATAGAACCCCGTGAGCTGACAAAACACCCCTTGATTCCTACGACTGCCACACTCAGTGGATGGGGAAACTGAGGCTGAGAGAGGCAGTGTATTTGCCTGGTTCACAAACAGTGTGGATGGCACGGCTGGGGCTAGGCTGTTACTCTGGCCTATATCTGACTTTTTTCCTATCTCACCCCTTGGCTGAGCTTACATAGTACTTTATGTTTAGAACGACTGGCCCGTGAGAGCCTTAAAGGAGAGGGGAGGTACTGATTCGTTCCAGCACTGCCAGTGCCTAGCGTGGCGCCTGGTGCTTAGCAAGCGCTCGATAAATACTCGTCAGACAAATTAATGGCTGAGTCCCAGTAAAATCCTTAAGTGCCTTCTGTTTTATGGTTTATTTCCCTCTGATTTTTTTTTTTTTTTAGCATGGTTCATTCAGGAAAAATATAGAGGATGTAAAAAAAAATACTCAGCTCAGGAGAACACCCAATACCACAGCACATGGAATAAAAATAGGGTGGATTTGATGGTGAAAGAGATAAAGGCCCACAGTGGCCACGAGGAAGGCTGCATGTCCCAGTTTATACCTGTTATAGGTCATGCAATGCCTGTTAAAAATGTCTGAGTCCTCCTTTCCTCATTTATTTTCAAAATTGTCCCGGTTTGAATGATACATTATAGTGTCTCTTCCTGTGCGATATCTGTCACCATCTTTGGACTCACCAGCTCCCTCTTGCCCTCACTCACTCACTCCCTTCCAGCCACATGGGCTGTCTTGTGGCTTCTTACAAATGCCAAGCTCACTCCTGCCCCAGGGCCTTTGCACTGGCTGTCCTGTTGGCCTCAGTCTCTCTACTCTTACGTACATGCATGGCTCCTCCTCCTCATCTGCTTCAGATCTTGTTAGAAGAGCTGCAACCTCTCACCTTGACAATCCACAACCCCTCTACTGTTTTATTTTTCTCCTGAACTTTAATCATTTTCTGACACAGGAGTTGGCAAACTACAGCCACCTGTTTTGTCAATTAAGGTTTTGTTGTCACACATCCAAGCCCATTCATGATGTATTTTCTCTGTGGCTGATATTATGCTAAGACAGAAGGTTGAGTAGTTGCAACAGAGATTGCATGGCCCACATAGCCTGAACCATTTAAGATATTATCTGCCCTTTATAAATATATAAAAATATGTATCTCTTATCTTATTGAATGCCTGCTTCCCCCACAAAAATGTCAACTTCCCTCAAACAGGGATCGGCCTCCTCTGTTCACTGCACATCCTCGGTGCCTGCAGGAGTGCCGGCACACGGGATACACTCAACGAAGGCTCGTTGAATGAAAATGTCATTTATAGTCCCCCCCAAATCTGATGCTTTGATATTGGCCAAAATGAACATCTACGAATGAAAAAGGGCTTAGGTCAAGATCAGCTTCAACCATTAGCGATCATTTGTCAAGGGGCATGTGTTTATAATCACCAACTAAACACCATTTTGTTGCCTTCTTAATTAACATTAACGGAGAAAGAAATAGTGAGAGAAACACAGGAAATCACAGAGAGGTGGGAAAGAGGAGGAGGAGGAGGAGGAGGAGGAGGAGGAGGAGGAGGAGGAGGAGGAAGAGACAGACACAGAGAGACAGACACACACAACTAAGTTCTTGGTGTCTCTTCTCTTTTTTTAAAAAAACATATATTTTTTATTGACTTCAGAGAGGAAAGGAGATGGAGAAAGAGATAGAAACATCAATGATGAGAGAGAATCACTGATAGGCTGCTTCCTGCACACCCCCAATTGGGGATTGAGCCCGCAACCTGGGCATGAGGCTTTGACCAGAATTGAACCCAGGACCCTTCAGTCTGCAGGCCGATGCTCTATCCACTGAGCCAAACCGGCTAGGGCTCAGTGTCTCTTCTTATAAAGGCACTAATCCCACTGCAAGGACCCACCTATCACCTAAACTGTCACCTCCTCTGAGGGTTTCTAGGCCCAGCGACGGAAGAAGTCACTTGTGAGAGTCCTTTAGTCTCAACTGTTGGTGGGGGGAGAGGGGAAACCCTGGGGACTCCTGAGGATAGAATTCAAGGAGTCTGTGAATTTGAAGAGAACAACGTTAATCCTTCACTTTCCAAATTTCCACAGGAGATGGGCATTCTCTCCCATTACGGAGGGAGGCAGCTGTCTGGACAGAACCGTGATGCTTGGCACCACCAGAAATCGCATACAGTTTACAGATATTGCACAAATTCTTTTGAGCTTCATACTCTCATGAAACGACGGGATTTCTCTGAACCATCACCAGGTCCATTGGCAATGGGTTATCAAGTCTAAAACTGCATCACAGATCTGTATTTATTTACTTATATTTTTATTGATTTCAGAGAGAAAGGGAGGTGGGGGGAGAGACAGAAACATCAGTGATGAGAGAGAATCATTGATTGGCTGCCTCCTGCATGTCCCCTACTGGGGGTCAATTTTGCAACCCAAGCATGTGCCCTTGACTGGAATGGAACCTGGGACCCTTCAGTCCCCAGGCCGACACTCTATCCACTGAGCCAAACTGACTAGGGCTCACAAATCTGTTTTAAAAAATATTTTGGTAACAATTTCAATCCATTTGGCTTCCTTTATTATCTCATCTTTTTAAATTTATGCCTTTAAAATCATCTGATGACAAAGTGGTCTGTGGCTCAACAAGGTAAGGATCTCTGAGGCAGAACAATCAGGCATCACATCGTGCCTTTTAGAATGACCATCGTCCAAAAAACGAGACAAGTGATGGCGAGGATGTGGAGAAAAGGCACCTTCGTGCACTGTTGGTGGGGCTGTTATCCTCAAAAATTAAAAATAGAACTACCATATGATCCAGTAATTACAGTTCTGGATACTTATTCAAAGGAAATGAAAACACTAAACTGAAGAGATATCTACACCCCCATGTTCATTGCAGCATTATTCAAAATAGTCAAGACATGGACGCAACCTAAGTACCCACCAATGAATGGATGGGTGAGGAAAATGTCACACACACACACACACACACACACACACACACACACACACACACAGTGGAATATGATTCAGCCATAAGAAAGAAGGAAATCCTGCAAGTTGTGACACCGTGGATGACGCTTGCGGGCATTATGCTGAGTGAAATAAACCAGAGAAAGACTAATAATGTATGATCTCACTTACACTGGAGTCAAAAGAAACCAAACTCTTAGAAAAAGAGATCAGGTTTGTGGTTACCAAGAGGCAGGGGAGAGGGAGCTGGGTGAAGCTGGTCAGAGATACAAACTTCCAGACAAGATAAACAGGTACTGGGGAGGTAATGTTCAGCAAGGTGCCTCTAGTTATCATCCCTGTCTGGGACCCCAGAAAGATGCTAAGAGAGCGGATCCTAACCGTACTCGTCGCAGGAAAAAGAACCATTGTTTGGGTAACCATATGAGGTGATGGATGATAACTGAACTCACTGTGCTCATCAGTTTACAACATATGTCAGCCCAGTCATGATGCTGCACCAAACGATAGTGTGGGATGTCAATTATCCTCCGTAAAACTGAAAACCACAACCAAAACCAAAACCAAAACCTGAGGTGGGCTCTCCTGCTCCCAATCAATCGTCTATCTTTTCTGTCCCAGACTTTAGTGAGAGTTTAAAGAAATGACTTCTCTACAAGTTAAACCAACAGACTTGCTCAAAGCAAGTTGCCATAAACCTTCAATTAGTAAAAAAAAAAAAAAAAAAAAAAAAGAAAAAGAAAAATCTGCGAAGCACAATGGGTGAAGCGCCATGAAGGTGAAGTGCCTGTATTAAAAAATCTGAAATTATATTTAAACACCCGCACAGCGAAAAAGTATCCAACATCCATGTGCCCTCTGGATTCCCATGTCCCGAGGGGCCTTCCCTACTTAAAGAGTTCTGGGGATGACCAACCCCCGACCCCCCCAAACCCCCGCCCATCCTCAAAGGTCCGAGCTTCAGGCCTGCTCTTCTGGGAACATGTTGAGTTGTCCCTGGGCTGCCTCCCTGGCTCAGGGTCCCCCGATTGCGGCCTCAGGAGCTGGCTGGTCCCGGGGGGCCCCCTCCCTCTAGCCCTCGTCACTCACGTTGTAGAGGAGGTCAGTCCAGCCTTCCATGGTGATGCACTGGAAAACAGTCAGCACTGCAAACAGGATGTTGTCGAACTGAGTGATCCCGTTGTTGGGCCCTTCCCAGTAGGGCTGGCATTTGGTCCCATTGGGGCAGGTGCGGGCGGGTTCCTCTGTCCCACATGGAGCCGGAGACTCACTCTGAATGTCATCTGTGAAAGGGAAGGGGAGGAAAGTCAGGAGAAGGAGCCTGGGAAGAAAGCTCTGAGAAGTAGGGGCCCAGGAAGAGGCAATGCTGTTGAAAAAAGAAAAAAAAAAAAAGGGCTATTGGGACGAATTTATCAAATTTGTTAAAAACAAACCCAACACTTGCCTTTGTTGATTTATTCATTGTTTTCTATTTCATGAATTTCTTCTCTAAGCTTTATTACTTTTCCTACATTTTTTAGGTGAATTAACTTCCTTTAAAGCTATACATTGCTTTTAAGTGTGGCTTTAGCTGCACGCTGTTAATTCTGTCATGTGTCATCATTGTTCAGGTAAAATATTTGGCAATTTCCACTATTATTTCTTCTTTGACCCAGGGATAACCAAGAAGTATTTCTCTTTAAAAAAAAATCTTGTCAGAGATATGTAAAATAGAGTAGTATAACGAATTCTCATGTACCTATCACCAATTACAATATTTATCAACTCAGAGCTACTCTTGTTTCATCTATATCCCTTCCCACATCTTGCCTTGCCACGAGAGTATTTTTAAAGAAAATCTCAGACATCCTACTATTTCACCCACAAATAACCATGTCTCCTAATTTCCAGACACATTTAGAATGGTCTTTTTTGTTACCGATTTCCAGCTTAATTGCATTGTGGCTAGTGGATATGTTCTGTATTATTCAGTCTTTTGCAATTTGTCAAGATGTGCTCGATGGTCCCTAATACAGTCAACTCTGGTAAATGTGCTGTGTGCATTGTGAGGTAGCTGGGTGCAGTGTTCTCCAGACTCCATTAGGGCAGAGTTGTCCATCACACTGTGCTATCCTTCTGTAGCCTGATTTTTTTTTTTTCTCTTGAGATGTGCTGGGCTCAGGGAGCTGGTTCTGGGGGCGACGAAGGCCAGTACATATAGTACTTACTCTTAGGCACAGGAGCTAAGCTTTCTCCCCCCAGAGCAGGAGGCAGATTGTGAAAATGCCACACGTGCAAAAGGATGAGCCTTTTGCTAGAAATCAGACAGCTTCTCGGCAAAGGTGGGCTGGGGCTGACAGTCAGGTCTAAACCGAGGGGCTGATCGGGAGGGAGAGATGCCTGTGTGAACACATGGAGTCAGCGGAGCACACGTCCCGGGCGTGTCCCCAGCGGAGCAGAGCGGCAGACGAGAGAGGACCCTATACAGGGAGTGACATTTCTGAAGGTTTTCAGAGAGTGACATTATCCACCGAGAAAACAGACAGTGGAGTGTGTAAACTCAAGCTTCCCACTGGATGAAAACCTGTCTGAGGGCATGTGCTCCAGGCTGTGCGCACAGGTCCAGCCTCCACTCAGCACAGGGACATAAACCAGCAGGGAATGCAGGCATCTCACTGGCCTTTGAAGCTGAGTTAAACAGAAACTCCAAGTCATGCAAACCAATGCCCACTGCTCTCAAAAGTGTCATTAGTTTAAGGGGCTGGAAACACCTTCCCATTCACCCTGGACCTGGTGGAGGGGCTATGGTTTAAACATAAGGCTCAGGGCAGGGCAAAAAATCCATTAGCTCCTCTACAAAACTAGAGGCCCGGTGCATGAAAATTCATACACTGGAGGGGGGGGGGGGCGTTCCTCAGCCTGGCCTGCCCCCATCAGTCTGGCAGTCCTCAGGGGCAGGAGGCGACCTAGCGATCAGGGGAAGGCGACACGCCCATCACACCTCTGCTGCTGCTACTGCCGGCAACACAAGCCTCGGCCGGCCCTGGTTACCTGAGCATATTCCCTCCTTATTGGCTGTGGGCACCGCCATCTTTGTGAGGGCGTGACGGTCAATTAGCATATTCCCTCTTTATTAGATAGGATGAGAACCATTGTTTGTTGGGAAGGTTGCCCCTGCTGGGAACCTTCTGCCTTCACCCTGTGCCCAAGTCTGGCTCCATTCCTACCCGTGTTACCGCACTGAACACTGGTCCCTCCTCGTCCTCAGGGCTACGGTAGCTCTCGCATGTTCACAGCATGGGGATAACAACTTGCATTCGTTTTCATTACTATGAGTTGGTTGCAAAGGAGGGCACTTGTCTCCTTAAACTATTCTGGGAGCTGCTGGAAAGCGGGTAGAATTCCACTTTATCTTTGTGTTTCTGTGAGCATTTAGCACGGTGCTGGGAGCACAGGAGCTGGGCTCCTGATGACAAAGAAATGCAACTGAAAACTCGTCTATCTTTAGCGGCTTTGCCCAGTGGCGTTCTTGATCCCGATCCCCCTCAACGCCCTGCCTCCCGTCGTGAAACACTCGGAGCGCTGCTTCTGGAAAAGCAACCCTCCAGAGTCTGAGGAATTTGGTTATAAATATATTTTAAAATTAACCTGCTGCCTGGGTGTCTGTATATATCTGTCTCTTACTCACACGCCTGATAATTTTCATCGTGAGCTCCTCAGTCATCTTCCTAAACAGAGGCTTCCCACCTCTGGTGGCCCCACCCACGCCTGTCCCCTCACAACCCCACTCAGACCTAAGCCCGTTATGTGTCTTCTTGGCTGGAAAGAAAAAAAAAAAAAAAAAGCCAACCAATTGACCAAATCTAGGACCCAGATGTCCTGGTTTCTCGGCTCCTGGCTGCTTTTTCCGGGGGGCCCTGCCCTGTCTCTCTCCCCGAATTCCCGCCTGGTGATGAGGCCAGGCGCAGAAATAGCTCTGCCTCAATTAGCACCTTCTTCATCGGGGAAAGAAATAATTAGGACATCCCATATTGAGCGAACTTCACACGCTCAGGAGAGAAGGAGACAAGAGGAGCAAGAAGAAAAAAAAAAAGGGAAAAAAAGCATCTCAAATAAACCTTTCCTACAGGGGAGGGGACTGAGCCGCTTGGGGGTCACGGCAGAGCAGGTGGGTGGGAAGGCTCTCCATGGCAGAATCTCCTCCTAGCAAGACCTGCCGACAACCTCTCTCCTTCCTACGTGGGGTCTCTTTCAGCTCCACCTTCCGCTCTGTCCATTCCTTCAACTCACGGAGCCCCGGACCCAGGACTAGCGCTTCCATTCAGCCCGTTGGCGCCGAGACAGCCAGTGGTCCAAACCCGGAAACACCGGCATCCCTCCTGATGCGATTCCTGTTGGTTCTTGGCAGCAGGGGATTTAACTGAAAATGTATCTGGAAGCTATGGGGTCCCTGAGTGTGTGGGTAGTGGGGACACTGCCCCGCCACATTGCTGACTCCGAGCTGAGTCCCGGGGGGTGCCTCCTGGCCTTTCTCCTGCTGGCCCCACACCCATCCGTCTTGCCCCGGCCACTACGGGGCTGACGCTGACACAGCGTGGAAAGGACAGGGACGAGGACCTTGTTCTGACTGGCCGGGGCCAGGACTCCCAGCTGGAGTGTTTTAGGCACATGCAGAAGTCATCCCCGTTCTCCTTTTCTTCAGGTCACCACGCAGAAAGCAATCAGACCCCTGGCCAGGGGGCCCTTCCGCTTCCTGCTCTGGGACTCAGCGTGGGCTGTGGGCATTGCCAGGGAATTTGGCAGAGATGGCTGGCACCCTGTCCGTGTCCTGCTGCCACCTGCCCTGCCTGCTCCCACCTGAAAACACCTTCATGCCCACCCAGGAGCCGTCCTCACCAGTGATGGGCAGAGGTCAGTGAACAAGTGCCCAGCTCCCTCGCTCCTCAGGGGCCCGGCAGTGAGGTGTGTGTCCTCGGCTGTCTCCCCGAGGTGCCCAATGGGACCGAGCCCCAGTTGCCCACAGTGGTAATCTGCTTGATAACACCCCTTTACGAGCTGTCTTCCCTTCCCTGTCTGACTTCCACACGCCCCCGATGGCACCTCCTGGGACCACTTCCCAAATAAACTACTTACGCCTGGGACAGCTTCTGGGGAACCCCAAAGCAAGGCCCTAGCAACAACAAGATCTGGGGTGCTGCTACTCCCCGTCTTGCCTGCAGTGCATTTGGAAGCTTCCCGGAGACGCGAACCCTGCAGAGCCCTCCCAGGAGCTCGTCCCCGGGGGAGGAAAATAAACGGGAGCAAGGTTGGGAAAAAATAGTATGATGTTCGGACCTACCTGTCCCCTCTTCAAAGCAGGTGGTATGAAATTTCCCCATATAAAATTCTAACCCTATGATTGCAAAAATAAGGATTGCAAAAAATAGGAGAAGGCCGATCTGCAGCAAGGGGATCATCGCCTTCATGATCGACTTCAGGACGACTTGTAAACCTGGGGAGACAAAGAGAGATGCCCCATGGCCGTGAGCAGTTACCCAGAAGCCCTCCCTGACCCGCCCTCCCCGCCATGCTTCCGAGGGAACCCACAGCCCAAGGGAGGCTGGGGAGGGTTGATGGTGAAGAAAGGACACACAGAGGCTGCTCATTATTATAATAGGAACAACCCCCCTTAATGTTTAAAAGCACTTATTTTAAAACATTTAAAAAAGTATTTGATATACGCTGTGTCATTTGATGAACCTGCGGGCTAAAAGGAGTGGAACTCCATTGCTTTCTGGGCCATGGTCCCAGGTGCTGGGTGGCTCTCACCCAGCGCGGGGCGCCTTTTACTAAAATTTCCCCCCACCAACCAGGGCATCTTTTCCTAATTTATGCCAAAGCACCATGTAGACAAGTTAGCTGCCACTGTGCACGGGCAAGCAGTCGGCATCCCAGTTCCAATCCAGAGAAACCAGACGTAATTCCATTGGCTTCCGGCACCAGCCCACCCCGAGGTGGGCGCATGTGTAAAACGATCCCCGCTTTGCAGAGGTGGAAGCAAGGCACAGAGAGCTGTCGTGATTCCCCCAAGGGCCCGAGAAACAACAGAGCCGGGATCCAAACCCGGGTCTGAGTGACGTCAGAGCCCATGTCTGTAACCGCTGGGCTCTGTGTTAGGACAGTCTGTGGTTAAAATTAGGGTTCCAACATATAACCTGGGACTTGCTTCTTGAGGAAAGAACTTTGCACGGCCCAGATCAGCCCCTCCTGACAGGAGGAGACCCTACAGGAGAGGGACCCTGTCGAGATGGCCCCAGGGGACGATGCTGCTCCCCGGGGCCCAATGGAAGGCGATGCTAATGAAGGCAGCGTGGCACCGTGGGCCAAGCCAGAACCCCTCTGCTGTGGGTGCACCCACCCTGCGGCTGCTGTGAGCATTGGCTGCTAAGGGCTTCCGGCTCCCCTCCTCTTCACAGAGGTACCCCTGGTGATAAAGAGATGCCTCACCTGGGAGACTGTTGCTGCCCCACCTCCCACCCCCAATAATTGACCAGAGAGGACAAAAGGCCAGCCTCCTTGCCTCCCATGGGAGGACAACCCTGGTGCTATTCACACTCCATTCCCTCCCCCCTTCCTCCTGACAACCTCCTCCCCCCATAAAGAAGGGGCATCTGAACACCCAAGTCTGCTTTGAGGGGACCAGACAGCCCTAGTCATCTACTTGCTGGCAATGTGACCTTGAACAAGTCAAGCAGCCATTCCGAACCTCGGTTTCTTCATCTGTAAATGGGCATCACAACAGTACCTCCCTCCCACAACTAAATGAGGGAGTGCATACCTAGCCAAGTACCTGACATGCCAGACTCCTGTTAGCACTAGCTTTGGGATGGCTCTTAGTTTAAAATGATGCAGGCACCTGCTGGGACCTCGCGGACACCTGACCAGAAGTGCCTTCTTTCTACAAAAAGACCCTGCTGGTGGTCTTCCGGGAAATCCTACTCTTTCAATCCGGATGGCAATGAACCTGAAGAACGACACCAATGAAAATGGTGGCAGTGATAGAACCCACACCACAGGCTTGTGATGAGGGTCAATGAGTTTTAAAATAGCAAATACTCAGAACAGTGCCTGGCACATAATAATAACCGAGGCAGTGGGACAGAAAAGGGCCAGCTCGGTGTTTGTTTGGTTTTTGCAGCCGAGCATAACCCTGACCCTGAATATTGCAGCCACCGCCAGAGGCTGGAGGAGAAGCATCCTTAGAGCACGAGGAAGCAGTGTGGAACGAGAATGGACTTTGGGGCTCGTCGCCAAAAAGCTGCAAGAACTCAGGTGAGTAGTTTAACCTTTCCGCCTCTCAGCCTTTTCATCTGTAAAACGGGTTTATGGGGTGATGACAATAATGAACTAAAATAATGCATAGAAAGCTCTTTGTGCCGTGCCTGGTACACCACACAGGCATTCGAGAAACGGTAACGGTGATGGCCACCAGGGTCACTGCCCAGGCGTGGGGCCGCACTGGCCAACTCCTAGTTCTGCCACGAGCAGCCATGGCACCTGGACCCAGTTACTCAGCCGCCCTGAGCCCGTTTCCCCATCTGCGAAATGGAGATGTCAGTGCTCGCAGCTTCGGGGGGCTGTGAGTACTGAGTGAGACGGCGTGTGGCACTCAGCGCGGCTCCTGAGAAACAGCAGGCCCTCCCTAAACGGGGGCTGTGGTTATGGACGAGGCTCCGGGCCTGCTCTCAGGAGCTCCCCCAGACCCGAAGCCAGGTTCCCGAGGGTTCCCTGGGGAGCCTCCCCAAAGCGGAGGCTGCCCCGACACAGGGTAGGGGGGCACTCGGGGGCCCCTCCTGAGATGCAGAGGGGAAACTGACTCCTCCAGGGCCCTGAGCAGACCCCTTGCCAGGATCGGAAAC
The DNA here is from genome assembly GCF_027574615.1 of Eptesicus fuscus. NCBI lineage: Eukaryota > Metazoa > Chordata > Mammalia > Chiroptera > Vespertilionidae > Eptesicus > Eptesicus fuscus. Next base: position 20,130,319 of record NC_072478.1, read on the forward strand.
TCACGCACTTGGGATTCCAGACACCAGCTTGAGCGGCCGCAGCACTCGAACTGCCCTCAGTGTCCGTAGGTCAAACTCTGTCCCAACTGTCGCCAAGATGCTGGAAGAAAGAGACCAGAATGGAAAACAGAGGGTGGGTTTCAGGGTCAGGGTCGGGGTCAGACAGATGGGGGGGGTGCTTGGGGTTGGATGTTGTCAGTTATTGGCTGGGTGACCACAGGCAGGTGACGTTCCATTGCTGGGCCTCAGTTCTGTCACCTGTAGAAACAGTGTTAATGTTACCTGCCTCACGGGGTAACAGGTGATTTATGACCCCAAACAGGTGGACGGTTGATGAAAATAAATGCTGGAGTAGGAGGAATGGAATGTGGTCGGGGGGATGACCAATACATTTCACAACCACAATCAGAATGGGTTGTGGGGAGCCTGGGGGCACTGGGGGAGAGACTGGGAGAGTGGCAGAGCCTTTAGGGGCTTGGTGCTCTTCACCAACTGGCAGGAAAGTAGTTCAGTATTAATAGCCCAGACGACATGGGTTCAAGTCCTAGTTCTGCCACTTCCCAGCTGGGTGACCTTGGGCGAGGCACTTCCCTGCGCCATGCCTCAGTTTCCCCCTTCGTACAATGCGATGACAACAGCACCTGAGAGTACAGTACTCAGCACTACACTTCAAACGACAGCACACCGCAAAGGGCTGTGAGGACTAAATGAATTGATAGTTGCCAAGTGGTTGGCACAGTGCCCGGCACACAGGAAGCTACTCGTAAATAAATGGAAAAACGGACAAACCAGGAAGAGATGTGGCCCTGACATGTGGACCAGCTGGCACTGGCTCTAGAAAGCAGCTATAGACCCCAAGTCTCAGGTCAAAATGAGTCACTCTTGCAAATCCCGGTAAGACAAGCCTTCTGTAGACCCCTCCCCCACCTGCAAAGACCCCCACCTACTAAGACCTCGTTTGTAAAAGTGTTACTGGTGAGAAAAGGGGTCCCACAGCGCCTCCTCCTAAGGCTCCCTGGAGAATCTCCCTGCCCTGTTTCCTGAAGGAGTCCATTTCCAAGGTAAGTGATGTAGAATGAGCTACTGTGGAGCCACTCAGCAGAAAAGGCTGTCACCATCACTTCAGATGATGGACTAGAGATGCTGAAAACCAGTGGAGGGTGGCTAAGCAAATAATTTGAAGGTGTCATCAGTCTTTGCCAGGGATCTGGACCTTACCACTTTGGCCTATAACAACCAGTATCTGCATCTCTTTGTCTGAGGGCTCTCTACAAAACTGAGACAGGCCCCTATGGGAGCAGCCCGCAACCAGAGACTGCTGGGAGTAGGTGGATCAATTCCCAGGCTTCCTCACCTCTTATTCCAAATGGCTCTACGATGTGTTCCCAAGAGGGATTGGTCCCAGCTGCCTACCGGAATCAACACTGCCTACCCATCAACACTTCCTGGGGTCACCTCCCAGATGAACTACTTGCACCTAAATCCTTGTTTCAGGGCCTATTTTGGGGAACCCCAAACTAAGACGGGGTTGATCCTAACTCTTTTTCAAGACTACTCTTAGAGCAGAGATGGCATTTTAGATTGGACAGACCTTTTTTTGCATCTCAAATGTGCATCTGAGTATGTCCTATGTGCCAGGCAGTGCAACACACAAGACTCTCCCTGCCCCATGGAGCTGGTACAGAAGAAAAATGTTTAACAAAAATATGGACACAATGAATGAACCCACCACTGGTATGATGCATTCTTAGAGAGAACCAGAAGACAACAGCTCTGATAGCACACAGCAGTTCACATTAACTAGTCTGGGACCCAGGGAGGATCTGTCTCAAGCTGAGGTCTCATGGATGATGAGGAGGAATCTGGTCAGTGGGGGAAGAACTTTCTAGACAAAGGGAATGGCTAAGACAGAGAGCATGGGTGGGAAGAAGCTTGGTAAATTTAAGGAATGAGATGGTGCCATGAAGCTGGAGCACAGGAGGGAGCCATGCCATACAACCCCAAATAACTTTCAATTCAATTTACTCTATTTTTCTCTTCCTCTACCAACTTTCTCATATTCCTTTGAGTTCCTAAAACACCATTCTATTTCTACATCTCACTTTCTCCCCCTCTTGGCAGATAGTTGGTTAGTGTGTGCAGAGCAAACGACAGGCATCATTTGAGTCTTCATTGAATTCCCAAACATTAGCTGAGTACCTACAACATGCTGGGCCCTGTCCTGGAGACAGGGATTCTGGGGGCACCAAGAATAAACCCGATAAATATGATGAGCACGAGGGAGAAAAGCAATGCAGGGAGGGGGAAGGGAAACATCAGCGACATGGGGCAGGATGAGGGGCATAATGGTGAAAGCAGTTGTTCTTTACCATCTGGCAAGGAAGTAACTCAGTGATAAGGATTCTCAGACCAGCACTCCCCAGGACCGTGGTCAGCAAACTGCGGCTCGCGAGCCACATGTGGCTCTTTGGCCCCTTGAGTGTGGCTCTTCCACAAAATATCACGGCCTGGGCGAGTCTATTTTGAAGAAGTGGCGTTAGAAGAAGTTTAAAAAATTAGGCTCTCAAAAGAAATTTCAATCGTTGTACTGTTAATATTTGGCTCTGTTGACTAATGAGTTTGCTGACTACTGGCCCAGGAGAACTTTACTAAGAGCTGCGTGTGAAATTTGTAATTTTCTAGCAGCCACATTAAGCGAGTAAAAAAAAAAAATAAAAAAGCATGTGAAATTAATTTTAATAACATGGTTTCTTTAACCCAGTCTATCCAAAGTATCATCGTTCCAACAGGCAATCAACATGAAATATTTATTATATGGAGGAAGTCTTTGAAATCTGGTGCATATTCTTCACGTAGGGCACATCTTAGTTGAGGTGCTTAATGGCTGCATGTGGCCAGTGGTGAAAGTCCTGGACAGTGCCAGCCCAGGGAAAGAGACACTGAAGTAAAGATGGGGTGAGCCTCATGAATAAGGGGGAAACTTGAGGCAGAAGGGTAGCCAGTGCAAAGGTCCTGGGGCATAACTATGCCTGGTGCATTTGAAGAACAGTGCAGAGGCCAGTGTGGCTGGAGCCAAGGGAGCCAGAGTGGCAGTAGGAGGATATGAGGGCAGGGAGGTGAGGAGACCTTGCAGGGCAGGGAGGTGAGGAGACCTTGCAGGCCACGGGAGGATTTTGGCTTTTGCTCTGAGTGAGGTGGAAGCTACGGAGGGTTCTGAGCAAAGGAGAGAGAGACATAATCTGACATATAGAACAAGACCCCTGTGGGACAAGTCCAAAAGCTGAAAGACTTGGGGAGGAAGCAACTGCATTGTTCCAGGGGAGTGATAATGGGTCTAGATCAGGTTGTGCCAGACATAATGGTAACACTGAGGTGACCTCAACCCTGCGCTAGAGACGATCGCAGTAAGTGGATGAGAGATCAAGTCCTCTGGTCCCACCGCTGTAGGAGGCAGGAACGAGGAGGACGTGAACACAGACAGGAGGGCTGGGGACAGCATCATCGCGGAGTCCGAGTCTGAGGAGGCAGCACAGCACCACGCTCACAAAACCTCAGACCTGGGGTTAAACCCCAGCCCCGTGTTTCCTCCTGGCGTGGCCTTTGCCCCGACTTGTCTGAGCCTCAGAAAGGCAGAACTTCCCTCCTGCTCGGGGCCATCCTAGCCAGCACCCAAGATGGCCTACCTCCTGGTCTCCCCCCTGGAAGGTGAGAAGGAAGGGGAAGGAAAATGGGAGGCGAAGGAAGGCCTCTCTGGCCGAGAGCCCCCATAGAGGCAGAGGCTGCGCTCGGGGTGTGTGGTGCATGAGCCATCGGTGGCTGCGCAGTGGAGGCTGTGCACTGGAGGCTGAGGAGGCGGGTCTTGTCGTGTGGACAGTGGGAGTCATGTAAGGTTTCGGAGCAGGGGAGGGCTGTGATTGGGGTTGGCGTTAGGAAGACAGGCCTGACAGCTGAAAGGACAGATTGGCGGTGATGGGGGCAGGAGCGAGGAGGGAGCCGCAGAGCAGGCCGGCGTAATGAGGGCTGGAAGTAGGACAAAGGCAGTGGGAGTACAAAGGAGGCCCCGATTTATATTTAGCTGCCATTGATTGCTGTGCACCAGGGAGCTTGCCTGGGCTCATCCATTCCTTCCTGCATCCCAGAATTTAGCAGGATGAGCCCCATTTTACAGAGCAGGACACTAGAGCCCAGAGATGTTACTAATGCGTGGAGAGCCACTCCACCGAGTTAGAACTTGGACCCGGGACACCAGCACTCCAGGGCCCGTTCTCCCGGTCACAGGGCTCATTGGATGGGGCTAGGGCAACGGTGGGGACGGAAGGGAAGGGAAGAACGGCTTCCTGCTTCTGAATGAACCACCGAGAGATGGCCATTTATTTATCCTACAAGGTTTATTAGCACCTACTATGGGCTGCGTGCTCAGGTAGGGCCTGAGGATGCCGCCATGAACAGAGTGACAACGGTAAAACACATAGTAGGTCAAATGGTGGGAAGCACTATGGAGAACAGTACAGCAGCCACCAGGGCTTCCAATGGGAGCATGGAGCGTGGGGTGGGAGAGAGAGGAATCCAGGGCAACTGTGGGGTTCTGACCTGGGCTCTCTGAAGGAAAGAGTTGCTGGGGAAGATGGACGAAGGGGTAGGTTCGAAGGAAGATCAAAAGCTGGTTGTGGACCCGTTGGGTTTGAGATGCCAGTTTTCTGTAACTCCCTTGTCAAAACTTCCCACTGGATCCCATCAAGCTTAGAATGAAATCTAAACTCTACCATGACCACAAGACCTTCCGTGCCTTGACCCCTGCAGGCCATGCCGTCCCACTCTGGTCACTCTGACTTTCTGCTCTGCCTATCCTACCATGGGCATGGTATACTGGCGATTTCTCTTTCTTCAAATGCTGGCCCACCCCCTCAACTCTTCCCCTCTTGTCTTAGCTGGCCTTTTCAAAGCCTTCAGGTTGTAGCCTAAATTTTGCCTTCCTGGCACCTCTGGCCCTTCACTCCCTCAAATTATGTTGTTGATTAAATTGTGCTTAGTATTCACGTCCTTTTCTAGAATGTCAGCTCCATGAGTAGAGCGACCTTTTTATTTCTGTAGTACCTGAAGCACTTTCCATGGCCTGCCCTAGCAGGTACTCACTAAATATCTGGTGAATGAGTAAGGAGAAGCATAGGATTATGGTAGACTAGAGATCCCAGAGTAGATAGATAAAGCAAAAAAAAAAAGCTAAGGGCCACAATGGCATGTTGAGGAAAAGCACCATTGTAAGAGACAAGAAGAGGAAGGAGATGATGACAAAGAGGGAGAAGTCACAGAGGTGGGACAGGACCGGGCAGAGAGCATCATCCCTGGGGATCAAGCGCAAAAGTGTTTTGAGAAAGGCGAGGCCACTGGTCTCCAGGGCAGCACCGAGATGAGTAAGATGCAATGGAATGAAGAACATCCATTACTCGCGGCATCAGGTCACTGGGGAGACCAGGGACCTTGCCTATCTCAAAACACGTTTGAACTTGACCCCCAGGGATGACACTCTCTGCCAGGAGAGATCAAGAGAACTGGAAACAAGAGCCTGGGAATGAGAAGAGAGGCATTTTCAGGGCGGGGAGAAGTGAATAGGTTTATATGTTGAGAGAGAAGTCAGTGATGTATCCCTTGGTGTTTAAAGCTGTACTGCCCAATACGGTAACCACTAGCCATACAAAGCTATTTAATATATACACTTAATTTAATTTCAAGTAGACATTCAGTTCTTCAGTTGCACTTACACATAGCTATTTAAATATATACTTAATTTAATTTAAATTAAATGAGACATTCAATTCCTTAGTTGCATTAGTCTCATTTCAAGTGCTCCACAGCCACGCGTGGACGATTGCGTACATAGAACATTTCCATCATCGTAGAAAGTTCCACTGGATGGTGTTGCTCTAGTGTCTCCACTTGACCAAGTCAGGAGTTTTCATCTGTTTTGTTCACAGCTTTACCTCCAGTACCTAAAATCCTGCCTGGCATACGGTAGGTGCTCAATAAACGTTTGTTGAATAAATGAACGAAGGAATAGTGAAGAAGTGAAATGTAGGAAAGCATAGGGGTAACTATTAATAGAGTATATTCTAGAAGAGATGGATGGGTGGGTGGAAGGCAGGACTTCTATTAAACTAGGAAAAGAATACCCAATAGCCATCCCCACTCCTTCCCTTGCTAGATGGAGCCCATCTTCCATCAAAGAGGCAGAAAATGCTCAATAGTTTCTATTACCCAGGATTCCTTGTAGTGGGAGCACTGGTCACATGACTGAGTCATGTGTCTAACAGATCCTAGGTGAAAGTCTGCTGGGGGTTGCTGCGAAAGCCTCCTCCTCTTGAGGAGTCACATGACTGGAGCCAGCCTTCCTCCTCTTGTGCGTCCACATGGGAGGGCTGGGCAGACATCGTGGAACAGAGGTGGCCATCGAGGCAGCCTGAGTGGTAAAGGTTACCAGACAGTCTTTACACTAAAGATGGCAGAGTGGAAAGATGGGAAAGATTCCTTGGAGACATTGCTGAGCTGCAGAACCAACCACCCAGGCTCCAGACGTCCAGTAATCTGTGTAACAAACATCCTTCCTAGAGGTTAAGAGCCAGACAGCTTGGGTTCAAATCCCAGGTCCTCCAGTCACTAACTGTGGCCTTGGACAAGTGACTCAACAAGCGACTCAGTTTCCTGAGCTGTAACGTGGAGATGATAGTGGTACTTCTCTTATAAGTGGGAATTTATGTGAATGCGTACACTTGTTCTTGGAATTTACTAAGTCCTAGGCAAACGCTTGCTTTCATCGCCATTTTCATTTTATCTTGTTACTTGCAGCTAAGTTATATCAGAACTGACCGATAAAGGCAACATCACTGAGTTTACTGTCAGGTTGTACACTTTTTGCTTAACATACAGAGACCCCATTTTATGCCCCAGTATCTTTTAAAAAAATATATATTTTATTTATTTTTTTACAGAGAGGAAGGGAGAGGGATAGAGAGCTAGAAACATCGATGAGAGAGAAACATCGATCAGCTGCCTCCTGCACCCACCCCCCACACTGGGGATGTGCCCGCAACCAAGGGGACATCCTTGTTCGACCGGAATCGGACCTGGGACCCCTCAGTCCGCAGGCAGACGCTCCATCCACTGAGCCAAACCGACTAGGTCTGCCCCAGTATCTTTACCAGGTGAGTGTTCTCTCATTTCACTGACAGGAAAACTAAGTCCTGGAAGGGTTAGCTACCTGCCCATGATCACACAGCTAACATGTGGTGCCTGGGTCCCGAGTCTGCCTTTGCCACCCCTATTGTGCTGCCCCTTGGTTAACTCCATCACCCCACGTACCCTCTCCTGGGACCTCAGCCAATCTCATGCCTCCACTAACCTGAGTGTGGAAGGAGCTCTATTTTCTCTGCTGTCTGAAAGTCAGGATGTTATCATGTATTTGCAGAGTAACAACTACTATGTGCCAGGGGGGTGAGGAGGGGAACATGTGCAAAGGTCCTGGGGCTGGAGAGACCTCATGGTGAAGAGTGAGGTTACAGTTGAGAAGGAGGGGCCGAGGACAGGAGAGTGAGAAGGACGTGTGAGCAGGGTTGGAGAGCAGGGAGAGGAGGGGGCTGTTGTGGATGCCCTGACCTTAGAAGAAGCACCTGCCCCTTATAGACTCGGGTCAGATCTTTCTGAGATGAGTACTTAGGAGCAGAACTGATTCCCCCTGCAGTCTGTATTCTTGCCACTCGGGAGACTGTGTCTATCCTCTTCAAGTGCATTTTGATATCACCTGACTTGTAGTTCCTCTTGGGAAAATGATTTCTAATTTTTTTTAAACCCTCAAATACAGAGTGTCAAGTTACTCGTTTTCCTCACTTCATGGCATATTTTCACCTTTGGTCTGTGCAATGCCCCTCTCTTGATCGTTCGTTCGTTTGTTCTTCATTCATTCACTCATTCACTCATTCATTCCCTTTCATCCTCAGACTCTACTTTCATTCTTCCCCCAATACAATGTTTAATCTGGTCTGATTAGAATACATTCTGGCAAAACACAAGCTTCTTTTTGAGTATGTATATTTTTAATTTACATAAATGGCACAGAGTTAGGCATATTCCATGGTTTTGGGGTTCCATCTTAGAACCATGTTTTGACGCCCCATCCAGGATGGTCTGTCGGACGTGCAGTCTGAGGCTGTCCCTGGGCCCCGGGGTCCATAGGTGCATCTGTCACATCCCACCTCCTGTGCCCCAGAAATGGGCACCAGGTGGCCCCCAGCTCCTTCTCCACAGATGGTTCGGAAGCCAACATCTCTGTGCCCTTCCCTTAGAGACCCAGAGAAAATCTCCCCAGATGGGCAGTGGGAGCATAACTGCTGGTGGGTCTGGACTTAACTGGACTCAGTCCTGCTGATGGTCCTCCTGACAACCCAGGCCACACCCCCCCGAGTGCGGCAGGAGCTTCGTCCGTCCCACATTCCCACCTAATTAAAGTGTCTTATCCACCTTTCTAATTTTTTCCACTCTAAGAGGCATCCAAAGATATTCACTGTTTTAATTTTCATCTTTCTAATTACAAATGATTTTGAGAATGAGGTTATACTGATTAGCTCGTCAGAGGTCTCTTCTCTAATCTGCCCGGTCACATTCTTTTGTTTTCCAATTGGGATTGTTGCCTTATTCTTGTTGATTTGCAGACATTCCTTCATATAGTCTTTTTTTAAAAAATATTTTTTTATTGATTTCAGAGAGAAGGAGGGGGAGAGAAACATTGACCAGCTGCCTCCTGCACGCCCCCTACTGGGGATCGAGCCTGTAACCGGGTATGTGCCCTGACTGGAAATCAAACCAGCATGGGTCGATGCTCAACCCCTGAGCCACACCGGCTGGGCCCCTCATATAGTCTTGATCGGCACTGCCTTTGTGGTAGCCACTGGCCACATGTGGTTACTGAGTACTTGAAATGTGGATAGTATGAGAGAGGAACTCAGTTTTAAATAGTATTTACTTATAATTTATTTATATTTAACATAGTCACATGTGGCTGAGGACTACAATAATGGACAGCAGTTCATTATTAATCCCTGGTTAGTTTCCCTTCTACCATTCTATGCACTATTGACAAACACTACTTTAGTTCTTACCGGGTACCAGGTGCTATTCTAAATGATTTATAAATATAAACTCATTTAAAACGCCTCACAGCCCATAAGCAGATGCTAGTCTCTCCATGTTACTGATGAGGAAACCGAGGCACAAAGAGGTGGTAATTGGCCCCAGGATTCATAGGAAATGGTAAGACGACGATCTGGACCCAGGCAGATTGGTTCTCCTTCTCCCCTGAATGATGTCTTTATTGGAACAGAACATTTTAATTATCATGTAATCAAGCATTTTTTTTGCTTTAGATTTTGTGCTTTTCAAGTTCTATTTAAGAAGTCCTCGTCCTCCCCGGGCCGCACGGACATTCTCCTCCCTTAATGCGAGGTCCTCTCAAGTGCCTTGACCTTTGCACCAAGTTCTTCCTCTTATTTGTCCTGTACAGTAGAGGACTGCACAGAAGGACACATTCCTATTTTTGGTGATTCCTGAAGCTCTCTCAAAGTGTAGTATTTTCTCAAATGAAAAGGAATGAGAGCAGATGCAAAACCCCCACAAAGTGCCAGGTAAGTGATTCTAAAAAGACAAGTTGACTATGTCTGGGACAAGAAGGGGATGGCATTTGAGAGGGAGGGGACTTGCAGATTTGGAGACTAGCAGGCCTAGGGCCTCCCGAGGTCGCCCTGGCTTGCTGATGACAGGCTGAAGGAGGCAGTGGGAAGGAAACCTTCCGAGAGTAGGACGAGAAGAGGGAGGAAGGTAGCATGGTGGTTTGAGCGGGCTGGGACACTGTCTTCCCAAGAGAGTAGATTCACCCAAACTTGCAAGCAAAGAGCACAGTGTTGGTGGAGGAGGAGAGCCAGCAGTCCGCTCCAGATATGTGATGGAGTGAAATCCTCTAAGAAATGGACAGCTATGTTTTCAACTGAATTCCCCGACACTGAGTGGGCACTTCCTACAGGACTCCTAAACCAAAATGTAACTAAGCTCTCGCCCACAGTTGATGGGAGTTAGACTGGTCCAACCACCTGGGGAAATGGTTAGGCAATTTCCACCAAAGTGAAACAGATCGCTCCCTTTGACCCAGCAATTCCATTCCTAGAAAACCTCCCAGAGAAATGTGAGCAGGAGTCACCACAAGGTAAGCAGGAGGGTGGCGAGAGCAGCTTTCTCTGTAATAGCTCCAAAGCGGAAAGCACGCAGGTGCCTCCACCGGTGCCGTGGTTAACAGGCGGTCAGTACACACAGCCGTGAGGATGAATGACCTCCAGCTACAGCAGCAACAAGGATGGAGCTCACATGCAGCAGAGGAAAGAAGCCAGGCAGAGCACACAGTAGGATCTCGTGTGAACTACACTAATCTGTGCTGTGGCACGCCAGGATGGGGTTACCGGTGATTGATGAAGAACCGGGTTTGTGCTGGCCTCAGGCAATGAGAGGGTTTCTGGAGGTTGGGGAATAGTCTTGCTTCTTGATTTGGGTGCTGGTGGCATGAGTATATTCAGTTTTTGAAAATTTCTCAAACTGTACCCATATACGTGTGCTTTTCCATATGTATAAAGTTAAAACAGAGTTAGAAAGAGCTAACGTTTGAGTGCTTGCTGTGGGCCAGGCAGTGCACATTACTTCATTCGATCCAACATGGCAGTCCTACGAGGTAGGGCCTGTCATTCATTCCCTCTGCTTTCCAGGCCGGAGAGTTTGAGTCACTGCTCCAAGCTCATACGCTGGTACACAGCCGAGCTGGGTTTTGCTCTCACGTCCCATTCATTCCTAACTACGCTGCAGTACTTCCCAGGCTTGGAAAAATGAAGCTTCGTGGATTTCTCTGAGACAGAGGAGAAAAAGGGAGAAAAAAAAGCAGACGATGATCCTGAGGAAATTGAAAGGAAAAGGAATTTAAAAGTGACCGCTGTCTTAAGAAAAAGTTGGCACGATCCCAAGGAATCAGAGAAGGTTGGAAGCAGATGTGGGTTGAATTTAGCACAGGCACTGACTCAAGATGAGGAAATGGGTTTCGTGCTGGCCTCAGCCTATCAACAACCAATGTTGTGGCTGGACCAGTCCTTGTGGTTTCTATTATGACTGCAAGACCCCCTTCAACAATCATCATCAAGGAATTTAGAAAAAAAGAAAGGATTATTACTCATAGGACCTGAAAATTACACAACACACCTGGGGCCACACAGCGAAGTTGAGGGGAAAGAGAGAACATGCAGGCCAGGGCTTCAGCTTTTATTGGGATGGAGGGAGGCTGGGGGGACCTAGGCTTTTTTAAAAAAAAGTATATATTTTTTATTGATTTCAGAGAGGAAGTGAGAGGGAGAGAGAGATAGAAACATCAGTGATGAAAGAGAATCATTGATCGGCTGCCTCCTGCATGCCCCCAACTGGGGATCAAGCCCACAATCTGCCCCTGACCGGAATCGAACCCGGGACCCTTCAGTCCATACGACGACGCTCTATCCACCGAACCAAACCAGCCAGGGCGGGTCCTAGGGTTTTGAGGGCTCACTCTTCATTGGTGAATTTAAAACATAAGAACGGGAATTTAAAGTACACAAAAGAGAAAAAACATCGGTGGCCCCAAAAGTCAGTAATTGAAATCAACCAAGATTTGTAAACCAAGGGGCCTCAGTGGCTGCAGTCAGTGGCTGGCGGTGTGTTTACGGAGACAGCTGTCTTTGAAGTGGCTGCCTCTCTGAAATGGATGCCTTGGCAATCAGAGCTTAAGTCAGGCACTTTCTTTACAAAAAAGAAGAGAAAAAACCCCAACACTTACAAAACATTGAGGGGTACCGAAGGCCCAGCTAAGGGGACTCCCTGCAGGAACTAGAGGAACCCTAGCCACTGGTTCTCTTGTGCCATTTTGGCTTCAGCAATCATTTCCCAACACGGCAACAGCTAACACTTTACAGCCTTACTTTTCCATAGCCTCGGTCATGGGCACCATCGCCACAGGAGGTACACTAACTGACATCCGCCTTGCTGATGAACAAACCGAGGTTCCAAGAGGCCAAGTGTCTTGACTGAGACCACACACAGGAAGTGTCAGAACTGACCTAGAACTGAACCTTCTGCCTCTACTCTGCCCCTTGAAGGGAGCTGCTCCCTCCACCTCCCTCTGCTTTTTTTTTTTTATTTTTAAATTTTTATTGATTTCAGAGAGGAAGGGAGAGAAGCATCATTGATGAGAGGATCGGCTGCCTCCTGCATGCCCCCGATGGGGATTGAACCCACAACTCGGGCATATGCCCTGACCAGGAATCGAACAGTGACCTCCTGGTTCATAGGTCAACACTCAACCACAGAGCCACACCAGCCGGGTTCCCTCTGCTCCTTTATCCAGAGAACCTCCTCCCCACCGATCCACAGCTCTGCCTTCAACACTGCCTCTGCGCCAGCCCAGAGAACTGTTTGCCATGGTGGGAACATTTTATTCTGAGTTGTACAATATGGCAGTCAACCGCCACGTGGCTAGTGAGCACTTAAAATGTGGCTGAGCAATTGAATTTTTCATTTGATTTAATGTTAATGGATTTACACTTATATTTAAATAGCCACATGTGGCTAGTGGCTACTGTGCAGTATTGTGCAACTCTGAAGTTGCATTGTGGAGTGGATTATATAATCGAGGCGTGCAGTTAGTCACACACTACTGAGTGCTGAGTACTCCCGCTTTGCTTCCCAGGTCTATTCTTCAGCTTCCCTGTGCCCAGCCAGGTCAATCCCTGTGGACTACATCTCCCAGAAAGCTTTGCTCTGGTTCCTGGTTGGGTAATGGGAAGCTTTGCTCTGGGTTCCAGGAGTGTAGGGATAGCAATGGCTTCCCTTTGGGAATCTCAACATCCCTTACCTACTTTTTTTTTTTTTAATTGATACCTGAGAGGAAGGGGGAGGGAGAGAGAGATAGAACCATCAGTGATGAGAGAATCATTGATGGGCTGGCTGCCTCCTGCATGCCCCACACTGGGGATCGAGCTTGCAACCTGGGCATGTGTCCAGACAGGGAATCAAACCATGACCTTCTGGTTCATAGGTCGATGCTCAACCACTGAACCACACTGGCCAAGCCTTACCTGCTTTCTTGACTTGGCCCCATCTCTTTAAGGAATTTCTTCATTACCTGCTCTTCATGTGAAACCATCTGGTGGGTAAATCCTGTTTCCTGTTGGGACCTTGATTAATATAAAGGTAGGAGGAATGGGTGGTCCATGAAGGCTGCCCATCTGTGGGTTCCTAAACCCCCCAGTTTCTGAGACAAAAAAAATCTCTGGAGAAGTGGGATTTGAGTATAGGATCCCTCACCTCAAATGGCAGGGATACTCTGCTGTCTTTTCCCAATAAGACTTCAAATTGGGGGAAAGATGTTCTGCTAGGTTCTTGCCTCGCCCCATTGCAACGCAGGAGCAACTAACTCCTAAGAGCAGGAAACCCAAGAAACAGAGGAAGTGGGTGGGAAAAGACAAGGGTGTCTTTTAAAGTTGTCCTAAAATGGGACTTGAAAGGGGGTGACACAGAATAAGATGTGGGGCTTGATTCTCAGTGAGGACCTACGGCAGAACTGCTTTCTGTCTCTTCTTCCTGGGCACTCAGCTAGACTATATTCCCCCCTCTCGCAGGCAGGCGTGGCCACATGACTAAGTTCTGGCCAGTGGAAGGTGAGTGGAAGTGATGTGGCTACTTCTAGGCGGGGCCCAGAAACGTTTCCCCAGTGTTCTCCTCCATCGTCTTCCCTTCTATGGCTTCATGCCATGGAGCACGGAGACGTTGAAAGCTACAGGCCGAAGACAAGGAACCACAATCCAGAAGGAGCTGGGGCTCCCGCCTCCCTGCTTGGAGAAGAGCTGCCCACTATTCAAGAATATCCCTTTGGCCCTGGCCAGTGTGGCTCAGTTGGTTGGAGCATTGTCCCATGAATTGAAGGGTTACGGGTTTGATCCATGGTAGGGCACATATGGGAGGCAGCCGATCAGTATTTCTCTCTTACATTGATGTTTCTCTCTCTCTCTCTCTGTCTCTCTCTCTCTCTCTCTCTCTCTCTCTCTCTCTCTCACCCTCTCCCTTCCTCTCTCTCTAAAATCAAGAATTTTTTTTTTTTTAAAGAAAGGAATACTCATTTGGGGCTTTCTGCATGCCAGAATTAAACCTCTATTGAGTTTGAGTCCTTATATATGTTGGGGGTTCTTTGTTACAGCAGCAAGCAGTATTTAATATACTTACTAGTAACTTAGCTTATTTAATACACAGTGACTAGTACACTTGTGCAGCTAAAATTTCAGCTCCATGAGGCCATGGATCCGTCTCTTGTTCACTGATGGACCCTCACTGCCTAGGGCAGGGCACTGTACATGGGAGGCTTCAATAAGTAAGTATTTGGTGAATGAGCTGTCAGCGTCAATGTTTCTTTCCAGCTGGGTGAATGCAGAAAAGTGTAGCAGATGTGAACTCCGGCTCTCAGGTGGGAAGGGGCTAGGCTTACATCCTGCAAGAATATTCACTAATTGTCTATATTGGGCAAACTCCCAACTCAGTTTCCTCACAGGGAGGATGGAGAATTATAGAAAAGCCTTTTCTTTTAGTGGACAGTGGGAGGATTAAATGTGACCATTCATGAAAAGTGCTGAGCACACTGCCTGATGCATAGTAAGCCCTCAGGAAATAGCAGTCATGATGATCTGAACTTTTCTTATTCTCTGGGTAAACCAAAGGCTCAGGAATGACCCCTGCAATCGGCTCTGACAAATCTCAGGCCCCAAGATATGGGAGGGTGGGGTGTAGGGGTGGGGTGGGAGGGAGAAGCAAGGCTTGATCCTGGGATTATAGCCAAAGACCAACTCAGAAAACGCTATTACATTTCCATGATCCTCCTGCAACAGCTTGAGACTTGAGACTCTGCTTCTTGCCTTGACCTCAGACTAGCTGCTTTGGGGCTCAGACCAGTTGTCTCTGGATCAGGGTCCCACTGGGAACCCAGCACTCAGAGAGCCTGGTGGAGTCCTCAGGCCTAACAGAGGAAATAAGCCATAGTTTAATTTGGGGCAACCCATCTTTGGGGGGGGAGGTGTTATTATTATCATCAGCCTGGAGGTTTGGGTGCTTGGACACATGCCTGAGGACCGATCAGGTCTTTCTCCTCCATTAATTAAAATGTGAATCACAGCTGAGTCACTGAAGAAAGAAAATGGTCAATGAACAACTCCGACTTCCTCCCTCCTTCTTTGCTCAGAGAGATGAGTCAGCAGAAGTCCGGATCCAAAAATGAGGAGGGGGGAAAAAAGCAGAAGAGTTGCAGGGCTTGGGAGAGCACAGCAAAGCAAACTTCAGACACTTTATCCTTTGTCTTAGCAGAAAAAGTCCCCAAATTCCCGACCCAAGGCCAATGATCCAAACCCCTCTAGTGAGCACCCCTCTCTATTTCTTGTTTTTACACAGACCCATGGGCATCCCAAGTTCTATACAAGCTTCAACAATCCCTTTTCTTGATTCCTTCAGGCAACAGCAGGTTCCTCACCAAGGCAAAAATAGCCTCAAATCTCCATCCTTCTGCCTCATTTTCCCCACAAAGCCCCAAGCTTTGAATTCACACATCTTGTTTCATAGCTAATGGAAGAGTGGGAGCCGTGTTGCCTCTGGTCAATGGGAGAGGGCCACGAGGAGTGAGACCGGAAGGTTCCAGAATTGGGGCATCCATAGAGCCTACTGGTTAAAAACATTGCACCTGGAGCCAGGCTGCTCTGAATCCTGGCTCTATGTAGCCTGGGACAGTTAATCTGTCTTTCTGAGCCTCAGTTTCCTTATCTGTGAAATGGGTGCATTAAAAGAAACTACTCACAGTGTGTGAAGATGAAGAACAGCAACCATTAGAAGTCAGCAATGATTAATATTTCATTAGAAAAAAAAACAAACCCAAGAATTCATGCCTCACTCCTAAGGTCACTCTATGGGAAAATGATCAGATTGGTTGGGGAAATGGCCCTCAGTGAGCAGAGAGGATGCACAGTGCCTGGCACACAGAGTCAAGCTGGTGTGTGTGTGTGTGTGTGTGTGTGTGTGTGTGCACACGCACGCGTGTGGTGAGTGCAATTTCCCCTGAAAAAAATGCCTGCTAGCATATAACATCCCAACTCCACTTCTGACTTCCACATCATGATTTTTCAGGAGTAACATTTTTACTTTCAAATTCACAGGGGTTTTTACCTATGACCCAGGTTTTGATACTTTGATATTCAAACCATTCTCTTTTAAATAACATGTGGTGTCAGTGTCCTTGCCAAAATTTAAATAGACGAATACTGTCTGGGCCTGCTTGTTAATGTTTCAGGGTATGATTTCAGCAGTTTGCCATAGCCCTGCTCACAGACTTTATGAAATCCTGCAAAAAAATTTTTTTTGTGTGTGCAAGGTTGGCAATTTCAAAGTCATTCTGCCTTGGACTTGCACTATATTATCTATCTAATCTAATAATAGACAAATATGCAAATTGACCATACCTCCGACACACCCACAAGCCACGCCCACAAGCCACGCCCACCATCCAATCAGAGCGAGCATGCAAATTAACCCAAACCAAGATGGCTACAGCCACAGAGAGCAAGGTTTCCTAGGTAACAGAGGAAGCCAAGCTTTCTGCCAGCAGTTGCAGGCCTAAGCCTCCACTCAAGCTACAAAGTTTCAATTATAGAAGGTAAACAAATTCAAACAAATGATGGCAGAATGGAGCTTGGGAGAGCAGGCAAGGGTTGCCGCCAGCAACAGGGGAAGCAAAGCTTTCCACACACCCTGGCCAGGCCCACCCACTTAAAGCAACAAAGTTTCAATTATAACCCCAACACAAATGGCTTCGGGGCCTCGGAGGGAGCCCCAGGCTTGGCTCTGCTCCAGGCTACAAAGTTTCAATTGTAGAAGGAAAATAAATTCCAGATACCAGGGCCTCCGCTTGCATTGCCAGGGGGCGTGGCCGGCCTGCAAACCACCACAGACCCCTCGCTCAGGCCGCCCCATGCCCCAAGGGTACCCCACCCTGATCAGGGACACAACTTCAGGGCAAACCAGCTGGCCCCCACCCCTGTACCAGGCCTCTATCCTATCTAATAAAAGAGTACTATGCAGATTGATCATCACTGCAACACACAATATAGCTGCCCCCATGTGGTCAAAGATCCTGCCCCCATGTGGACACAGGATCGCCACCACAAGATGGCCAGGAGGAGAGGGCAGTTGGGAGGCACCTGGCCTGCAAGGGAGGGCAGTTGAGAGGGACCAAGCCTGCAAGGGAGGGCAGTTGGAGGTGATCAACCCTGCAGGAGAGGGCACTTAGGGGTGACCAGGCCGGCAGAGGAGGGAAGTTGGGGGCAAACAGGCTGGCAGCAGAGTGGTTAGGGGGTGATCAGGCTGGCAGGCAGAAGCGGTTAGGGGCAATCAGGAAGGCAGGCAGGCAAGCAGTTGGGAGCCAGCAGTTCTGGATTGTGAGAGGCAGGCAGAAGCGGTTAGGGGCAATCAGGAAGGCAGGCAGGCAAGCAGTTGGGAGCCAGCAGTCCTGGATTGTGAGAGCGATGTCCAACTTCCCGTTTAGGCCCTTTCCCTTGAGGGGTCCCAGATTGGAGAGGGTACCGGCTGGGCTGAGGGACAACCCCCCTCTGTGCACGAATTTCGTGCACCGGGCCTCTAGTATATATATAAAAGGCTAATATGCTAGCATAACCAATGGACACAGACACTGGGGCGGTGGGGGCTTGCCCTGGGTGAGAATGGCTGTGGGGGGTAGGGGAGAAGGGTGTCAATTGGGGGAAAAGGAGACATATGTAAAAGTTTAGACAATAAAAAAAAAGGCTAATATGCAAATTGTCCCCATGGAAGTCTGACCGGGAGTTCTATTGCTCACTATGATGTGCGCTGACCACCAGGGAGCGGCACGGAACGAAGTAAGGCCTCGGCTGGCAGCTGGAAGGCCCTGATCAGCCCTGATCGCTGGCCAGGCCTAGGGACCCTACCTGTGCACAAATTTCGTGCACTGGGCCTCTAGTAGAATAATATCTAACAATCTAGAACATTGGTTCTAACCAGGGGTGATTTCATCCCCAGGGGCGATTTGGAAATATGGAGACATTTTTTGATTGTCATGACTCGGGGTGGGGTGCAACTGGGATCCAGTGGATGGTGCCAGGGATACTGCTGAATATCCTGCAATGCTGCGGCCAAGAAACTCTGATCTAGAACCTGATTAATGAGGATGTGGCCCCAATGGGCCACAGTTGCCCTGGGTTGAACTCTTTGAGTTTGGACTTACTTTTACAAGTGGTCAGTTCCTTAGTGGCCAAAAGTAGCTTATGTCAACTTTTGGGCCCCTCTGCCTCCTTCTCACTACAATCAATTTATGCTAAGCTTGGGGCTCTGTGGCAACATTTCCTGGATTTTAGTTTCAACTCTGCCACTTCCTAGCTGTGTGACTCTGGGCTTCAGTTTTATCAGCTGTAAAGTTTGACTAATAATAGTGCCCAATGAACAGGGCTGATATGTGTCAATCTTCTCAATAAAGGTTCACATTCTCTTTCCATAGCGTGGCTGAGATATGGATGCCTAGTCAGAAACTACATTTCCCAACCTCCCTTGCAGCTAGGTGGTGTCATGTGACTACTTCTGGCCAATGGAATGTGGGCAAAAGTAAGTTCTCATTTTCCAGCCTAGTTTATAAATACCTCTTCACTTCTCCTTCCCCCAGTCTACTTGCTGGATACAAACTGTTAGGGTAACCCTGGAAGCCACATGCTGGAGAAGGTGACACCTCCATCAGCCCAGATTGCAGAGTGACTTGTAACACCCACACTTCCACCCCATCCCACCCCTTACCAATTGTATTTCAGAAGTTAATTTCTTACTCAGGTATACACTTAAGCTAGGGATGTTTAGTTTAATCTGTTATTGTCTCTTCCCTCAGCAACAAATATCATCATCTCCTCACCATCTGACCAGCTTCAAGATGACTCTGATTCCTTTCCTCCATACCTTCCCGATGATCTGGCAGGTAAGCTGGGAGAAAGCCCCTTCTCCCAGAGGGGGTAAGGAAGGTGGACGGATTCCCCAGGCTAGGACGGTGGTGAAGATCTCACCTTGGCTGGGTGGCTCAGTTGGTGGGAGCATCGCCCCTTACACCAGAAAGGTTGCAGAGTGGATTCCCGGTCAGGGCACATGCCTAGGTTGTGTGTTTGAGCCCCATCTAGGCACACACGTTATAGAGTTGACTAATTCTGGACAAGCAGGAAAAGCAGAGCTGTTTATTAGTTTGAAAAATATATGTCATGTTGCATATGGTGTATGGGCATGGCCAAGCCCACAAAATTGTGCTCGGCGACTGTTAAAAGAATGGAGAGGTACATGCGATCAATCCTGTCCCCTCCATTCACCAACTTAACTTCTCTATCCCCAGTCTTACCATCTATACCAGTGATTTTCAACTGGTGTGTCACGGCACACTGGTGTGCCAACAAGCATTTTTAAAACATGCAATACCTGACTAACCTCTTTTCCTTTAGATTGCCAAATAAAAAAATGACAACTCTGGCTGTGTGGCTCAGTTTGTTGGAGTATCATCCCATGCACCAAAGGTTGTGGGTTTGATTCTCAGTCAGGGCACATGATTTAAGTTGCGGGTTCCATCCCCATTGGGGCGTGTACAAGAGGCAATCTAACGATGTTTCTCT
Organism: Eptesicus fuscus; assembly: GCF_027574615.1. Taxonomy (NCBI): domain Eukaryota; kingdom Metazoa; phylum Chordata; class Mammalia; order Chiroptera; family Vespertilionidae; genus Eptesicus; species Eptesicus fuscus. The sequence continues at coordinate 20,150,121 of NC_072478.1, forward strand.
CTCTTTCTAAAAATCAATAAAAACATATCCTCAGATGAGGATTAAAAAATGACAACAGCCAACACAACAACAGCCACCCAGTGTGAATGAATAAAAATTATACTTTTTTTTTTTATCAGATTGGCAAAAAAAAAAAATAACGTATTTTTTGGTATGCTGCAGAATTTTAGTAATTAGCTTATGTGTGCCATGAGATGAAAAAAGTTGGCTATTGCTGACTTATACAATGGGTTGTTGGGAGGATGAAATACTTTATTTCGTTATTATTTGTCAAGTGCTTACACAGGCTCATAGGCACATGCACACACGTGGCATATATGTGCACACACGTGGCATATATGTGCACACAAACACAGCAAGTGCTGAAAAGTGTCCATTAAAGGAGTAATGATCACAGTGCCTGCCGGAAGCTCGGGAGCGCGGGGCAGGCACCTGAGCGCGGAGCCACCTGGGAAAGGCGAGCTGTCACACTTAGTCAGAAGAGCGAACGGTGGCCTTCCAATGATTCCTGCTAATTTTCTGGACAAGCTTCTCAGGGCCGATGCCTGAGCCCATGGTTGGTTTTCAGATAACAGCACAGGGATGTGCTTTCAGGCCTGCTGCCTCGGGAAGACGTGGGCTGCCCAGAACGCTGAGTGTCAAGTGGCCCAGGCTCTGCCCCACCCGGGACAGAACGTGGCCTGGAGCGAAGCAGAGGAGGGTGGGGAGAGAAAGCATAAGTCTGTCCTCTGTGTTCTCAGTCTGCCAGGCCAAAGGACCTAGCGCTGGCTTAGATACAACTGACCCTTGAACAATGGGAGGGCCAGGGGTGTTGACCCCCTGCAATTAAAATTCCATGGGTCACTTTTGAATACCTAGAAACTTAACTACTAATAGCGTACCGTTGACTGGAAGCCTTATTGTAACCGTTGATGAACGCATTTTGTATGTTATAGTATTATACAGTATACTGTACTACAAGCCCCGTGCACAAAATTCGTGCACGGAGGGGCGTTTCTCAGCCCAGCCTGCACCCTCTCTAATCTGGGACCCCTCGGGGGATGTCCAACTGCCGGTTTAGGCCCTATCCCACAGGGCCTAACCAGCAGTTGAACATCCCTCTCACAATCTGGGACCACTGGCTCCTAACTGCTCACCTGCCTGTCTGCCTGATCACCCCTAATTGCCCCTCACTGCCAGCCTTGTTGCCCCTACCTTGCCCCCCTGCCAGCCTGATTGCCCCTACCTTGCCCCCTGCTGGCCTGATCGCCCCTAACTGCCTCTGCTTGCCTGCCTGATTGCCCCTAAGTGCCCTCCTCTGCCGGCCTGATCTTACCCCCAACTGCCCTCCCCTGCAGGCCTAATCTTGCCCCCAACTGCCCTCCCCTGCTGGCCTGATTTTGCCCCCAACTTCCCTCCCCTGCCGGCCTGATCGCCCCTAACTGCCTCTGCCTCGACCCCCACCACCATGGTTTTGTCTGGAAGGAAGTCCAACATCTGAAGATGGCCAGTCGACCCGGTCTAATTAGCATATTACCCTTTTATTAGTATAGATTCTTACAGTAAAGTAAGTAGAGAAAAAGAAAATGTTAAGAAAATCATAGGAAGAGAAAATACATTTATAGTATTTATTGAAAAAAATTCATGTGTAAGTGAAGCCGTGCACTTCAAAATCATGTTGCTTAAGGGTCAACTGTATCATAAAAGCCTGGTGATGCCTGAAGCCTGCAAAGCACACGCAGCTCCAAAGCACTTTCTTAAAATGAGCTAATGAAACCCCAGGGACGGGTCATTGCCACCGAATGTGGTCACCCAGAGGGGAGGTGTTAATTCCATTCCACGAAAACTGGCAAATTGCAGGGCAGGGAACGAGAGGCTCTTAGTAATAGTGATGATGATGATGATGATGATAAAGATATTATTACTCTTATCATTATCATCATCTTTCAATAGTCCCTAATATTTATTGAGTGCTTACAAGGAGCCCGGTACTGTTCTAAGAGCTTTATGTGGATTGTTTCAAGTAATTCTCTCCATAACTCTAGGAAGCAGGAGTATTCTAGGGAACAAATGAAACAAATGAGGACCGGAGATGTTCCAGACCTTCCCCAGGTCACACAGCTTATAAGAGGGGGAGCTGGTTTGGGCCCAGGTGGTCTGGTAACATAGCATCCTCGTTAGCCTCATCCTCGGACAGAGGCAGGGCGAGCGCGGCAGTTGATGTATTTTACAATATTAGCATCTCCCCAAGGTGAGGTATTACTGGCCCTATTTTAATTAAAAAATATTTCTTTATTGATTTCAGAGAGAAAGGGAGAGGGAGAGAAAGATAGAAACATTAATGATGAGAGAGAACTATCGATCTGCTGCCTCCTGCACTCCCCCTACCGGAGATCGAGCCTGCTACCCGGGCATCAACAGAAGCGAACTGTGATCTGCTGGTTTATAGGTCGACGCTCAACCACTAAGCCATGCTGGCTGGGCTACTGGCCCCATTTTACAGATAAGAAAATTTTAGGCACAGAGGGAGGTGGTGGAATCAGGATTCATCCACGCTGCCTTTCTGTCTCTCAGTCCACATCGGCACCAATGGACAGGCATTCTTTCCACAAGCCAGCTTTACAAAGCAGAGAACCTGACTCCCAACTTTAGTGGGGACAGCTTCAGTTCAGCATTTGAGCAGCACAAAAGGCTGATACACTTGATACGCACTGCCTGACCTTGGGGGACGGGGAGCTGCTCAGCTTGATCATGTTCAGCCTGACCCTCGATAACGTGCTGGATGGAGAGGGTGGGTGAGCATCCTGTACACAGGGCAGGGCGAATGCTTCACATACCCTTGTATTCTGGTCACTACACTCAGCCAGAGTGATCCTTCTCAGTAAAAATCTGATGGCATCCACCCCTTCTCTCTAAATCCTTCCATGACTCTCATGCCTTCAGAATAAAGTCCCAACCCCTGAAAACATGGCCTGACCCCTGCTGACCTTCTGTGGATTCTTCTCTTGCCACTTTCCTCTCCCAGCACACAAGCTCATGCACACATGCATGTCCACATTACATGTACACACATAAACACACATAGCTCCAGTCACACTCTGTTTTTCTGTGTAGATCCTGCATCCAGACTGCCCGATTTTGAATCCAGTTCTGCCACTTGGGCAAGTCACTTAACTTCTCTGTGCCTCGTTTTTCTCATCATTAAGATATTTTTCTAAATCCTAACTCCCCATGTGCTGGTAATTGGAAATGGGACCTTTTGGAAGTGACTAGGTCATGAGGGTGGAACCCTCATAAATAGGATTAGTGCCCTTACATGAGGGACCCTAGAGAGCTCCCTCACCCCTTTTGGCATGTGAGAGCGCAGTGAGAAGATGGCTGTGATGCAGGAAGTTGGCTCTCACCAGACACTTAGTCTTCCAGAACTGTTAGAAATAAATTTCTGCTGTTTATAAGCCAGCCAGGCTGTGGTATTCTGTGATAGCAGCATGAATGGATTAAGACCATGATCATTTTCCATTGGCTTTGTGGAAGATAATACACATACATGGTGTGCAATTCTGAAAAACATGTATCATTTATCATGGAAAGTTTTTTTGTATAATTATTTACAAGTCTCTCAGTGTCCCTCTATAGAGGCAAACACAATTATTAGTTTCTTGTGGAATCTTGTGGAAATATTCTATGTATTTACAAGCAAATGGTAGCTGCGATATGTACCATTACAAAACGTGCCCTTTTCACCTGACAGCATATCTTGGACATAGAGATTTCTATCTTTTCCATCTGTAAACTGGGACTACGACAGAATCTGCCTTACAACCTGTTACAGGGTTAAATGAGTTCATACTCATTTTGGAACAGTGTTTAGAATGGTGCCTTTCCTATAGGTGCTCTCTAAGTGTTAGCTCTTATGGGTACCCAGAGTTCCGCTTCTTCTTTTTTTAAATGGTACAGCATCCCATGGGATGGATGTACCCTAATTTATTGAATAGTTTCCCATGATGCCCTTGAGTTATTTCTAGCCCTTTGCTACAACAATGCTTTATAATCATGGCTGAACAAGCAAAAGAATCAATGAATGAAGAAATGCTCTTTGAGCAGAATAGAGAGAACTTGGGCAAATTTCAGAATTCAAAGTTGTCCAGATAGTTTGTTAGGCATTAAGTCCTGGGCTTTTACAAATTGTTCCCATGTAATACCAAGGATATATGTTCCACACCACCAGTGTGATCAGATTATGCCACTGTGCATGGGGTATGATGTCAGTCCCTTCATGGAGAAGTGGTCTGCCCAATGAGATAACCCTCACAGGTGTAAAGCTGAGTTGGTCCAGTTTATCAACTGTTCTTGCCCCAAAGAATATAGTTAGCATCATTTCCATCAGCTCATGGTTTCTGAAAATATTCTTGGTCCCAAAAGGAAAATAGTAGTGGGTCAAAGGAGTACCAACTTGGCCCAGGGAAGGAGGCCTGTGGTGAAAGAACAGCCCCCAGAGTGTCCTTGAAGGATCTGAAGGAGACCTGGTGAACCTGGGTTGAGTTGTGGGAGGAAGTGAAGAAGGGGTGGGAGGCAGAGAGGAGGAATGAGGTGGATCATGAGCTTTATTAAAATGTATTTTTGTAACTGAGTTGAAAATAGGCACAACTTCATTCTGACTGTTCCATCTCATGACGTAGCCTTGCTCGTGGGGCCTTTCCATTCAGCACATCTCCATGGCAACGGACCACTTCTCATTCACGCCATCTCCAGGGTTACCTTGCTTGGCTCATTCATGAAGGTTGCCATGGAGACAGGCCCATTGATACAATCTTGATTCTTTAGAACTTTGCTTTTCCGAATGATGAAGTGTTGGCCTTGGGGTAGGAATGGGATCATGGTAAGGAAGTGGGTTGCAGGGGGTTCCTGGATGAGTTGGAGGGGGGTTCTAAGGACTTAAAATACAGCAAGAGGAAGATGAGGTGGTGGAGGGTGGGGAAGAAGACTAGAAGAACATCATTTCTGATTTTGCCATCAGAGATGGCTGGTCTTTAAACAATCCCATGTGTATGTGTGGTGTCTTCTACTGAAACTGAAGTGCAAATATAGCAGGTGCTCAGCTAAGTCTTTGTTGGCAGCTGTACCCAGCACAGTGTGTAATAGAGCAAAATTATCCTACAAATAATTACTGAATATACTAGAGTTTGCTGCCCATGAACCTGACCTTGATAAATTGTAAAAACACACACCTGGAAGCACCTGCCACTGTGTTTACTGCCCACCCCCCAGCATGTGTGCCCACAGGGCCTCCCCTCATGTTCCTATAGATGACTGTGTATGCTCCTACTAAAGCGAAGCCTTCCACGTGTACAAATGCCATTCCTTCCTGTCCGCCGGGAGATGTCCTCTTGCCAACCCTTTCCTTTCTGTGTGGCATCATCATGTTTTCCTCCCCACTGGGTTATTCCCATCAGCATAAAACCTGCTGTTAGTCTTCTAGCTTCCAAAAAGAAAGCAAACCCCTGAACTCCACTTTCTCCGCCAGCGAACACCCCATCTCTCGCCCTCCACCTTTCACAGCAAAACTCTTGAAAAAGAACTCCAACAGCCCTTTCCCTCCACCCCTCCTTAGAGCAGCTCGGGTGGGACTGCCAAAGACCTCCATGCTGCTAAACCTGACAGTCGATTCTCATTCCTCATGTGAGTCAACCCATTGGCATCAGGTGACCCTACTGATCATTCCCTCTGAACTGAAATGTCTTAACACTTTCCCCACACGGCCTCCAGGACCCACAGGCCCCGCATTTGCTCCATCTCAGTCTCCTTGGCTATTTCCTCCCCATCTCCCCAACCACTTCAATGATGGAGAGCCAGCCCCAGGCTCAGTCCTTCGTGCCCTTTTTACATCCACTTCCTTATCCAGTTTCATAGCTATAAATAACCTCCCCAGGCTGATGACTCCTGCATTTCCACCTCCAACCCTGTCTTCTCCTCCTGAACTTCAGACTCCACATATTCAACGGCCAACACAGTAGCTCTGTTCACCAGCAGGCAGGAAGTCAGCGAGTCTAAAGCAGAGCCCCTAACCTCCCTCCACCCCATCCCATCTTAGATGATGACAAATCCATCCTCCCAGTAACTTCTCAAATAGTGTTCCTGTCTTTTTTCTCTTTTGAATTTGATTCTACTGTGGGAAGAACATTTAACATGAGTTCTATCCTCTTAACAAAACTTTAAGTGTACAGTACAGTGTTGTCAATTGCAACGTTGCACAGCAGACTCTAGAGGTTCCTCACTTTGTTTAACTAAAACTTTGCCCAACACCTCCCCTTTCCCATCCCTTGGAAAACACCATTCTACTCTACAATTCTCTGAATTTGACTATTTGGGATACCTCACACAAGTGGAATCAGGCAGTATTTGTCCTTCTGTAACTGGCTTATTGCACTTAGCATAATGTCTTCAAGATTCATCCATGTTGATGCTGCACATGGCAGGATCTTCTTTCTTTAAGGCCGAATACTCTTCCACTGGCATATGTACCACATTTCCTTTATCTATGAATCTGTCAATGGCCATCTATGTTGTTTCCACAGCTTGGTCATTGTGAATAGTGCTGCAATGAACATGGGAGTGCTAATCTCTCTTCAAAATCCTGATTTCAATGGTTTTGGATAAAGACCCAGCAGTAGCATTGCTGGATCACACGGCAGTTCTATTTTTAATTTTTTAAGGAACTTCCACACTGCTTATCATAGTGGACGCACCATTTTGCAGTCCCACCAATCATGTGCAAGGGTCCCAATTTCTCCACATCCTCCTCCATGCTTGCTGTCCTTAGTTTTTGTGATAATAGCCATCCTGACAGGTGCGAGGTGGTCTCTCATTGTGGTTTAGATGTCATTTCTCTGACGATTAGTGATGTTGAACATTTTTCTCAGACCTGCTGGCCATCTGTATGTCTTCCTTGGAAAAAAGTCTACTCAAGTCCTTAGCCCATTTTAAACTTAGCGTATTAGGATGTTTGCTATTGAGTTATAGGAATCTGGTCCGTGTCTTTCTACTGCCTGGTGCTGCTCCTCACAGGACTCAGGAGTGGAGCCGTGTGCTGAAAAGTCCCATAATGACGATACGTTCTTTACCTGTGCGGGACCATATGGTAGCCACTGACCCCGGGTGGCTACTGGAGCACTTGAAATGTGGCCAGTAGAAGTGACAAACAGAATTTTAAATGTTACTCAATTAAAAATGTAGGATGTAAAAATTAAACATGAAATTACCATATGATCCAGCAATCCCACTTCTGGGTATGTACCCAAAAGAATTCAGAGCAGGGACTTGAGAGAGTCGTACGTCCGTGTTCATAGCAGCACCATTCCCAACACTGAAAAGGTGAAAGCGACCCACGTGTCCAATGCCGGATGAACGGGTAAAGAAACTGTAGTCTATCCATACAATGGAATATTGCTCAGTCTTAAAAAAGAAGGGAGCCCTAATTAGTTTGGCTCAGTGGATAGAGCGTCGGCCTGCGAACTGAAGGGTCCCATGTTCGATTTCGGTCAAGGGCAAGTACCTTGGTTATGGGCACATCCCCAGTGGGGGGTGTGCAGGAGGCAGCTGATCGATGTTTCTCTCTCATCAATGTTTCTAACTCTCTATCCCTCTCCCTTCCTCTCTGTAAAAAATCAATATCTCCTATCTAATAATAGACAAATATGCAAATTGACCATACCTCTGACACACCACAAGCCATGCCCACAAGCCACGCCCACCATCCAATCAGAGCGAGTATGCAAATTAACCCAAACCAAGATGGCTACAGCCACAGAGAGCAAGGTTTCCTAGGTAACAGAGGAAGCCAAGCTTTCCGCCTGCCCTTGCCTGGCCTAAGCCTCCACTCAAGCTACAGAGTTTCAATTATAGAAGGTAAACAAATTCAAACAAATGGTGGCAGAATGGAGCTTGAGAGAGCAGGCCAGCGTTGCCGCCGGCAACAGAGGAAGCAAAGCTTTCCGCACACCCTGGCCGGGCCCACCGGCTTAAGGCAACAAAGTTTCAATTATAGAAGGAAAATAAATTCCAGATACCAGGGCCTCTGCTTGGGTTGCCAGGGGGCGTGGCCGGCCTGCAGACCACCACAGGCCCCTCGCTCAGGCCACCCCACACCCCAAGGGAACCCTCACCTGATCCGGGACGCCCTTCAGGGCAAACCAGCTGGCCCCCACCCCTGTACCAGGCCTCTATCCTATGTAATAAAAGAGTACTATGCAGATTGATCATCACTGCAACACACAATATAGCTGCCCCGATGTGGTCAAAGATCCTGCCCCCATGTGGACACAAGATGGCCACCACAAGATGGCCAGCAGGAGAGGGCAGTTGGGAGGCACCTGGCCTGCAAGGGAGGGCAGTTGGGAGGCACCCTGCCTACAAGGGAGGGCAGTTGAGAGGGACCAAGCCTGCAAGGGAGGGCAGTTGGAGGTGATCAACCCTGCAGGAGAAGGCAGTTTGGGGTGACCAGGCCAGCAGAGGAGGGAAGTTGGGGGCAAACAGGCTGGCAGCAGAGTGGTTAGGGGGTGATCAGGCTGGCAGCAGAGTGGTTAGGGGGTGATCAGGCTGGCAGGCAGAAGTGGTTAGGGGCAATCAGGAAGGCAGGCAGGCAAACAGTTGGGAGCCAGCAGTCCTGGATTGTGAGAGGGATGTCCCATATTGGAGAGAATACAGGCTGGGCTGAGGGACAACCCCACTCCGTGCACGAATTTCGTGCACCGGGCCTCTAGTATGTGTGTGTATGTATATATATATATATATATATATATATATATATATATATATATGGAAGGGAATTCTGACACATGCAACATTGAGGACATTATGCTCAGTGAAACAAACCAGTCACAAAAAGACAAGTTTTGTATGATTCTACTGACATGAGGTGCCTACAGGAGCCAGACTCAGAGAGACAGTAAAATGGTAAAATAGCTGGGCTGAGGGACAACCCCACTCCGTGCACGAATTTCGTGCACCGGGCCTCTAGTATATATATGGAAGGGAATTCTGACACATGCAACGTTGAGGACATTATGCTCAGTGAAACAAACCAGTCACAAAAAGACAAGTTTTGTACGATTCTACTGACATGAGGTGCCTACAGGAGCCAGACTCAGAGAGACAGTAAAATGGTGGGTGCCAGGGTCTGGGGGAAAGAGAAATGGGGAGTTGGTGTTTAAAGGGGACAGTGTTTCCGTTTTGCGAAATGAAAAGAGTTCATTGGATGACGGATGCTTCAGGAGGTGGCAGCCACTTGTCCAAGTCAAAGAGCAACTGCCAAGAACTTGCCGGACCTTGGCAGGGAGCCAGCCACCCATCTGCCAGCTTGTATCCGGAGGCTGGAAGGGAAGCGCCGCATTCACTGCGCAGCTCGGCGCTGCACGCGCTCGGTGTCGGGTCCTGGGGGGCTTCCGCTCCACTGGGCAGGGAGAGGAAAGGAAAGCTGTCACGCGTGCTCGGCGGCTGCTGTGGCGAAGGCAGGAGAGAGTGGCCAACAGCTGAGCGTGGGGGTACCTGGCTCCCCAAATGGAAGAGTCCACCAAGAGCCCATTCTGGAGGCAGCAAGGCAGGCTCCACCCAACCAGTGGCAGAGTCTCTGCTCCCGTTCAACTCTGTATGCAAATGCCTGATGTTTGAGGGGTGAGCTGGCTTGGGCTGGCAGACCCCCACCCCCAGCTGTCACCTGCTCTCTTGGTCCCATGTTCTTTCACTTCCAGGCACTTAGCACAGTGGAAGCTCAAAAAGTATTTTGGCCAACAACTTGTGAGGCGGTTAGAACACATATCTAGAGTTGGATCACACAGGTTCCAATCCTAGCCCTGCTGCTTACTGTGCGTCCTTGGGTGACTTACTTAACCCCTCTGTCTCCATTTCTCTGTGGTTTTATCCACGGAGACAATGAATTTGGTTAATGTGTGTAAAGTCTGTATGACAGTGATGGGGACATTGTAAGTGGAATGAAGCCCATGGGAAGTCAACTTTCCCAGGTCACAGCAAATGCTGGGGGCAGTGCGCTCCAGGCCTTAAATACAAGGTGGGCCCCCAGGGGTCAGAAGTTGAATGCCAAAGTGCATTCTGGGTGTAGTGGGCTAAAATGGTAACACCCTCCCACCCCAACCAATAAGTCTATGTCCTAATCCCTGGAACCTCTGAATGTGACCTTAAAAAGGATCTCTGCAAGTGTGATTAAGAATTTGAGAGAAGGAGCTTATTAAGAATTTGAGAGAAGGCCCTAAATGTAGTCACATGGAGCCTTATAAGGAGGGGGGCAGGGTTTTGAGAAAGAAGAGGATGAGGTCATGTGACCACAGAGGCAGAGATTGGTGTGATGTGGCCACAGGCCAAGGAACGCCTGAAGCCACCAGAAGCTGGAAAAAGCAAGGAATGGATCCTCCCCGAGAGCCTCCTAGGGAGCACGGCCCTGCCGCTATCTTGGTTTCAGACGTCCAGCCTCCAGAACCGGAAGAAAAGGCTGCCCAGCGAGAGAAAGCACTGGATGCTGGAGGATTTAAAGAATTCACTGTCGTCAGAGAGGAGAGATGACAAGGCGAGGAGGGCAGATGATCCAGGGTCTCCAGGGCCCTGCTCAGAGACACATCGCCTTGGGAGGGCTTCACAAGGGAGCAACTTGGTATTAGATTTCTATTCTGAGCAGCGAAGGGTTAACTGAGTGGGGTCGAGGTGCTCAAACCCCGCACATTCCAAAGAAAACAGTGGCCTTCGACTTGCTCTTGGGAGATAACCTCGAGGCCTTTGGAATATGCTGCCTGACAAAGGTGTGTTCCTAGACTTGGGGCCTTGGGCCGCGCAGGGAGTTTGTGCCAACAACGTGACTGATGGCGGGTGACTGATGTGTTCACCCGAGGCCCCAGGCCAAGCTGTGTATGTGTGATCGCTGGGGGTGGTGACCAAGCAGTTAAAGCTAATCACATGGGTGCTCCATGCCTGTGTGATTGAGCCCCAGTGAAAACCCCGGACCAAGGCTTGCGTGAGCCTCCATGGTTAGCCGTACACCATGCATGCTGTCACACACTGTTGCCGGGAGAACTGAACACTGGCCACCCAACCCCGCTGGGAGGAGACAACTAGAAGCTTGCCCCTGGTCTCCCCTAGATTCTGCCCTAAGCACCTTCCACTTTGCAGATTTTCATCTGTATTCTTTCCCTGTGGCAAACTGTACCACAGCATCACTGGGTCCAATGAGCCCTTCTAGCAGGTCATTCAACCTGAAGGTAGTCTTGGGGACACCTGACACATGGTCTGATGACCTTAAACCTGCCTCAGCCCAGTGAAATTCCTGTCCCAGGTGCACGTCAAGAGAAAGCAGCTCCCCCAACAACACATGTGCTTGCCAGGCACAGGACTTGAGTGAGTTCAGAAATAGACAAAACTGCTGCCTGCCTCCTAGTAGCTCAGAGGATAGAGGGCAAAACAGAAAGGAGATCAAATCAGCATGCTGAGTATTTTAATGGCAGAAAGTGTGACAGAGGGCTGGTGGGCTAATTTCTTCTTTAACTTCTGGTTGGAGATGGGGACAATTCCCAGTATCCAGCTTGTAGATTAAGTTGATGGGGTGGGGGGAGAGAGAGAGAGAGAGAGAGAGAGAGAGAGAGAGAGAGAGAGAGAGAAAGAGAGAGGTTGTGTGTGTGGTGTGTGTGTGTGTGTGTGTGTGTGGTGTGTGTGGTGTGTGTGGTATGTGTGTGTGTGTGTGGTGTGTGTGTGTGTGGTGCGTGTGTGTGTGTGTGGTGCGTGTGTGTGTGTGTGTGGTGTGTGTGGTGTGTGTGGTGTGTGTGTGTGTGTGTGTGTGTGTGTGTGTATGTGGTGCGCGTGTGTGTGTGTGGTGTGTGTGTGTGTGTGTGTGGTGTGTGTGTGTGTGTGTGGTGTGTGTGTGTGTGGTATGTGTGTGTGTGTGTGTGTGTGTGGTGTGTGTGGTGTGTGTGTGTGTGTGTGTGGTGTGTGGTGTGTGTGTGTGTGTGGTGTGTGTGTGTGTGGTGTGTGTGGTGTGTGTGTGTGTGTGTGTGTGGTGTGTGGTGTGTGTGGTGTGTGTGGTGAGTGTGTGTGTGTGTGGTGTGTGTGTGTGTGTGGTGTGTGGTGTGTGTGTGTGTGTGTGTGTGGGTGTGTGTGTGTGGTGTGTGTGGTGTGTGTGGTGTGTGTGTGTGTGTGGTGTGTGTGTGTGGTGTGTATGTGTGTGTGTGTGGTGTGTGTGTGTGTGTGTGGTGTGTGGTGTGTGTGTGTGTGGTGTGTGTGTGTGGTGTGTGTGTGTGGGGTGCGTGTGTGTGGTGTGTGTGGTGTGTGTGTGTGTGGTGTGTGTGTATATGTGGTGTGTGTGTGTGTGTGGTGTGTGTGTGTGTGTGGTGTGTGTGTGTGTGGTGTGTGTGTGTGTGGTGTATGTGTGTGTGGTGTGTGTGGTGTGTGTGTGGTGTGTATGTGTGTGTGTGTGTGGTGTGTGTGGTGTGTGTGGTGTGTGTGGTGTGTGTGTGGTGTGTGTGTGTGTGTGTGTGGTGTATGTGTGTGTGGTGTGTGTGTGTGGTGTGTGTGTGTGTGGTGTGTGTGTGTGTGGTGTTTGTGTGTGTGGTGTGTGTGGTGTGTGTGTGGTGTGTATGTGTGTGTGTGTGTGGTGTGTGTGTGGTGTGTGTGTGTGGGGTGCGTGTGTGTGGTGTGTGTGGTGTGTGTGTGTGTGGTGTGTGTGGTGTGTGTGTGTATGTGGTGTGTGTGTGTGTGTGGTGTGTGTGTGTGTGTGTGGTGTGTGTGTGTGTGTGTGTGTGTGTGTGTGGTGTGTGTGTGTGTGGTGTGTGTGTGTGTGGTGTATGTGTGTGTGGTGTGTGTGGTGTGTGTGTGGTGTGTATGTGTGTGTGTGTGTGGTATGTGTGTGTGTGTGGTGTGTGGTGTGTGTGTGTGTGTGTGTGTGGTGTATCTCAGGGGAGAAGGAGGTAAAATGGAGCAGCCAGTGCTGCATGGGCCACAGCTGAATCTCAGAGAAAATGTTCTCTCAGAAACTCCACCTGGAGCAATGCGACATTTTGGGTGCCCAGAGCTACTCCACAAAATAAATGAGGCTCCTTGCCAACGTTGGCTCAACTCTGCAACACTGTCCGAGGAAATCTGCATCACACCCTCCGGCTTCTCCACCCCATCTGCCCTCCAGGGAAGGCCCCTAACCAGGAACTCACTGTTCTCCCGTTCCACACCATCCTTGGTAACAACCACAATAGCCAACATATGCCAAGCAAGCAGTGGGGCGCTAGATGCTCCGCTATTTTATAAAATCCACACACAGACCTCCACTTCTGGCAACGCATCAGGCCGGGTAATCACCCTGACCCTCTTGTTGAAAGTAATCACAAATCCTGCGTAAAATTCTAAGACCCTCTTGTTGAAGCACCGAAGGCCTGACAATTTCGTAGATCATTATCCGCCCCCAATTTAACTGAAATCAGGAACCACCGGGAGGTAGGCAGACCATTAAAGCCACTTTTGCTGAGGGGATGTCCCTAACCCAGAAAAATACTACTTCAATTTTCATGGCCTCCTTGGGAGCAGGGGTGGAAGGCAAAGCTCAGGCAGGGCTCACCTAAGATAAAGAGTCTAAAAGGAGATCCCCTGAGCCCTGGCCGATGTGGCTCAGATAGGTGGAGCATCGACCGTACACGGAAAGGTTCAATTCCCAGTCAGAGCACATACCTATGCCGCGGGTTTGATCCCCAGTCGGGTGCATACGATTGATTTCTCTCCCCGCCCCCTCTCTTTCTCTCTAACTCGATAGATGTCCTAGGGTGTATTATTAACAAAAATAAAAGGGGCCCCCGAAGGGTTACTGCTTTGGAGTGGAAACCTGGCGTAAATTTACTCCATCCTGTCCATCCCAGAGATTTTGAGGAAAATTACTTTGGCACTTAACAGAGGAGAGAAATAAAAGTCTTGGAAAAATAATAACTATAAGCTGGCCTTTGCAAACACTAGTGTCCTCAATCCTCAACATGTTGGGGCTCCAGAAGTTCATGGTGGCTCTGGACTGGAGGTGTCCCAGCACCTGGAGTAAGTAAAGGCAGATCTTTCGGGAGATCATCTTCATCTCAGCCTCAAAGACCGCCCCCCAGCACTGTTCCGAAGAAAATGAGTTTCTCACAATCAAAGATAATAAGATACTCAAGGAAAGAAGAGACAGCAGGAAAAAAAAAACATAAAGAATTTAGATACTTAAGTTATCAGATACTGATTATAAGCGAATTCTTTGAATAGTACGTTAAAGGAAATAGAAGATGCACTCGAGATGCCTACAGAGCAATTCTCAGCTGGTGATGATTTTGCTCCTCGGGCACATGTGGCAATATCTGAAGACACTTGTGGTTGTCACTCCTGGGGAGGAGATGCAGCTGGCATTTAGTGGGAGGAGGCCAGGGCTGTTGCTCAACACCCGCCCTCAGACCACAGGACGACCCCGCTAGGTTTCATCTAGCCCAAAATGTCATTAGTGCCCCAGCCGGCTTGGCTCAGTGGACAGAGCATCGGCCTGCGGACTGAAGGGTCCCAGGTTCGATTCTGGCTAAGGGCACATGCCTGGGTTGCGGGCTCGATCCCCAGTAGGGGGTGTGCAGGAGGCAGCCGGTCAATGATTCTTTCTCATCATTGATGTTTCCATCTCTCTCTCCTTCTCCCTTCCTCTCTGAAATCAATAAAGAAATACATGTTTTAAAGATTAAAAAACACACAAAACGTCGTTAGTGCCCAGATTGGGAAACCCTACTGGAGAAAAACAAAACTACTACAAAAGAAGAAGCACGTTTGAAAAGGAACAGACAGGACTCGTGGAGATGAGAAATTTAATACTAGGAATAAAAAACGCAATGGGCTTGGTTAACAGCAGGTCAGACATAGCTAGAGAAGACATCAGTAAACCAGAGAGAGAGGCAGGGACAGTTACTCTCCTCGTTTGACACATGGGTAAACCGAGGCACACACAGTGCCAGCACCTTGCTTGCTGGGAGGCAGTTAAGTCGCAAACTGGCATCTGTCCAACTGAAGATCCATGCTCCTAACCACTCTGACCGTCTATCTCCTACACCCAAGAGCATGCTTTCCTCTCCCTGCCTGTGTCTGAATTCCTTTCCCACTTGCAATTTTCTTTGGCAAAATATTTTGAGGAAAATAGACTTGGTCTAACATGCCTAACAGAAAGACACTGTGTTGCATTAGCATGCAGGGAACAAAGCCTAGGGAAAAAAGCACAGTGATTTCCATCTCTAAAGCATTTATTTTCTTTTAACTAATTATGCCCACAGTTTACGGGGAAGAGGTTTGGGGTGTTTATCCTTACACAGACAAAGAGAAAAGGGAATAAATGCACCTGTCAAAGCCTTCCCCCTGTGAACCACTAGAGGCGGGGATGTGGGGTCCAAGGCCCAAATTTGCAACCCAGAGTCCTTAATGCAGCGCTTGATATCTTGATTTCACCTGCTGTCACCTGCTCTCATTTTAAGTTATGGGTATTTCACCACAATTAAGTAATTTTCAACAAGTTACTTAATGTCTCAGCTTCCTCATTTGTAAAATGTGAATAATAAGAGACCTCGCTGTATAGGCTCTTTGTGAAGATTCAATGAGTTGGTATTTTGAAAAGCGTTCTGAAGAATGCCTGGCTTATAGTTAAGTGCTAGTTGTTGTTGTTGTTTAAGGTAGTTTCTTTTTTAAAAAATATATTTTTTAAAAATTGATTTCAGAGAGGAAGGGAGAGGGAGAGACAGAAACATCAATGATGAGAAAGAATCACTGATTGGCTGCCTCCTGAACGCCCCCCACTGGGGATCGAGCCTGCGACCCAGGCATGTGCCCTTAACTGGAATCGAACCTGGGACCCTTCAGTCCGCAGGCCGACGCTCTATCCACTGAGCCATACCAGCTAGGGCGCTAGTTGTTATTTTTACCACAATGTAAGAGAATCATTAGGCTGCTGAGTGCAGTGTGGCTATACTGAGGTTCCACAAGGGCAGGAACCAGGCCCACCTTGTGGACCGCTGCACAGGGCCTGGCACAGAGGAGGAACTCAGTAAGCGACTTTTGAATGAATAAAGAATTTCTCCTTTACCTGCCAATATCATCCCTACACATAATGGGAACCCTGACTACCGCTTACTGAGAACTACCCTGGAACAGGCTCCCTGTTGAGCATATGCCATCCTTACAACAATGCTGGGAGGCAGGTGCCATCACCAGAGAAGGAAACTGAGGGTCAGAGAGGCCCCACAGCCAGCGAGTGAAAGAACCAGACTTTTCACCACATCCACCTTGATTCCCAAATCCACGTGCTCGGCCACTTTCTGCCACCAGGACTCTTCCCTTCAACCTGACCCCCTCACGGATTTCACCGCTAACTCATATGCCCCGAGAGCCCTCTTGTTTATATTTCCTTGTTTCTCCTTCGACCCTGTGTCTTTGCCTCTCTCCTAGGCTCATTTCCTGCTTCTTATGGGGGAAGTTATTTATTTCAGTGTCTCAGTGTCCCTGCTCGTAAATGGAGGATAATAATGTGTCTTTCTCATACAACGGTCGTCAGGGTGCGTGATCAGTGCCTCATACAGGCCAACCTTCCATAGATGCAACCATCGCTATTCCACTCGTCCCCCTTGACCCTGGGGTTCACACCTTCCAGCCTGCTTCACCACACCCGGGCTAAGTCCCAGCCCTCTGCCTGGTGCTTTTACTTTCCCCAGGCTGACTTAGCCAGAAACTTCTCTCTCTCTCTCTCTCTCTCTCTCTCTCTCTCTCTCTCTCTCTCCTTGCAGCCTCTTCAGCCACTAAAATTAGCTCCATCTCCAGTCCGCATCCCCAGCGCGCCTGTCCTGGTTTCTCTCTGGGCTCCCAGCCACTTGCGATGCTGTGTCTCAGATGCCACACGCTGCCTTCCTGGTGCCACAGCCATTGCCCAAGACAAGGGGTATTTTGAGATACAGAGCGGGTGAGGAGGGAGGGATTTCACACATGTTCTTCCCGGTGTGTTTAAAAAAAGCTGACACAAGAGCCGCCTGCCCTCTCCCCCCCCCCACCCCGTACCCCTAACCCCTATTTCTAGCTTCAAAATGTCAGAGGAAAGCTTTAGTCAATGAGACCTCCAGGGCCCCCAGGGAGTTAGTCTTGATTTTTCAAAAATGGAAGAACAATGACCCAGCGAGTCTACTTCTGGGTTTACACTCAAAAGAATTGAGAGCAGAAACTCAAATAGATATTTGTACTCATAGCAGCGTTATTTGCAATTGTCAAAAGGTGAAAGCACCCCAAATGCCCATCAGTGGATGAATGGATAAGTAACATGTAGTCCATCCAAACAATGGAATAGTATTCAGTCTTAAAAAGGAAGGAGATTCTGACACATACCACAGCATGGATAAACTTGAGGACGCCATGCTGAGTCAAATAAGCCAGTCACAAAAGGACAAATACTGTCTGATCCCACTTACGCGAGGTCCCTAGAGCAGCAGGATTCATAGGCAGGAAGTAGAACGGCGGTTGCCAGGGGCTGGAGGAGATGCAAAGTGGCGAGTTAGTGTTGAATGGAGACAGAGTTTCAGTTTGGGAAGACGAGAAAAATCTAGAGATGGATCTGGTGATGCAACAGTGTGAATGCACTTACTGCCACTGATCTGGACACTTAAATATGGTTAAGATGGTACACATGTGCATTTTTACCACAATTAAAATTTCCTAAAAAAGGAAGAAGAGTGAGGCCAGCTGGTCAGGAGGAAACGGAACATGGCATGTGGTGGAGGAGGCAAGTGCCTCAGAGAACTGGGCAGGGGTGGGCACCCTGCTACCTAACCAGGGCAGGGGCTGGATGCCCCTGGAGTATTTTCTGGGATAATTGATTCCATCAGTGACTTATTGAGCACCTACTGTGTGCCAGTGCCTGTTCAAGGCTCTGGGACATGGCAGTGAGCGAAACAGACAGAAGTCCTATTCTCATGGGGCTGATATCCTAGTGGGGGAGATAGATGATAACCAAGATGAAAATAAAGAAGTAAATGTGGTCTGGCATTAGCTCATTTGGGCTGTGGAGGGAGTGGGAGAGTCAGGAGAGGGGTGTGGCAGTTACAGTTTTGAAGGACATTTGAGCAAAGACCCGAAGGAAATAAGGGTGGAGTCATGCTGAGACCTGGGGGAAGCATGTGCCAGGCACATGCAGAAGGAGCAGCCCATGCAAAGGCCCTGAGGCTGGACCTCGCCTGGTGTGTGTAAGGAACAATGAGGAGGCCTGTGTGGCTGAAGCTGAGGGAGTGAGGAGGAGAGTTAGGAGGATGAGGTCTGACAGGAGACAGAGCACAGCATGTTGGCCTTGTGGGCCACGGGGAGGACTTGGGCCTTTTCTTTCATGAAGTATATTCTTATTGATTTCAGAGAGGAAGGGAGAGGGAGAGATAGAAACATCAATGATGAGAGAGAATCACTGATTGGCTGCCTCCTGCATGCCCCCCACCGGGGATCAAGCCTGCAACCCAGGCATGTGCCCTTGACCAGAATCGAACCCGGGACCCTTCAGTCCACAGGCCGACGCTCTATCCACTGAGCCAAACCGGCTAGGGCAGGACTTGGGCCTTTTCTGAGTCAGGTGGGAGCCACAGAGGTTCTGAGCAGAGGAGAACAGTGCCTAAACTTAGGAGCTCCCGGCACCCTCCAGCTGTTACAGGGAGAACAGACAGGGGACCAGACCCAGGGTGGGCCATGAAGGTGGTGGGCAGTGGGGGGATTTATGGGTAGATTCTGAAGGTGCAGCCAACAAGATTTCCTAATAGATTAGAGGTGGGGGCTGAGAAAAAGAGGAGTGGAGAGAGATCCTGAGTTTTGGGGTCCCAACACCTGGAAGGACGAAGCCGCTTTTACGAGTGGACAAGGAGGCAGGATGGGTGACAATGATCAGAGTTCTTTTGTCAGAGTCATACTTGATTCAATACCTCAAACATTAGCTGAAGATGGACCCCTGGAGACGTGGAAACTGGCTTGTACCCAAGGCTTTGGGTCAGGGCCTGAGGGTGACCATGATCCGGCTGAGGGGTACAGGGCAGACCCTGGGCCTCAGGATTTCATCCGCCAATGAGGGTGCTCACAGCCCCAACTTTAGAATCACTGTTAGGCACAAATGAGAGATCTGTGCAAAGGGTTTAGACAGCCTCCGGTCGACAAGTGCGTGGAAAATGAGTAATTGTTATTAGCGAGATAAGGGTTGCTATGTATCCAGCTGAACTCTCCAGGGCAGCTGGTTAAGAGCATAGTTCCCGAAGCCAGGCCTCCTCATTGAAATCCCAAGTCCATTCCTTCCAAGCTGTGTGGCTTGAGGCAAATCCTCCAGCTTTTCTGAGCCTCAGTTTTCTCATATGTGAAATGGGAATGAAAATAGCTCACACCTTCTGAGGAGGCAGGGACTGAATGAGATGGTCCTTGCTAAGTCCTTGGGGCAGAGAGCCTGGTCACCTACAATCACCATTATTACTGATAACTTTATCCGCACTGCAAAATAGCTACAATAAGCCCCATTTTATAGATGAAGAAACGGAGGTTCGGAGAGACAAACGGTTCACGAGAGGTCAGCAGAGCAGTGGAGGTCAGAGGGCGGGACCCAATTGCTGGGGTTCACCTCCCAGCCCTGCCACCCACCCTCTTCGAGTCCCTAACCTGGCCTGTCCTTTCCCCCCAGCTGTATAATGGGGACACGACAGCACCTACCAAGGCAGATACACTGGGAGGATTAAATGAGACAATTTACCCGAAGTGTTGAGAACAGCACCAGCCGCGCATCAGTTCTCAGGGAAGGTCAGTGTTAACTGTAACGGCTGCAGCCCCCACAGCTGGATGCTGAGGAATCCCTTGTCTGTCTGACCCCAGGGTCCTGCTCTTGATCACTGGGCTTTGCCACTGAACCTACAATTTAAAAGCATGCAAGTCTCTGCCACTGCTTTAGAAAGGACTAGAGAATGGGAAGTTAGGGGCTGTTCACCCAGGCCCCGTGTTCTCGAAGCCCCAATGCGCTTGGTGCCCAAGGCTTCCCAGAATGCCCTTGGCTGGTACAGCCCCAGTGGGAGGCCACGTTGGTAGGGGATTTTGGCTGCTCCTGCATCTGGGCTTTCTTTGCCGCTTCTCTCCTGCTTCAGGGCAACAAGGCTGGGTTAAGGACAACCCGTTCTTCCTGCGGTCTATCCCTCAGCAATGCCTCAGCAAACCTACCACAAGGCATGGTGCCCTCTACCACCAGCTATGAATTCACTCATCCATTTATCCATCTCTCCACCCATCCATCCATTTATTCATTTAAGAGATGTTTACTGAGCTGCATTCTCAGGGTCTGTACTAGACTCTGGGTTCAGTCTTTGCATCCAGAAGAAGATCGACAATTGGCCTGAAAACAATGGTGGGAGGGATTACACGGCTGCCACCCAATGCCCACCAAGAGAGGACCTACGCTGGCCTCATGGAGCCCGGGGATGGGAGGTCAGGAGGGCTTTCTGGGGACAGAGATAATATCAGTAAACTACGTACTTCCTTGGGTCCTTTGAGTGGCCCCCAGCACCCCAGTTCTCCTCTAAGACCCCTAGACCTCACCATGGTGCTGGCACAAAAGGGGAGCTTCTTTTCTCTTTATTATTCCTTTATCCCAAAGATATTCTCCTAAGTTAAGCTTTAGAAGTTTTAAAGTTGTTCATGTAATTATTACGAAGCTAAAGTGTTTCCCTTTTCATTAAAAACTTTTTAAGCCCAACCAGTGTGGCTCAGTGGCTGAGCATCAACCTATGAACCAGGAGATCATGGTTCAATTCCCCGTCAGGGCACATGTCCAGGTTGCAAGCTTGATCCCCAGTAGGGGGTGTGCAGGAGGTTGCCAATCAATGATTCTCTTTCATCATTGATGTTTCTGTCTCTCTCCCTATCCCTTCCTCTCTGAAATCAATTTAAAAAAGTAGTTCCGCCATTACCCACGGGGGATACAGCCAGAGACCCCCAATGAATGCTGAAACTGTGGATAGCACTGACCCCTATATATACAATGTTTTTTTCCAATGCACACATACCTATGATAAAGTTTAATTTATAAATTAGGCACAGCAAGACGTAACAAGAATAACTGATAAAATAGAGCAATTAAAATAATATGCAGCAATGAAAGTTATGTGAATGTGGGTCTTTGATTAAGTTGAGAACTTTTATCTTTTCACTTAAAGGAAGCACTTTATGGCTTCTCGCTGGCATATCCAAATTGCTAGCATCACTACACTTGTGCTTTGGGGCCATTATTAAGTAAAAATAAGAGTTATTGATAACTGAGGCAACTGCTAAGTGACTAATGGACAGGAAGCGTCTACAGCTTGGACACCATGGACAAAGGGATGATTCATGTCCGGGGCAGGACAGAGCGGGACAGCGGGAGGCTTCATCGAGTTACTCAGACGGCATGCAATTTAAAACTTATGAATTGTTTATTTCTGGAATTTTCCATTTAATATTTCTTGGCCGCAGTAGACCATGGTAACTCAAACCATGGAAAGTGAAACCATGGATAAGGGGGGACTGCTGTACTCAGAAATGCATGTTCTGTGTGTTTAGTGAAGTCACACCCAACTGGTACTTATCATCAACAAATTCAACTATGTAACCTTGGGGCAAAAAGAGAGAAATGCGATTAATTTAAATGGCATTCATAGTCTTCCTGTTATTCTAGTCAATGAATTTATTTATGACTGTGTAAATGTGAGATTGACAACATCCACTGATATCCTTCCCATGTAACTTTCTGAGTGTAAGCATCTCAATATGTGGTTTATAATTTTAATATTTAAAGATATGAATTCCATATCTAACAGGTCTTCCAAAGCAAAATAAGCCACTTATTCTGTGGGGGAGCCTCTTTTTTAATTAGTCAGTGCCCATGCCACCTTGGATGTTAAATACTTTAAATACCATCTCTGAGTAAGAATTAGCCATTCACCTAGGAGAGAGCATATTCCAGACACAGGCAACAGTATGTGCAAAGGTCCTGGGGTGAATAAGCAGAGGAAGCTGGGATCCCCTTCCCTATCTTTCCCTCTAAAATGAGACAATAAACAGAAGGAAGCCCAGCTCTGCAGTGGGGTAGATCTGCATCCAAATCCAAGCTCTAGACTTCCTACCTGAGTGACTTTGACAAGTAACTTCTCTGTAAGTCTAGTTTTCCTCATCTGTGACGATATTAATGGAGCCGTGGGAAGGCTTGAAGGTGATAAGGTGCGTAAAGGGCCTGGCACATAGCAGGTGCTCAACTAATGCTCATTTTCTTACTCTGAGGTTAACCTCCCCCAATGGCCTGGGTTTCCACAAACCTGGAAATGCAGGAGGGAAGGGGCGTAGCTACAAAAGAAGACAAACAAAAAGAAAGAGCTGGGGTGGGAAGGAGAAGGGTGGAGAAAAGCTATCCATCAGACACCCACCAGCCTGGCCTCTCCTCCCCGAGGCAATAGAATCAAAACAAGGTTTCCATATAGCTCTGATCAGGAGCGGGTGGCATTTTAAAAAAAGAACAAAATCAAAAGCCCCAGTGGACACGCGGAGTCAGGCTGCGTGGCTGTGAACTACGGGTCAATGTAGCTGGCAAGAAATCTGTTCTTTTGCTCCGACTGCCCGTGAGGGCTCAGAGCTCAGATATCCAGTCTAGGTTTGATGAAAGCTGAAGGCGTCTGAAGAGGCTGTGTAATCTTCCCCACTTTTATTTCCCAGGCGGCTGTGTGACGGGCCCTGGACTCTCAGCAGAACCTTCGCTGGCATTTTCTGTCCCTTTCGCTGTGAATGACGCGGTAATAGTAACACGTCATCATCCCTGTTTCTCGCTAAGAGTCAGGAATGAAAGGAAGGGGAGGGTGTCGCACCATTGGCTAACAGAAGCCGGGCCAGAACGCAGCAGGGGACAGGACGTGGGGCCTCAATGACCCCAATGAATAACTTGTTGGATACACACCCTTTGTAAGGTGATGTATTGCTTCTCCCACTAAGAGATGGGTCTCTTGCCTCACCCCTGAATCTGAACTGGCCTCATTGCTTGCTTTGGTCAACAGTGGCCAGTGAGGGCATGCCATGCCTGAAGCTAGCCCTCCAGAGGCCTGTGAACTTCTTTCTCCCAGAACCCTGCTTCCGCCAGGTGAACAAGCCTCAGGTAGCCTGCTGGAGGATGAGACACCACGTGGAGCAGAGCATCATGGTCCCAGCCAAGGCCATCCTAGACCAACCAGTCTACAGGGAGCCAACATCCGGAGAGAGGAGCCACCCGACATCCCACAGCTGACCACAGATGCATGGAAGAGCCCGAGTGAGACCAGATGAAGCACCCAGGTGAGCTTCACTTATGCCGCCAACCTGCAGAAGGAGCTAAATAAATGCTTCTCACTTTAAGCCAATAGGTTTCTGGGTTGTCTGTCATGCGGCACTATTGCTATAACAATACATATTGTTATATAGTATCTCAGAGAGGAAGGAAGAGGGAGAGAGATAGAAACATCAATGATGAGAGAGAATCATCGATCAGCTGCCTCCTGTACACCCCCCACTGGGGATTGAGCCTGCAACCCGGGCATGTGCCCTGATCGAGAATTGAACAGTGACATCCTGGTTCATAGGTCGTTGCTCAACCACTAAGCCACACTAGCTGGGCAAGACAGAATTTAAAAATAAAACCCACCCTCCAATTCTATATAATAAAGAGGTAATATGCAAATTAACCCTCAAGCCCTCACAACATGGCTGCCTACAACCAGGCAGGGGGGCTAGTGAGGGTCAACCAAACAACTGAACAGCAGGCTGTGTGGGGCGACTAGGCCAGCGGGGGGAGGGGGGACGGCAGTTGGGGGCAACCAGGTCGGCATGGGGGGCAGTAAGGGGTGACCAGGTCGGCGGGGGGTGGGGGGAGTTAGGAGCAACCAGGCCGGTAGGGAGGGGACAGTTGGGGGCGACCTGGCTGGCAGCGGGGGGCAGTTAAAGGCGACCAGGTTGGCAGGGGGGGCAGTTAGGGGTGATCAGGCCGGCATGCATAGGCAGTGAGGGGTGATTAGATCGGCAGGGCGGGGGCAGTTAGGGGTGACCAGGCAGGCAGGCAGGTGAGCGATTAGGAGCCAGCGGTCCAGAATTGTGAGAGGGATATCCTACTGTGAGAGGGTGCAGGCTGGGCTGAGGGCCCCCACCCCCATGCACGAATTTCATGCACTGGGCCTCTAGTCATATATAAAATCAAAAGTTGGAACAGTCTCTAGAATGGTTAGAAAAATTAAATATTTTCCCAGGCTCTCTTGGAGCTAGAGATGACCATGTGGCATACTTCTGTCCATGAGGCATGAGTAGACGCTTGATGGATGATTTCTGGGAAAGATTTTGCTTTGCCTGATACAAAAGTTGATAGAGCTGGATGGAGTCATCTCATCCCTGCTTCTTTCTGCTTTGAATGTGGACACGATGCTAGGAACTCCAGCAACTATTTTGCAACCACGAGGTAAAGGCAAAAAGAATCAAAGAGATGCCAGCCAGCCAATTGGTACCCACTCCAAAATGCTTTTGTAACTTGAGAAGGATAAGTAAGCACTGTTGGTTTAAGCTACCATGAGTTGGATTTTGTTTCTTGCCACTGAGTACACTCCTAATGCATCTTTCAAAAATTCCCCCATTTCTAGGCCACACAAGACTCCACAGCGAGACTTTAGGAACCACAGTTCTCCTTCCTTTTTCAGGCGTGAACACACATACAGGTTGCTGTGCTACACTCAGTGAAAGGCTACCCTGACGATGCCATGCTCACTTCACAGTGAGAAGAGTTTGGTTTCCTCATCTCTCCCTTTCTGGAACAAATGCTACTCATCTCCGCCAGTCACAGACGATAACAGATGTTGCTAACTCACCCCCAAGCCCAGGTCCTAGAACCCACATAGATCTTGTTTGGCTTTTTAGCTTCAGAAATTCTATGCCATTTAATTTGCTCTGATCCCTGCTGTTTCCTGCACAGAAAGCCTATGCCCCACCAGGCCAGGAAGGAGAGTTCTTTGTCTCTGGAATGTCCATGGAGCCCACACTCCCCGAAGGTCCAGGGTGTGGCTTTCAGCTGCTTCTCATTCATCCCTTCCCCACGGAGCCGCTGTTCTCATTTCCTATTTGGGGAGAACAGGATGAGCTTCATTTCCTTCCCATGGCTGATGCCTAGAGATGAACTGATTCTCAAAAGGCTTCATCAGGAACCTAAGCAGTTGAGCAACAACTCGCGGCAGACTTAGGCAAGTGTAACCGCCAGGCTGACACTGTGCCATGCTGTGCCTGTGTCCTGCATTGCCCACTACCAACATCTCTGACGTCCTGGCCACAGAAGTGTGCTCGGCCTGAACGCAGGGCCAGCTGGGAAAGCCAGGGAGCTCATGCCCCAGGAGGATTCCCCGCCCCAGCTCTCTCGCTCCTTAGCAGCGCTAACTCTGAGGGGCATGTTCTACTCAGCCTCTACGTTCACGGGAGAGATTAAGGAAGCGCCAGCTGCCCAGAGCACTGACTCGTTTGCTAGCGAATGCAACCTTCACTGGCTGCCTTCTGCTCCCTGTATTCGTCCTCTACTCACCAGTCTACATTTCCTGGGATCTCCAAACGACTGGCCCTCAAATCTCTGTCTCAGGGTCAGTTTGGATTCTGGGTTGCAAACATCAGAATCTGTCTGGCTGTTTTAGCATAAAGGGGATTTATGCTAAAAAATCCAGAGGAGGTGGCTCAGAAAACGGGTAGGAGCAATGCAGACAGACTGACCCCCACTGCAGCAGGCTGCCACAAAGCAATCCAGAACCATGCCTTCATCTTTGGGTCACTTACTCTGTTTTCAAATTCCTGGGTGGGGAAGCATGTGACTGTTGAGTTTCAATCACATGCCCTAACTGCCAAGGGGTGGGGGGCGGGAGACACTCACCCCACAACCTTCAACCTGAGATTAAATTTGGGGTCCTGTAATCCAGCAGTATGACACACAAAGGCGGGAGTCTTTCCAAATTGGATGTTGGGTCCCCAACTACGAAGAGCAAATGTTGTCTACAGTTAACTAACTGGTCTTTGGAAGTGGGCCTGGAAAAGTAGTAATAATTATTATCATCATTATAATTACAGTTATTAGTCTCATAATAGCTAATATCATGGAGCATTTATTCTGTGCCAGTTGCTAAGTGATTTACAGATATTAACTCATTGAATCCTACCTTTTGAGTAGGTAGAATTATTACTCCCATTTCACAGATGAGGAAACTGAGGCCCAAAGAAACACCACATCCCTTGCTCTTTCTTAAGACCTTGCATTGGTAAATACCATCCATTCATCTAACCCACCACATGGCAAACATTAACTTATTAAACTTTAAAACAACTCTACAAGAGAGGGAATGTTATTACCCCCAGTTTCCAGATGAGAAACTAAGATTCGGGGAGGTACAGTCACTTACTCAAGGATATACAGCTTAGAAACGGTGGAGTTGGGTTTTGTATCTGTTCAAATTTCAAAGCTCATGGTCCTAAACTCCATGTATGGATCCTGGCTGCCCTCTCGTCTAGAGCTGCCTACACTGGGCTGGCAGCTCAGCCTAAATGCAGGGCAAGCTGAGAGAGCCAGCAAGCTCATGCCCTGGGCTTCAATGTTGCAACTTGAAGGCGCTACCTGAGTACCTGTTAATGTAGTTTCACATCTGGAAGCATAATACATCAGACATGTCATTCCCAAGGAGAGATCACTCAGTCGTGTCTCAATTTCTGCTGCTCTGGTGAATCACATCCTACCTCTGCAAGAGAGGGAGCTTCTCAAGTGAATTTCTTGTAAATTACCAGAGCACAACCATCCCAAATGTATTCTCTATGTTTCATGAAGATCTGTCCAGATGTCTTGGTATGAGAGAACCAGAATTTTATTTATGGAGAGGCACAAAATACACGATGCCCATTTTCTTCGTGTTTCTAAACATGCCCGCCATCTCATCCTTCTGAAAAAATTTTTGCAAAGGAGAGGAAAAAGACCCGGGAAATAAAACAATTCCCCAAATGGAACCACCTAACCCATCACAGATGGTAGAAACTACCAAATATTTCCTCCTTCCTTTCTGTGCCAAACTTCCCAAATGGGGGAGTGTCAGGCTTACTGCGTTTTCTTCTTAGACCTCCGCCACCAAGGTTTCATGCATCCCCACCTCCCTATGGACAATCCTCTTTTCTTCCGAATTACAAAGCCTCAAAGCCCCAGGGGGTTTCTTCTCTCTTCTGCTGCAACTGCAATAGACAGAGCTGACTAGGCTTACCTCCCTCCCTAACTCCCTGTCCACTGCATCTCCTGTTTCCTTCCCTGATCCTCTTCTACCCTCTGGTCCCCAAGTGTAGGTGCTTCCTTGACTCTGGGTTCCTGTCTGTCCCACCATCATGTCTCTTTCCAACTTTAACCAACCTCTTTGTGGATGTCTTTCCAGTTAAGCTGTCATCATTTCTACATCTTCACCCCAACCCAATGAGGTAAGTATTAGCATGAGCCTCATCCTATATAATAAAAGGCTAATATGCAAACCAACTGAACGGAGGACCCACTGGTCAGGGGGCAGCTCCTGCGTTGAGTGTCTGCCCCCTGGTGGTCAGTGCGCATTATCCCCTGAGGGGTCCCGAACTGTGAGAAGGTGCAGGCCGGGCTGAGGACCTCCCCCACCCCCAGTGCATGAATGTCGTGCACCGGGCCTCTAGTTTAACATAGGAACTACGGAGACTAAATTATTTGCCCACAAGTCACACATCTTTGGAGTGGCAGGGTCAGGATCTGAACCCACATCTCAAAAGTAACGCTGTGTTTTACATGGGAGAGTTACGTTCTGGTTCTGCAGTCAGTGCACAGGGGGAAAATGCATATACTCAAAGATACCCTTGAAAAACCCGTAAATCATCCATAAAGCACAGTATACGTTGTTTTGTGTATTTAAGCCTGGACAGTAATAGCGTGTATAATGTGTACAGTAATATGTGATATAAAAGCTTGAGAATAGCCCGGCCGGTGTGGCTCAGTGGTTGAGCATTGGCCTATAAACCAGGAGGTCACGGTTAGATTCTTGGTCAGTGCACATGCCCAGGTTGTGAGCTGGATCCCCAGTCGGGGGTGTGCAGGAGGCAGCCGACCAATGATTCTCTCTCATCACTGATGTTTCTCTCTCTCCCTCTCCGTTCCACTCTGAAATTAATAAAAAACAAAAGATTGAGAATAGTATGCCATATGTGACACACACTGCTAATTGTCCCCATAGCCATTTCCCTCTCCCAGCTTACCTACAGGCAGAGCCAGCCTCCCATAAAAAGGCAAAAATGCCAGATACTCATGTTTCTGGTGTTCCCTGAAGCTAGAAATGGTCATGTGACCCATACATAGCCAATAAGAAGTCTGTTGGGAACTTTTGGGAAATATTTTTCTTTCTAGATCAAAAGAGAAATACCTCCAATGCAAGTTTTCTCTTCCCACCATTACTTTCCTGTAATGGGTGAGGCTGTGAGAAGTGGAGATGTAGCAGCTATTTTGCAAACTTGAGGTGACAAAGCATGAGGTCAAAATCCAACACACTAAAGAAGGTGGAGTGGAAGATGGAAGGACATCACTAAACTGCTCAACTAATTCTGGTCCACTGATTTGTGGAATTCTAAGTCAGAAGGCACAAACCCTCTACTCAATGCTAAAGCCCCTTCTAGCTGCCTCGTCTGTTACTTGCAGAGAAAAGCATTCCCAACTCACCTAACTGAACTGGGTTCTAGAAGAAACACATCTCATGCATTTTCCTCGGAAAAAAGCTCATTAAATGGCGTGGCAGGTTGGAATTACTGCACAATTTAATTATCACACTCTTTCTTTTTCTTTTTGTTTGTGTACCAATTACATACCAATGATTTTATGTTAAGTCATATTTGCTCACACTTTCCAGTTTTGGCTTTTAAAATGTCCTATCCATCTAAACTCCTCAGTGTAGTTCACAAACACCTCCTCGTCTGACCCCTCAATCTCATAATTATTCCATTTAACATTCCTGGAATACCAACACGAAGCAAGAGAAACAGCATCAACCACATTTTAGTGGCCAGAGCAGGGCTTTAGAGTCTGAGGTTTCCCTCCTGTCCCGGATGCCAGGGTTCTGTGTCCTGAAATTCCGTGGGTGGCCTTCCAATGTGCCGATGAAGAGTGAAAACAAAACAACCATGCCCCGTGCCTCTTCAGTATAACCCCCTTCTGAAACACAAACAAAAAAACCCTCCACAAAACAAAACTAACAAACCAAACTGACTTCTAAAATCAAAGCTTCCTAGGGCTGAAGGGACTCTCGGGAGTAACGCATTTGAAGCTCTTGAGCCTCTGATGTTTCCAAAGAAGGTTGAACAAATAAGTGAATCACACCTTTAGAAAATATGCTCCAGCGCCTGGTGAAATGGGCAACCTGCACAATCAGACGCAGCGGGCCCGAGAACACCCCCCCCCCCCCACCCCCCGCCCCGGCTCAGACACGCCCTCCTCCGCACAAACCTACAAATCTGTGCCACCTTATTAATGCCAAGTAGCTAACAAAGCTGACTCCCAAAGTTTTAGTATTCAGAGCTACAAGACATAAGACACACCATAACTCCTGGGGTGGAATCACAACCCCAGGCAGGCATATTCTAACCACAGTACATGCAACACGCCCAACAGCACCGTCTCATCTAGATCAACTGACAGCCATGGGTCCTCAGGCCCCTAGGGGCCTGTCTGCCTTGAGAAGCAGTTCATTTTATAGTAAACCTGCCCTCAAGATTGATAAGCCACAGGCACCATCGATTCATTCGTTCAGTCAAAAACATTTACCGAACACAGTAGTATGCCAGGCACTATTTTAGACATTGGGGAATATAATCATGATCAGAAGAGACCAAATCCCTGCCCTCATGGAGCTGACTTAGTGGAAGGAACAGGCAAAGAAATGAATTCATGAAATACCTCGTTTGTCAGAAGATGGTAATGCATGGGGAAAAAATCTAAATAGAAGAAAGAGAACAGAAAGTGTTAAAATCGTAGGTAAGGGGCCAGGGAACATTGGAGTAAAGTTTTGAAGATGAGCAGGTATTTGGGAGAAGAGCATACCAGGCAGAGGGAACTGCAAGTGCAAAGGCCCTGAGGTGGAAACTTGCCTGAGGCGATCATGGTATAGGGAGAAGCTCAGTGCAGCCTGAGCTGAGTGAGTGACAAGGAGGGTAGGGGGTGAAGAGGGCGGGAGGAGATGGGGGCAGATCGCGCAGGTCCTTGTGGGCCATGGTGAGGACTCTGGCTTCGGCACTGAGTGAGATGGGAACCGCGGGAGAGATGTGAGCAGAAAAGTGATCTGATTTAATTTATGTGTTAAAAGGACCCTTCTGGCTGATTGTGTTGATAACCGGCTCTGTGTGTGTGTGTGTGTGTGTGTGTGTGTGTGTGTGCGCGCGCGCGCGCTCGAGGGGCAGAGGCAGAGACACATGAGCAGAGGCTACTTTAACAACTCAGCTGAGAGATGATGATGGAGATGGGAGACGTAGTGAGATCCCGAGTGTATGTTAAAGAGAGAACCTATAGAATTTGCAGAAAGATTGGTCATGGGATGTGTGTGAGAGAGAGGAGGTGTCAAGATTTTTGGCCAGGGTCCCCTGAAGGATGGAGCTGCCATCCAATGACATGGGAAGACAGGAAGAGGGAATATTAGGAAGATGCTCAGGAGTTCCATTTTGGACATCTAGCTTGTGAAGTGCCAGTGAATTCTTCTCTAAGTGAGGACTCTGAGAGAACTCCAGGCTGGAAATGTTAAGTTTGTAAAATGTGAGCGTAGAAGGTTTTTAAACCGTTGAGGTTGGATGAGATCACCAAGGGGTTTAATATAGCCAGAGAAGTCAAGAAAAAGAGGGGCTTGCATATTCCTAAGACTCCCTCTCCTCTAAAGCTCAGCTTCAGCACTCTATGACACAACCCCACTGACAGTAAGGTTAGGCCCCTGTCCTCCCTGTCACACACACCATCTTCAGGGCCCGTAGCTCCTCCCTGCACAAAGCAAGGCACAGTGTCTCTTGCTTGGCAGCCTCTGCCTTGGCCCCAGGTACCCACTTGCTTCCTGTTCCACTGAGATTTCCTCTGCCCACCAGGCAGCCACCTCCCTGCCCTGGTGAGAAAAGAGGGAGTCATTACCCTGCAAACGGTAGAGGCAGTGGCCAGATGCCTCTCTAGAGGCAGGCTGGAGTTTGTCATAGCAATTCAAGAGGACAACACCTCAATCAGCCCCTAAACCTGTGGAGAGACGAACAGCACGGTCTTCTCCAGCCACACAAAAACGTCACCTGGCCATCTGGCCCTTGCTAAGTACCCCCTCCCTCTGACCTCAGTTAGGGGGAGGGATGAAGCTCAGAGAAAGGACACCTCCATATGATCAAGTGTGCTGAGTGCTGTCCGTGGTGCTGAAACAGCAAATCCACTAGGCTTCCCACCTATATTGCTCCTTGGGTTAGTTTGGAAACCTTGGAGAGCAGATGCAAGACAAGGACTTGAGGGAGGTGATCCACAGAATTATAAGGAATGAACTGGAAGCTGATAAAGGGTGCATGGATGACTGAGTTTCACTGTGAGCAACTGGGATTCTATCATGCAGAGGACCCTTTGAGAAGTTGTAGAACACACCTCTGAGTTTTCTACTGAGCAGTGGGGAACCCAGGGTATTTATACACTGACTCCCTTGCTCTTTGGTTAAGGACTGTTCCTGGGGGTGTTAAACATCTGCCATGTGGTCTGAACAAGCAGCTGCCATGCTGCAGAAGACCCTCCAATAGCAATGCACAAATTTGAGAGCGTTGGAGGTGCAAAGAGGTTAGCTTGCACGAGAAATACAAACCACAGCTGCGTGAGCTGGGTGAATATGGAATGGAGTACCTGCAGCATCAACCATACGCCTCCAAAGGAATTTGTTTTAATTTCCTCTTCAGATCACCAACTTCCATTTAGGAAGCACTCATAGCATTTGCCACATATACAGCCTCCTCTAGTCCCTACCACAGCCTAAGGAGGTGGACACTATTATCATTCCCCTTTTTCCAGGCGCAAAAACCGAGGTTCCAAGAGATTAGCTCACAGGCTCAAGTTTACCACTGGCAGTGATCCCTCTGACTCTGAAGCCCAGGTCTTAACCACTGGGCTCTGTCAATCTCCCATTTCTGGAAGTCTCTTTCGCCCATTTTTTTTTTTTTTTCTGTCACAGTGGAATGTTTGACTATCTCTTGTCAGTGCAATGGTCCCCATCTCCTTAAACAGCTTAGTGAATTTCCCAGGACACTCTGATGGTCAGAAGTATTACCACTTCCAGCTTAGCAACCATCTATTTTACCAAGCATGTATGCTGCTATGCCTGAGAATACAAAAACAAATGTCTTCATCCCTACCCTGGCAATGTTCGGGCTCTTTTCTCAACTTACACAATTGTATTATTTTACCCCTCAGAAGTTTATATATATTTGAGCATTACAGTAAAAGCTCTGTTATCTCAGAAGTAGAGCCAAGCATCTGAAATATTCCTCTTATACATTTTCAGTTTGATTCAGTCCTTCAAATACAATGGAAATTCACTTTAAAGGAATTTGATTAAATTACAGTTAGACTTTCTCTGAGGCCTTGAGCTACACAGAACAAACAAAAGAAATCTATGGGTAAGATCTTTCCCACCAAACTTTACTCAAGAAGAAAAACCTTGGTAATCCATGAAAAAATGGTGTTTTAATACTATGGTTTACTCAGAAATGTGAGAAGACAATGAGTTAATCAGAAAGTGCACATAAAAATCATCTTTGTTTCCATGTCAAATTCATACCCTCGAGTCCCCTCCCCCAGAACATGGATTTCAGAGTTTACTACATTTTCCCACCCGTGACACTGAGCAGAAGGCCAGGTCTGCAGCGCTTTTAGTCTCATCTCCCTGTTCCTAGCTCACAACCCAACAGGAGACTAAGTACCCCCTTGAAATGTGAAGTAATGAAATGTGAGCTATGTGCCTGAATTTGAAGGAGATAAAACCACTAGGCAATAAGGAAGGGTGGTTGATTACTGGAGGAATAAAAGCAACAAAAGCAAGAGAAAAAAATGCAGGAAAAAGAAAGCAGGAAAGGAGAATAGAAGAAGAAAGGAACAGAAACCTACAACAATGATTCCTTGTGGTTTTAAGACCAGGTCCCCCTGAGAATCTAATGAAAACTAAAAGTCAGAAAAATGTGCATGCAATTTTAAAGGATTCATGGATACCACTATGAGCTTCTATCCTCAGAATCTATCTGCCTCAGATGAATAATTTCTCCTCTAGAGGCTCATGAGATGTCATAAAATTAGAAAAAAAAGACCACCTTGTTGTAATCAAGGAGCAGATACAAACATCCAACTGGCAAACTGCTCCATCGAATGGTACTGATCACTTACTGAGACTTACTATATGCTCAACAGTATATGAGCTTCCCTAGGTGTTTCATGCTATTAAAAAAAACAACAGGGTGTATTTCTTAAAATCATCACCTGAGGGTATGTTTCTTGATTTTTAAAGAGAGAGGAAGGGGGGGGGAGAGAGAGAGAAAGCAAAACATCAATGTGTGAGAGAAACATCAATTGGCTGCCTCCCGTGTGCGCCCCAACCAGAGATCGAATCCACAACCTAGGTATGTGCCTTGACTGGGAATTGAACCCACAACCTTTGTGGTGTACGGGATGATGCTCCAACTAACTGAGCCACCCGGCCAGGGCAAAAAAACAGGGTTTTTTAAGGCTCCTTCCTGCCAGCAAGGTCAAGCCAGCCCCTGCCAGCAAAAGCCAGCCCCCTGGGAGCATAAATTGGCACAACCACTTTGCAGAGCAATTTGGCAATATCTAGTGAAGCTGAGGATGTGTATGGTACACAACTCAGCAATTCCACTCCTGGGTATATGCCCCAGAGAAATCTACTCGCAAGAATGAGGGGACAGCTTGGTTCAAAATAGCCCAAAGCTGGAAACAACCCCAGTGGGTAAATACCTGGTAACATGTTCATACTGCAGAATACTAAGTATACTAAGTATACTAAGATTTATCTTGTCAATCAGATTAATCTCATGCTAAGTGCAAGAGGCAGGTTGTAGAAGAAAACATTTATAGAGAAATGTAGAGCATGCAAAACAGTACCATATGTATGTATTTCTTATATATTTATATAATCAAACTGTAAATGCATAAATGGAAATAAGCAAAATTCAGGAAACTGCCTTCAGATGGGAAAGAGAAAGGAATAGGGCCAGAAAAAGGAGCACAGGGACTTAAACTGCATTAGAAAGGTTCATTTTGATGGTAGGTTGCTCCATCGCCTCCCTGTCCTCATCTCCTCTACTCTCCCTCCATCACTCTGCTCCAGCCACCCTGGCCTCCACTGTTCATCAAACACAGTCCAGCCTCAGGGCCTTTGCACCTACTGTTTCCTTTGCCTGGCACTCTCCTCCTTCAGCTATCCTCATGGCTCATTCACTCACCTCCTTCAGATTTTCATTAAAATATCACCCTCCCAATGAAATCTTTCCTGGCTTCTAGCTCTCCGGCCCATAACACATCCCACTCCTTCCCCAATTTATTATATCTCTGTAGCCTTCGCCAGCATCCACACACTAGATGTTTCATTCATTCATTCATTTTGTCTTTCTTCACCACTAGAATATCAGTTCCACAAGAGGAGAGACATTTGTCTATTTTGTTCACTGCTGTGTCCCAGAGCCTGGCGCAGAGTAGGTACACACTACTATTCATTGAATGAATATTTGCATACACAGATATTTGTTCTATTGTCCTCCACTTTTTTTGAATGTCTGATTATTTTTATTACACATTTCTTAACAACAATAACAAAGTCAGCCATGGGGCTATTTCACAGGTGAGTTTTCTAGCAAGCTAAGAGGAAAGTGCCCCATGCCATGACATGTCCCTGGAACCTGCTAAGGTCTCAAGCCACAGGACTGTGGGCACAGCCAACAGCGGTCCCTCAGGAAACCCCACCTGCTAGAACTATCCCAACAGACTTCTCACCTCTGACCGCCTCTACTGAAACAGCCCCATATGACAGAGCTCCTACGGTGAGAAGCAACATTGCTCTGAGCAACATATGTTCTCAAAACGTGAATAGCGAGAGCCTAGCCAACACAGTATGAGTGCTAAGACCCATGACATCTGCCAAGAGAGACAGGACCGGGAGCAGCAACAGAGCCTAGAAGAGAAATATGAACCCACAGAGGACTGCGACCCCACAGAGGAGAACTATAAGGAAGGCCTCCCACCAAAGAGGGGTCTTGGAAGAGAAGAGCCAGGCTTAGCTTGAGGGAGGGGAGTGGGTGGGCGGAGGAGGCAGAAATCAACACAAAATGGTAATGCCCTTACTGGGATCTGATAAAGGGCTTTGAGGTCTGGGACAGAGAGTGGCTGGCCTTTCACCAAATCTGTTTGCCTTCTGCCTTCCTCTCTATGCACAGTCTCAAATTTCCCAGCTTCCCTTGCAGTGATGGCATATGACTGGAATATGTGCCAGGTCCTAGCCGGGCTCATAAACCTCCCAAGTATCACCTTCCATGCTCATTTCTCTTCTGTGGTTTGATGCAGACGAGCAGAGAGTTCTTGGAAGGTGTGGGTTAATATGAGGAGCCATTATTAGGCCCGGGCCCCTCCACCACTGTTCGGAGGAGAGAAGCCTGCCAATGAGGAACAGCTATTTTGAACTTAAAATGATAGAGAAACAAACTTTGGTTGTGTTTGTCATTACCTAGTTTTGGATTTTCTGTTATAGAGGGTCCTTGATGGAAAGTGTATACACATTCACCTTTCAACTATAGTTCCTTGTATACAGATCTGAAAACTTCCCGAAGGCAGTGACTGCACCTTATCGAGACGGGTCCTCTCCCGAGTCCTACTACCATCTCTTGCACCCCAAAGCCCTCGACAAACATTAACCAATTTAAGTTAGGGGCAAGACATCTCCAAGCAAAGCCAAAGGACCATGCATGCACCACAGTTAAAAACATGACTTCTGCGATCACATAATCTCAGCTTCAAATCCCAGTTCCATCACTTGCTAGCTGGGTGATCTCAGACAAGTTCCTCTCTGTGCTTCCGATTCCTCAGTGGTCACATGGGAATATTAATATTTCCTAATTCATTGGGTTGTTGTGAGGATTAAATGAGAGGATGCACATAAAGCACTTTGGAAGCAGTTGACTCTAATAAGCTATTATTCTAATTGTAACAGGAAGCATCCGCTGTAATATGTAGCTGAGATTTGGAGGCGAGGTGAAAGAAGGCAGAAGAATATGGAGGCTCAGCCTCCTCGGAGCCTCGCCTGGACCGCACCAGCTGCTACATTTCCAAAGTCCTTGGAATTCAAGGTAATTCTAAGAAACACCGCACACTCCGCTTACCCTGTTAGCACCACCACGAAGTCCATCACGTTCCAACCATTCCTCAAGTAAGAGCCTTTGTGGAAGGCAAACCCAAGGGCGATGATTTTAATGCCAGCCTCGAAACAAAAAATTCCAATGAAGTACGGTTCTGTGTCATCCTGGAAGGGAGAAAGGGTAGAGCGTCAGGTCTTTGCTAGGCCGAGAGTGGCACAGATCAGGGAGCCAGCCCTCCTGGAGATCTGTACCCACCTCCCCTCATCTCTTGCAACACTCCAGGCTCCCGGCCCCAACCACATCCTTCCTGGAGTTCTCTTGCCCGGAGGCTTTTGCAAGAGAAACGGACACAAGGGGAAGACGCCCCCCCTCTTTCCTTTTGGTCAACTTCACAAATACCACTTGGCCAAGCAGAACTGTTTGGACCTGCGCTATCTCTAATACAGCAGCCACTGGTTACATTAGCTGCTTACATTTAAATAAATTTAAATGAATTTGAATGAAATAAAGTGAAAGGTTCCGTTTCACAGTCACACTAGCTACCTTCCCAGTGGTTTCCATATTAGAAAGTGCAGACGGAGAACGTTTCCATCACCACAGAAAACCCTACCAGAAAGCGCTGGCTTAGCCTACTTACTTGTCACACACATCACTCAAGGCCTTTGAGGTTGGACCCCGTGCACCGACCTCACCCCCAAATCTGACATTTCTGATGGCTCTCAGCTGGTATGCACCAGCACAGAGGTTCAGGTTGCTAAAATATTGGAATAATATTTCTGCACTTGCTGGCAAACGGCCAGTGCCTCTCTCTGCCCCCGACCCTGCCCCCCCCCCCCCCCCACCTCTCACTGGACCTCCCGCCAGCTCTGGTTTCCGCTGATGGTCTATAGTTGAAATGAAGCTATAAGCTCCACTCTGTCAGAGTCCCTACACGGACATTTTCCCATCTGTTATGATAACGTTTCTCAAGCTTCAATCATCTGCATTCTGCCTTCATTTTTTTTGTCTATCAGTTCGCCATGGCACTACTATTTGCTTACTATTCTCTCAATTGACTCTCTTCACTCAGCAAAAACAAAAAAGGTCTTGAAATCCTAATTTTGCTAGAATGGTTCTATCGTTTTGGAATACACATTATAATGCATAACTAGACCATCCATACTGTATGAATTAGGAACCATTAGGATTCTTACAACCCCCTCTCTACCCTGGAGCTAATTCAACTGGTTCTAAAAGTGACGGAAGGGAGAGAAATCTCCTCCATTGTATTGTCAGAATGCCAGGAAGGGAGCGAGGAGCTGGGGGATGGGGGTGGGTCCAGAAGGATCTTAATGCTGGTTTTCAGCTCTTCCTGTTTCACCAAATGAGCAATTTTGAATGAGGACTTTGAATGTCCTCCGGAGCGGACATCCATGTATAGGAAACACAGGGGATGGAGAAACAGCTAAATGACATCATAAATAAGCCACCAGGCGAAAATCAGAATGTGGGACACTCCTTAGGGCATCTGGACTGGTTTCTGCAATAAGGCAATGACAGGAGAAAATGTATTACTCTAAATTAAAAGTCTTAAGTGACATAACAAAATCTAGACCATGCTTGGATCTTGGTTCAAACAAATCAATTGTGAAATGCCATTTCTGAGACAATCACAGAAATGTGATTACTGGCTGGGTCTGAGATGACCCCAAGGAACCACTGTTACTTGTGTTGGGCGTGAATATAAAACTGTGGTGATGCAAGAAACACCCGTATTTTTAGCAATGCAAACTTAGGTACCTGACCACAAACTGACATGTTGCCTGGGATTTACCTTAAGAAATGTTGGTCAAGACAAACCACGAAAATAAAAAAAGGACAGAAAATACAAATGAAGCAAAATCTTGACAACTGTTGAATCTGGATGATGGGTTCATGGGCGGGGGCGGGGGGGGGGGGTTCATTTTACTGTTCTCTGTATTTTGGTGTATGGACCAAATTTTTCACAAGAATTTGGGTTTGAATATGACATTTTCATGAACAATGTATGACCACTCTCACCCAACCCCACCTGGTTGACACCAGGTCTTGTCGGGGGCAAGGGTGGGCGATGGGCAGTGAAGGCATCTCTCTTCCCAGATTATTGGTGTTTGTGATAGTTATGCTTCCCCAGGCAGGGGGTCCACAATCCAGCTCTCTTCCCAGATTATTGGTGTTTGTGATAGTTATGCTTCCCCAGGCAGGGGGTCCACAATCCAGCTCTTGGCTCCAAGACCGAGTGCGGCCCCTGCTCCCACCACCCCATCAGTTTGCCACAAAAGCGAAGGAGAGCCGTCACTCACCAGCCGTTCAGACATGGGGGTCTTGTCATCGTCAGGGAGGTGTTGCTCCAGAGCGAGGACGATGCAGTTTGCTATGATGGTGGCTAAAATCATATATTCAAAGGGAGTATCAGAGAATTAAGGAAAAACTTTCCAGCTGTTTAGGTTCACAGCAAAATTGAGCAGAAGGTACAGAGATTTCCCACAACCCCCTGCTCCCCCTCATGCACAGCCTCTCCCACTACCATATCCTCCCCCTCCCCAAAGTGGTACATTTGTTATAACTGATGAACCTACACTGACATATCATAGTAACTCAAAGTCCATAGTTGATGCTAGGGTTCATTTTTGGTGCTGAACAGTTCATGGGTTTGGACAAATGTATAACGACATGCATCCACCATTATAGTCTCATGCAGAGTAATTCCTCTGCCCTAAAAACCAGGCAGATGACCTTTTAAGGAAAATGTGGATAGTCTTCCTCCAACTCACCGCTGACATTTATTGGACAAATATGAAATTCAGCACCTACTATGTGCCCGGCTCTATTATGGGCACTGGGGACACTGGAGAGTAAGACAGAGAAGTGAGGAGAAGCAAGGAAGTGAGATAACCGCATTATACAGTACGTTAGAAGATGGTGAATGCTACAGAAAGAAAAAGCAAGAAAGGTCACAATTTTGGGTTGCAATTTAAAATACGGTGATCAGCCCTGGCTAGTGTTTCTCAGTGGTTAGAGCATCGGTCCTTGGACCAAAAGGTCTCGGGTTTGATTCCCAGTCAAGGACGCATACCTGGATTGCAGGTTCGATTGATTCCTAGCCTGTGGGGGCGTGTGCAGGAGGCAACCAACCCATGTGTCTCTCTCACATCGATGTTTCTCTCTCTCTATCTCTCTCCCTCCCTCCCTTTCTCCCTTCTACACATTCTTTCTCTCTAAAAAAATAAATGGGAAAAAATATACTCAGATGAGGATTAATAAATAAATAAATAAATAAATAAATAATAAATAAATAAATAAAATACGGTGGTCAGATATGACACCAAAAGCATGAGCAACAAAACAAAAAAATCGATAAATTGGACTTTGTCAAAATTTAAAACGTCTGTGCATCACAGGGCATTATCAGGAAAGTGAAAAGGTAACCAACAGCTATGTGCAGAGGCGGCATCCAGCCTCCCTCCAGGCAAACTCCTCCCTGTATCCTGGGAACTCTCCTGGGGTTAACAGGATCACCAGAGAGACCCACTGGGTGGAGTTTACTTGGGGAAGGTCTGTCCTGTTCAGTTCATATTAGGGCTTGATCCGCTGATCAGTTGGTGAATGAGAATGTCCCCTGTCCCCCTGTCGGACCTGCAGAAGCACCCCTGGTCCAACAGCCTTGATACATGGAGCTGGCAGACCCTGAGAAGAAGGTGTAGGTTTGGAGAAATGGGCGTTCGAGGGAGAAAGCATAAGGTATTGCTTCCTCTGGAGCTGAGTTTCCCAACCTCAACACTACTGACATCTGGGCCGGATCATTCTCTAGGGTGGGGGCGTCCTGTGCACGGGATGTTGAGCAGCATCCCTGGCTCCCCACTAGATACCAGTAGCACCCTCACCTCCCCAGTTATAACAATGAAAACTTACAACTAAAAGTGACCTCCAGACACCGCCAAGTGTCACCTGGGAACACTGAAGTCCACTGCTGTGCAAAAGGATCAAATAGCGGATCCTGGTGAGCTTGGCCATGGTTAGCCGCTGTCCTCCTCCCAGCTTTCTCCCTTGGAAACTTAACTGCTTTCAGTCTCCTCTTTGGCCCTAGAGTGAGGCTCAGCACTTTGGAAGCTCCACAAAACCAAGGGATCTTACAGGCTGGAGGAGTTGGAGTATAAACCCCACTTTCCAGGTGGGAAAACAGAGTCTGCAACAGACAACTCGGGAGCAAACGTCTACCTAAGTCAGGAACGCCAGGCCTTCTTTGTCACCAGCTCCAGCCTTTGCCTCCAGCTGAAAACAGCTGAGTTGCACTCCGTGCACACTCTGAAAAGCAAATCTGAGACTCAGGGCAATTTGGGGAGCCAACAAAAGCCAGCCTTGCCGACGATCCTCTCTGATTGGCTTCCTGCCTCCGAGCTGACAGTCATTAGGAGCACAGAGAACAAAGCTGGGCTCTGTTGCACAAATACTCCATTCTGCCTCACCCTGCAGCCCGGAAAATAAGAGACAATATTTGTACACAGAGGAGCAACGCCAAGCCCTTCCCTGGCCTCCCCTTACCGAGGCTTCTGAAATCATGATTTGAATCTGATGGTTTTGCTTCCCTTCCCTGCCAACTAGCTCCCTGCTTACTTCTGCATTAAGCTTCCTTCTCACTCCTCTGGCCCCCTGGCCTCCTGCCCCCAAACAGCTGGGATGTGACTTCCTTTGCATCAGATTCAAGCTGAGGTTCCAGGAAGCGTCCCAGAAGGCCGACAGCAAGCAGCACTTTGATGGGCTGCATTATCAGGCCTTCAGGTGCACAGTGTCGCCTGCATTTCAGACCCAGAGTGTGCTGGGAACAGCGATGAAGCCTTAGTCAGCACGCCCGGCAAATGGAACGAGGCTGCCTCTTCCTCCCTTTTTTCTTTTCTTTTTTTTTTTAGCTCTCGACAGACACAGCCACACTGGCTATCAAATGTCATCTCCCTCTCCCGCCATGCCCCCATGCATCCTGCCAATGCCCCAACAGGGACCGTGCAACCTCGACCTCAGATCCTTGTGGTCCAAGGACCAGCAGCACCGGCAGCTCCCACTGAGAGGCAGAGCCTCGGACCCCAGGCCGACCCGCTGAGTCAGTAGCTGCATTTTAGCGAGAGCTTCGGGGGATCTGTGTGCACCCTGAAGTTCGGCAAGAGCTGCCTTGCATCTATTTCAGGGCCAGGAGGAGCCCAGGTAATTGTGGTTCTGAGTCATCCCCAAAGAAGTGGTGGGGGCTCTTCGTTCTCCCCCAAGCTTTCTCCTCCATGTTCTGACCCCCAGAGAATTCAGCACTCCTGATCTTCTGCTACCACTCTGGCAAGGGGGGCTAAGAGACCCGAGACCCAAGATCTGGTGAAACAAGAGCAAGGTTGGAGTAAGACAAACAAGCACAAAGAGGAGCATCACTTAATGCACGTGGAAGTAGTCCCTGCCTTCCCTTGGCTCTCATTTCACCCAGGAGAAAGCTCAAGTCCTCCCAGCAGCCAGCGGGCCCGGCATGACCTGCCCCTATCTTGACTCAGCTGCAACCACACTGGTCTCCTCCAGGTTCCCCAAACACCACGGGGCCTTTGCGTCTGCAGTGCTCACCCCTGGAACGCTCTTTTCCCCAGCGACGTACTTGGTTCCCGCCCTCACTTCCTTTAGGTCTTTACTCAAAGGTCAGATCCTTCAACCCCCTTCCCCTGCTTCATTCTTTCCCTTGGTCTTTGTCCCCAAACATCTGCTGTATTTTTCTTCTTTATCTCTTTCACTGTTTGTATCCCCTACTAGACGGTAAGCTCTATGCAAGCAAGAATTTTTGTCTACTCTGTTCATCTCAGCACCAAAGAGAGTGTATGTTATACAGTATAGTAGTTGCTCAATAAACACCTG
The DNA here is from genome assembly GCF_027574615.1 of Eptesicus fuscus. Taxonomy (NCBI): domain Eukaryota; kingdom Metazoa; phylum Chordata; class Mammalia; order Chiroptera; family Vespertilionidae; genus Eptesicus; species Eptesicus fuscus. Next base: position 20,192,460 of record NC_072478.1, read on the forward strand.
TGCAAGAAAGAAGGGTGGGTGGGTTCCTGGTTTGTTTGTTTGTTTTTTTGCACCTCTTCCCAAACTCCATCTTATGCCAACTCTCTATGGGCATGTTAAGGACAGAACCAGCTCCTTAAAATAAAAATGATGTGACTGGCGCATAGACACACAGACTGGATACTGAGTTCCTGGCATGGGAAGAGATGCCTTGCCCCAGGCAGAAGTCCAGGCAGGGGGAGGCGAGGCTTTCTCAGCCCAACCCCAAGTTGTGCCTGATTCTCCGGATTTAGAAAAGCTGGGTTCTAACTCACAGCTGCGGTGAGCAATGCCTCTGCTAGCTGAGCTGAGCCTTTCTGCTTCCGGATTGGTTGGTGAAAAAGCACCTGTGTCAGCGGGATCCAGAATAATCAGCCAGCCGAAGAGGCCAAGGGGAGGGAGAGGAGGGGTGGAGATGAAAGGAGAGAAGCATCCCTGATGTGAGGAAAAGCTGGCTCCTGAAATGGCTCCTGGAAGGCAGGGTAGCAAACAGCCCTGCAGGCAAGTGCAGATGCGCAAAGCTCCCCCCTCAATTAAATTGATAAGGACCCACAGAGGCCCTGGAGAGGGGCTGTATGCAACACTGGAAACGACCAAGCAATTCTTCCCAGGGAGGGAGGGAGGACTGCATCTGCTAACAGGAGCTGCTCTTGAGAACCAGAACATCAAGGAAAATCAATTTGCAAAGTGGGTATGGCTGATGGTTCCAGCCCCTTAGCAAGACCTTGCAGAATATCCAAGTAACTCATCCTTCTCTTTGTGGTGCCCTCCCTCTCTCCCCGCCCCCACCGCCATTTCACTTCCAATCTCCTGTTGGTAGTACGAAAATCAAATCAGGTTTGTTAACTGATCAAGGTCTTGTCTCTACTATGGGGGCTGCCTGATGGATGTTTTATGAGGAAACAGATACTTCATTGAGTCAACCAAGCAGTTGAACTTGTGGGGAAAAATCCCAACAGACCTTATTTTCATGTTAGTTCCACACTCGTCACAATTACCAGGAAAAAAAGTGGAGGGTACCAGGGCTCTAGATGCACGGGTGTAGAACGTATTCCTTGCTCCACTAAACAAAAGCCACAATTTAACTTGGCAATATGATCAACTATTATGGGGCCATTAATAGGCACAACAACCATAATTACAGCTGCCATTTATTGAGCGCTTCGTCGGGCAGACACCGTGCTAAGCACTTTCCACTCATTGTTTCAGTTAATTCCTTGCAGCAATTTTACAAGGTGGGCTCTGTTGCAAGTCTCATTTTCTAGATAAGGAAAGCAAGGCTCAGAGAGGTTAAAATAATTGCTTAAGGTCATAAAGGAGGTAATGGAAGACCACGTGGCAGCTTACCCTTATTAAAGGGTGGATGGGTTTTTGCCCTCGCTGGGTGGCTCAGTTGGTTGGAGTGTTGTCCTGTGCATCAAAGGGCTGTGGGTTCAATTCCATGTCAGGGCACATACCTTAGTTATGGGTTTGATCCCAGTAGGGGCACATAAGGGAGTCAACTGATTGATGTTTCTCTCACATCAATGTTTCTCTCTCTCTCCCTCCATCTCTCTCTCAAATCAATGAAACATATCCTTGGATGGGGAATTTTAAAAAAAAGGCGGATGGTTTTGCCTTTATTTAAAAACTGGAGTTGAGATACACCTGGGGCCTTCATCGTATGGATGAGACCAAGCTGACTAGACTTCACCTGAGTCCCAACCAACTGCCACAATTTAATGTAGTACCAATCAACCATTGCATGCTCATCCACATCCTCATAAGGCCATCCTAGTGGGTCATGTTAATAAATATTTCAACTTCCAATAATTCAAAGGGCCTGCCGTTTTCAGAACCTGGCTTCACACTCTCTAACACACAGTAACAACCAAAAAATCAAGCCTAGAAAAGAGCTCTCCGCCAGCCCATCAGTATGAGACTCCAGCAGGGGCGACATGCTAACAAGGGCAACGCTGGTGCTGTCTGGGATGTTTTCAGCACCACGGCCAGCGACAAGAGGCGCCAGTTTAATTTCAAATCCAGATCCCAGGCAAGCTTGGGGCCGGGCAAGCAACCCAGCGTCAAGTACTAACACTCTCCAAGACATTTGTAAAGATCTACATTTCACATACAGAATAGAGAGGCCAAAAAAAATTCATTATGTCAGCAGGAAAACCAAATGAAGAGAAAATTAAAAACCCGACACCAAATAGATTTGATGTGTCATTTGTTTTTCAATATTATCCAAGGACCTTCAACACTTTGGTTCTGAAAAAAAGAAGTCTACCCAGGGCAGCTAGACCATGCTTCTGCTCAGAAAACTGGAAATATCTGCATGAGAAATCACACAGCAGAGTAGTTGAAAGGGCTTAAGGGTCAGACATGGTTTTGACCTCGAGCAAAAGAGGTTCCTTCTCTGAGCCTCAGTTTCCTCCTCTACAAAATGGGGAACATAGCACTTACGTCACAGGGCTGTATGAGAATGGAATGAGTGGATAAACACAATACACTTAGAACAGGGCTCAGCATATAGTGTGTTCTGTTATTGTTTACTCTGGTTCCTGTGATGATTAGAAAACTTAGTAAGCTTAGGAAAGCATAAGATGGGGTTCATCTCATTGTGACGGTACAATCAATGCTTATGTTACTATTTTTATTAAAATTGCTGCTACTAGTATTAACTTTCCTATTTCTTTTTTTTAACCACCTAAGTCTCAGTCCCTTCCCTTTACTAGAGGGATCAACACCCATTCTCACCATTGCTGACAAGGCCTTCTCTCTAACCTGAAATAATTCCAAAAGCAGTGAATGTATGTATGGCCCACTCCCTGAATATCAGGCTCAAAATAAATGTTGCAAAATCTCCACTGGCCATTTCATATAAATGGGATCATACAAAAGGAGACCTGTTGTATCTGGCTTCTTTCACTCAACGTAATGCATTTGGGGTTCACCCACATTGTAGGGTGTATCACTACTTCACTCCTTTTCGTGGCTGAATAATATTCCACTGTGTGAATAGATTTCCATTTGTTTATCAGCTCATCGACTGATGGACCTCTGGGCTATTTCAATCTTTTGTCTATCTAGAATAGGCAAATCTATAGAAATAGAATACCGTTTGGTACTTGCATGAGCTGGAGGAAGAGGGGGATTCAGGAATGCTTAATGGGGATAGGGTTTCCTTTGGGGGGGGTGTGTGGAAATGTTTTGGAACTAGATAGAAGAGATGGTTGCACATCACTGTGAATGTACTAAATGCCACTGGATTGTTCACTTTACAATGGTTAAATTGTGTTACATAAATCTCTTCTCACCTCAATTAAAAAAAATCCCTGTTGGTTTTGCTTCTCTTATTTCCTCCTAATTCTCAGAGCTCCCATCATCTGACTTTACTCACTTACTTTTCTGGCTGACTCTTCTGGGCCCTAACCATGAAGAGAAACACCACCTGGACAACCCTAAAGATCTCCTTTTTAAAAAAGAACAAATGATTTTAGTTATAAAAGAAAAATATGCTATTGTATTCTTTTGTTTTTAATTTTTAAAATTTTATAATTTAAAATTTAATTTTTAAAATTTAAAAAGTGGAATTCTCTTACCACATTCCACTTCCCAGAGATAAGCAACACTCACAGGTTGGTGTTTATCTTCCAGCGTTTTCCCAACACACATTCTTCGCATCGCCTGCTCTCTCTTCCTGGGTTACCATACCTCCAGATTTGAGCAGGGCTCGTTCCCTCAGCTCCTTCAGGTTGTACTAAAATATTATCTTCCCTGGCTACCAGATCTCAAATCTCAACCCTGCCAACATCTCCATCCCTGTTTGTTTTTAGCAGCTTCTCACATTATATTTATCTTATTGACAGTGGTCTTCCTTGCTGGAATCTCAGCCCCATTAGAACGCAGATTTGTCTGATTTGTTCTCAGCTGTGTCCCCAGCAACTACAACAGTGCCCAACACATAGTAGGTGCTCAATAAGTAATAGTGAATGAGTGGAAACAAACAGCCCAAACCACCTTTTCTCTTTACAAAACTGGGATCATGATACGTAATTTGTGCAGTGTGCGGTGCCCCTCACCACACTGGGCACATCAGCACACGGGAGCTCCCTCTTTTATCTATTTTTTATTGGACCTCCCTCTTTGAAAAGGCTGCGCAGTATTCTTGTGAATGGATGCATCATCATTTATTTAATATTCCCCTAAACGCTTCCAGTTTGTCTCTATTACAAGCAAAACTGTGATGAATACTCTGACCAAACCTCCTAGTGCACTTGTGAAGATTTTTTTTCTGCAGGATAAATTCCAACATGCAGAACTGCTGGGTCAGAGCGGATGCACCCTTGACATTCTCACTGATACTGCCGCGTCAACCCCGGAGAGTCACAGGGCTGTATTTTCCAGTTTTAAAAAAGTGAGGTGAGTGTGTATATGTGGGTTCCTCCTGAAATTAAATCCATAGTATAAATGTAGAAATTGCTTTGTATCAAAAAGTTTAAACAAGGAAGAATTACCATGATTCATAGAAAACGCACACACACAAGCAAAATGAAATTCCCTTGGTGAAAAAAGAAAAAGGAAAACAAGTTGTGAGCAGAGGATGGTCAGTTCTAAATTCTTGGGGTCTATCTTTTTTTTTTTTTTCCCTAGGACGGTGAAGTTCCCTGGGGATATCCACATGGTGTGAAGTCTCTGTCTCTTGATCCAATTTACAACCATGTTCCCTGATATGTTCTCTATACTGGGCAAGTTCTTCTGTCTTATTGTACTGTCACCCCTGTGCAACGGTCAGTGAAATCCTCCATTTCCTCTCCATCTTCTCTATACATGCCCTCTACCTCTTGGCTTAAATTCAGACCTGGGAAATTCTCTGAAAACCATCAACTCCAAGGCCAAGGGAGCCATAGCAGCTTCAAATTAGCTCCCAAGAATAAAAGGATAATCCAGCCCAGAGAGATGTTCGCTATGTTGGCCTTGAGGACATTCAGTGAAGCCAAGGAGAAGGCCCCCCAAAAGGCAAGTGAGACAAAGAAGAACCCTCCAAATCCAGGTGAGGTGAGAAAGGTACTCAAGATGCCAGGTAAGGTGAACAAGGCCCCCTCTCATTAGGTGAAGCCAAGGAAAAGGCCCCCAAGAAAGGCAGCAAACTTCTGGTTCCCCCATCCAAACCAGACAAGTCCATGAAGGTCCCTCCCAGCACCACTGGGCTCAGCGGGAAGTCCAAAGTCAAAAGCAGTGCCAACAGCCAAAATGCTGAGGCCCCCCAGGAAAATAAAAGCTGTAAGACTCTGGTAAAGCCTGTTACTCTCTATGACCTACAAGTTCCATGTGGGGAAACCATTGTCCATGCACGACTTGATCACTGGCGGCCATCCCTACCTCCTCACTGGTGACCCATGCACGCTCAGAAGTGACGCCAGCCACCTCCAAAATACCCTTTTCCAGCATCATTCTCTTTAACCATCACTCTCCTCCTCCCCCCACTCACTAACTCTCTTAAATGGAGACTAACATCCATCCCAGGGAGCCCTGTCACCCATGAACACCACCCTCAGCACCCTCTCCTGCCTCCATTTCCTTCCTTGTCAACCTTACGTAGGTCAGTTCCATATCACACCCTTGCCTCTCTCTCCCGCCTGGAAAAAGCCCATCCCTGATTACCCCCACTGGTTACCTTCCTGGTGCCTGGACAGAGGAACATTCCCTAATGAGATAACTAATCTGCGCCGATGATATTAAAATCATGATCCGAAACCTCAAATGGGCATTTGAGAATTCCGGCATATTAGATGGGAGAAGACAGCAGAATATTGGTACACTGCTGGGAATAACCAATTTAGAGAAATAAATATTCCCCCATCGTTAGATAGCCAACCCCTGACACCAAATCTTTCAGCCACCAATTCATGTGTCATTCCCTTTCATAAAAAAGGAGTTAACTATATGCCTTACCTCCGCTTCCTCACCTTTAATTCTTCTACCCCTCAGTGGGGAGGGGGGTAATCAGTGAAGACCTACCAAATTCCTGGGCCACTTCTCTTTGCTTAGATGACTTGGCCATGTCCTCCTTTTCTGTTCTCCTCCTATCTTTCTTGTCACTATTTCTCTTTCACTCCTCCCTTTCTAATAACTCTCTAACTGTTCATCTTCCCTGGGGTTCAATCCTAGGTCATCTTCCCTTCTTTAACTATATCCAGGGGGGTCTCGTGCATTTTGGTGTATTTTGTCATTCTCCTGCTGCCCTTTCCTGCTTGGTGTCCTGGGAGAGGCGGGGCTGGCTCTATGAACTGTGTCACTCAACCTCCCTCATCTCCTGCCATCCAGGTAGGTTTGGCCAGTGGGAAGCCCCAGCAGGAGATTGGAGGAGAAATTGGGGTATTTCTCCTCCCCATTTTCTCTCTGCTACAGACTGAGGTTCTGGTGATGACTGTGTCTTTTTGTGCCTTCTCCAAAGCATCTCAAACTTCAAAGGAGCATCTGTATTCATTTTCTAGGACCGCTGTAATGAATTGCCACAAATTGGGTGACTTAAAACAACATAAATGTCTTTGTTCACCAGCCAGAAACCCACCATTAAGGTGTGAACAGGACCAAGCTCCCTCCAAAGGTTCTACAGGAGGATCCTTCCTTACATCTCCCAGCTCCTAGTGGCTTCAGGCATTCCTTGGCTTGTGGCCACATCACTCCAACCTCTGCCTCCTACTTCACAAGACCTTGTTCCCTTCTTTCTTGTCTCTTTAAGACCACTTCATAGAATTTCCTCGCCATTGCATTCTCAGCACCCATTCCTAGTGCCTGGCACATAGCAAGACCCCAATAAATGTTTGCTGGAGAGAAAGAGTCCACATCTACTTCCTTTCTTTTTACATTTCAGTAGCAGCAGTCCTTTCGGTATCTTCCACCTTCTCTTCCAAATCAAAAACAGGGACGACCTCATCCTTCCTCTCCCCAGCTATTGCACTGGCAACCTATGTTAAACACATTTCCCAGAAATCCCCAAGTCCCCAATGAAACTGCCTTCTCTTGCTTCCCATGCACTTCCCCAAATATTTGGGTCTGTCTGGTCTTCCCTGTGCCGGCCCTGCCATTTGTGAAGATTCTCCTTGAAGCTTTATCATTAAAAAATAAACCAACATCTTCTGTGCCTCCAAAAGCAGCTTTTACTTTTGCAAACTCTATTGATTTAATCCTAGAGGCTGCTGGCAGCGGTTCCAGGAGCTTAATCAATATGACAACACCCAGTGAGGCCAGAACATCAAGGAGCCTTGGCCAAGACCTTCTTCTGCTTGGGTCTGCACTGACCCTGCCTGAATCTCTGACGGTGATGGAGAAAGATTTACAGTCGGGGAAAGGATATTTGCAATTGCTCCAGGATCCTGCTTAGGTGAGCAAAAGCAAATGTCTTCAAGCTCGAGGCGCTTCAGAGCTATTTGTTAATTTGCTACTACGACTGATTCCCAGGTGGGGCTAAGTAAGCAAGAAACGGAAGACAACAGAGAAACATGGCAGGTTCTAGAACCTGAATATCATCTCCGTGGTGGGATGTGCAGGAGTAGAACAGGCAAAGGGGGGAGGCAGAGAAGATGACAATGGCAAGAGTTAAAACTGAATGAGTTAAAACAGGGACGCCCTCATCCCTCAGCAGATGCTAAGTGATCAGGGAAGAAGAGAAAAAGGTTGTAGGAAGAATGAGGTTGAAAGTGACTGAATCAATGCCCAGGGCTTTCGAAATCATTCATCTCCTTGAAGAAAAAGTCAAACAATTCTTTTCCATATTTTTTTTTTCAAGATTAAAACACAGGGAGGGAAAGTAGAGGTCCTACAGGAAGACAGTAGGAGGGAAGTAATCTTTGTTAGCTAGAAGTTTACATGTATGTGAGTCTACAAAACTCTCACAAGAACACTGTGCTTAGACATTAGCTCCCATGCACAGATCATGAGGTGTTACCACCCAATAGTCTGCATCCTGCTGCAGTAACAAATGATCCCCCAATTGCAATGGCTGAAAACATGGCAGATCAATTTTCTGGCTCATGCTATGTGTCCCCTGCAGGTGAGATGCCTTCCTCTCCCCAGCTCTATGCCTTCCTCTCCCCAGCACTTAGTCTGAGGGAGGCTCCATCTCTCTGCATGCACAATGGTGGAGGCAGGCAAAAGGAAACATGGTGAATCACACACTGACTCTTAAAGCTTCTGCCCGGAAGTGACACATGTTACTTCCCCTCACGCTCCATGGGGTAAAGCAGGTCACAAGGCTGTGCCTAGCTTCAAGGAGGTGGGAAAGAGACCTTCCACTGTGTGGCTAGAGAGGACCCAGAAATATTAGCTGAGCTAGGTGAAGGCTTTCCACTCAGGAAGATTTAAAGACTTGCTCAAAGTCCAACCATTTCAAAGGTGGCAGAAGTGGGATCACAATTCAAGACTATATGGTCCATGGTCTTTTAGCTTTACTGCCCTGCTCATGGCAGGAGTTGAGAATAAAATTTAGGTAACAATAAGGAGAAAAATCAATGGAGGCATGGGAGGCAGAAGGAACAAGGGAAAATAATGCATTGAGGGAGAGATGGAAGGAACCAGAAGGTTAACACCAGAGCATACATAGAGGGCTCTCACCTTTAGAAACCAGAACATATCACATACATTAGTAAAAGGGTGGGGAGTTTCACACCCCTTTGAGAGAGAGGTCAACAGTAACAGAGAATGGGGTAGGTAGGGTTCACAGGCAGCCACATAAGGAAGTGGGGACACAACCACGGAGAACCTGCATGCTTCTTGCTCTTCCCCTGAAGGCCGCTATCTTGGCTCAGAAGGAGGTCCAACAAATGCTAGTTGGTGTAACAGCAGCCTAGGAAGCGGAGGCCAGGGCTTGCCAGGACTCCCATCAGCTGCACTGTCCCTCCCCGGATGTTTTCCTGCCTGGTTCTGGGAAGTCTGGAGTTGGCTGGTGTTCCGGAATGAATGGTGCTGGCTTAGCCCGTCTGACTACTCCTCTCCCACTCCTACTCAGCCAGACTGGAAGTGTGAAAGAGCCTGGCTCTGCGGCAGGTGGGAATTCCAAACAGGTGGGCAGGCCAGGTGAGCATTAGAGCAAGGCTTCTGGAAAGTGATTACCATCACTGCCAACACATCTTCGCCATTTCAGTCCTGAGCACCTATCATGTGCCACTTAAGTGCATTCTGCATGTTAATTCATTGAACCATCACCACTTACCTGTCCAGAAATCCTACTGATCAACTTTCCAATTATATCCAGAAAAGTGGTTTCGAGGGGCTAGCAGGAGGGGGCAAAATAAAGTGACGACTAGGGGGTACAGGGTTTCCTTTTGGGGTGATGCAATCTGAAACTAAATAGGGTACTGATTACATGACATTTTGAATGTACCAAAGGCGACTGAATTGTACACCCCAAAATGATAAATTTTATGTTGTATGTATTTTGCCACAATAAAAATATTTAAATTATTGTCAGAATCCAACCACTGTCTCCACAGCCAACACCCTGGTCCTGCCCCCATGTGCCTGGATCCGTACTGTCACCTCCCCAGCTTCAGTTCTCATCCTCCAACGCCTGCCCCTTCCCCCTTCTGCAGAGTCCAGAGGAGCCTGTGAACATGGGAGTCCAGGCATACCCCGCCTCCCTGCTCGGAAGACGCCACAGCTCCCACCTCACACACAGCAAAAGCCAAGGTCCTCTCCACAGACCACGAGGCCTTGCCCCGTCATCTCCCTGTCCTCACCTCCTTCTCCTTTCCCTCTTACTCCCTTCAGCCTCACCGACCTTCTCACTGTTCCTCCATCAGGCCAAGCATGAGCCTACCTCAGGGCCTTTGCATCTGCCGTTCCCTCTTCCCCCAGACATCCTCATGGCTTCCTCCTCACCGCTTCAAGTCTTAGCTCCGATGCCACCTCCTCAGTGAGGCCTTACCTAATGTAGCAACTGGCCTCCCCACCCCCTTTCCTTGCTGTTTTTCCCCCATTACCCTTAAAACCTAAAGTACCATGCAACTTATTATTTTGTTTGTTGTTTACCCTATGTGTTTCCCAAAGAGCAGGTAAACCCATGAGGGCAAGAACTTTTGTCTGCGTCCTGTGTCCAGCCCTATGAGCCAGGGACGATTTCCCGTCCGTTTTACAGGGGCAGAAAACCGAGACTCATCGGGCACACAGCGAGTAATGGCTGGACAGTCACCCAACTCACTCTGAGCTCACAGCCCAGGTTCTCAACCACATGACTGCTCCTTATTACCATCCAGGCAGCAAGGATGAACTGAGTACCTACTATGTGCCAGGCAGCATTCTAAGTGCTGAGGCTAGGACAAAGAACAAATCAGATGGAGTTCCGCTCTCATGGAGGGGACATCTTACCTGGCTCAGCTCTCTCCTGCCCCAACTCTCACCCACCTTCACATTTGGCTCCAACAGCGGCCACGTGGTTTGAGATGCCCTGAGAAATGGATTGGCTGCATGATCTATGCCACCATGCCAGTCTTGCTATCCCAGTTTTAGGATTATGGGCCATTATATGACATCCCATGACATGTATAACACTCTAATGACAACATACAACAAGGATTTGTCAATCCTGTCGTCTTCACCATCAACCATGAGTTCCGTGAGCTCAGAGACCTTGTCATATTTTCCGTCCCATGTTTGCAGACTATGAATGCATAGAGCACCAAGAGCCACCTCCTTCAAGCACCCTCTGATATTCCCTCCCCACACAAATCCTCCTCTCTCCGTTCTTAGAAACCTGAGACCTGAGCATCTCCCCGGAGCTGTGTTACAAATATTTGTGTCTTTTTTCCCCTTCCATTTCTTACTCTGGAAATAGACAGTTCTGGCCAGAATGCCACCTGCACCCCTACAACATAAACATATCACTGTACGTGATAAATGCCATGAGAAATAATGGGGAAAGGCCTAATTTAGACCAGGAAAGGGGGGCTGGGTCAGGAAAGGCTCTCTGCAGATGTACGATTTAATGAGAAACCCAAAGGATTTATAAAGATTCACCAAGTGAAGAGTTGAGGGGAGACATAAGAATTTCACGGCGGCTTTGTTCATGATGACCAAAACGAGAATAAACCCAAAAGTGTTTCGACAGGAAAAAGGAAAAGCAATCTGTGGGATTCCCATACGATCGAATGTTAATCCGCAATAAGAATGAATAAAACCAAAGTTCATTCATTCAACACACATTTATTGACCACCTACTATGTGCCAGGTGCTGTTCTAGTTCCTATCCACACTGGTGGACAAAACCAATAAAACGGCTTACGTTGTGGAGGTCACAGTAAAGTGGAGAGACAACAGAGAGTGCCAAAGGGAAAAAGGAAGTGGGAAAGGGGTGGGAGAGTCTGGGTGTGCAATTTAAAACTGGGTGATGCAGAGAAGACGGCCTTCGAATAAAGACCTGGAGGAGGTGAGGGAGGAGCTACAGGTTACCTGCATGAAGGAGGATCCATGCAGAGGGAATAGCCAGTGCAAAGGTCCTGAGGTAGAGCCATGCCTGGTGCGTTTGAAGAAGAGTAAAGAGGCCAGCATGGTGGGAGCCAGATGAGTGAGAGCCGGTAGTGCGGGGAGAGGAACCCAGACATGCACGTGGGCGTCCTGAGGCAGAGAAAATCAGCCATGGGCAAGGAAAATGGGGACTTGTAGCTCAGGAATGAGGGCAGGAAGAGAGAAGAGAGGCCTGTGCTCAGAGGCCCCACCACCATCACTCCTACGTCTTAGGCAAATAAGCTTGGTGTTAGGAAAGCCCACAAATTCCAGTGGCCTGACATGCTTTCCTGAGGGACAGGAGCAAAGGAGAAAGAGGCCTGTCTTGTAAAAAACAAAACAAAACAAAAACGTGAAGGGAAAAGAAGGATATAAACAGAGTAACACCAAAAAAATGCTGATGTATGTAATAGCACATACTACCTCAGGCCCGTGGCATGTTTTTGTAAATAAAGTTTTATTGGAAAACAGCTATGACCATTTGTTTACATACTGTCTGTGGGGGCTTCGCTACAACAGCAGAGCCGAGTGGCCCTGACAGAGACTGTATGGCCCACAAAGCTTCAGATCTGCACTGTCTAGTCCTTTGCAGAAAGATTGCTGACCCCTGATGCATATTAATATATTAAGTAGTTATAGCATGTGTTTCTATATTGATATATAACTATATAAAATAAAATGATATAACTACTGTTATAGCACCTATATTGAGTGCTTATTATGTGCTGGGCACTGGACTAAGCTTTTTGTTTATGTTACTGCATTAAATCTGTTCAACAGCTCATTGAATTAGGATATTATTATTACAGATTACCAACACAGACTCTGGCCCAACCAGCGTGGCTCAGTGACCTATGAACCAGGACGTCATAGTTCGATTCCCGGTTAGGACACACGCCCGGGTTGCGGGCTTGACCCCCGGTGGGGAGGGGTGTGCAAGAGACAGCCAATCGATGATTCTCTCTCATCATTGATGTTTCTCTCTCTCTCTCTCTCTCTCTCTCCCTCTCTCTCTCTCTGTCTCTCTCTCTCTCTCTCTCTCTCTCTCCCTCCCTTCCTCTCTGAAATCAGTAAAAAAAAATATATTTTTTAAAAAGAAAGACTCTGGAGCCTGGGTTCAAATCCCACCTTTGTCACTGTGGACTGTGAAACCTCAGACCGGCTACTGAACTTCTCTGCCCTGGTTTTCTCTGTCACACGGGGTGGTGACCACAGCACCCACTCCTCAGAGAGGTGAGAGGATGAGCTTAATTGATACAAGCGAGGTGCCGGCCATGTTGTCCAGAACTCTGGTGACTGGAGTGTCCTGGTTTGACAGCTGAGGAAACCGAACCACAAGGAGGTGAAGTCACGTGCCCATGTGGTCAGGTCCTTGTGGTTGAGATTTGAACCTGGAAGCAGGGATCTGGCAAAATTTGGAAAAGGGTGATGAAAACCAGGAACCTTGGAGCTCATGGGAGATAGGGCCAGCACATGGCCCTGGGGGACTTGGGTCTGCCCACCTCTCTCCTCACTGTTCTATACCTCACAGCGGGCAGTGGAGGGAAGGAAGGCGGGGACCTGGCTGGTCCGTGGCCAGAAGCAATGAGGGGCGGCTCTTCCGCTCTCCCTGGAGGGGAGAAGAGGCCACTTAAGCTTGAATGGAGGAAGCGAATAGTAATGGCCCATCATCACAGTACCTCGCAGGAGTTCAAAGGAGTGGGCGAGGCTGGGCGGGGACAGGTCATTGTTACAGATGCTGGGCTGACCCTGGAGGGGGCTGGAGACTGGGATCCATTGCTCACACAGCTGTACCAGCTTGGGGTGGGGTGGACACAAGCCATTGTTAACATGTCTGGGCAACAATCTCACTTGTGTGCCCTACTTCTTGCTGCCAAGACCGGCTCCGAAGAGGGTGGAGCGGGTGAAAAATGCAGAGGGTGGCTTCCTGCCCCTGGGGCCCAGCCCACCTCCCGAGGCTCGGCCTGAGGGGTCTCTCCTAGGTTTCCCCTTCGGCAATATGGCCGCCTGCTTCAGGCAGGAAGTGTGCCCAGCCTCGGGGTAAACCAAGGGCCTTGCTGAGACTCCCACTCCCCGGCTCTCCGAGCAGAGTGAGGGAGGGGAGAGAAGAGAGGAGGTAGGAGCCTGGAGAGACACCCAACAATCACCACCAATAATCATAATAACAGCTGCAAGGTAGACTTTTTTGTCACCTGGGAACCTGATTTGTCCTTGTGGAAAAGGTAGTGTGAGGCATCCACCAAACCTCCTCCTCCTGGAGGCACACATGGACTAACGTCTCCGCCCCGGGTCCTGGCTGTCTTCTATGATCCAGAATCCTCTCTCCTTCCTTCCCTACCCTGTTCTGCCCAGGGCAGCTGGCCTGTGTGGACGTTCTCATTGAGCAACTTACCCTCTAGCTTCCAGTTGGGTTTGAACAATGGGGAACCCTGGCCAGAGATGGTGGGAGGGCATGAAGCCGGGGCATTTATTCTGCCTGCTTCCTCAAGTTGCAGCTCCTGTCAACCAGTCATTTTATCCCCATTTCTCTCTCTCTATGCCTTTGTCTCTCCCGCTCTGTTTTAATAACTGCCCACATCTCTTAATTCAACTCTTGGTATGTGTCTTCTGCTTCCTACTGAGACCCTCACTGATACACCACGGGATGAAATTCTGGTCAAAAGAATGCTGGCGAAAGTGAGGTTCACTACTTCTGTTACAGCAGCTAGCACACCCTAATACAGCTTTAAAGGAGTCTCTCCTCCCCGTTCCATGAAGTTGGCTCTACCCCAACACCAAAGACCGATCATGTGACTCAAGCTAAGACAATCAGAACCTTCTTTTCCACATTTCCCATTTCCCTGCAGTGACTGGCTCAGGCATGAGCACATGACCCACAATGAGCCAATCAAAAGCAATAAACCATTTGCTGAGAATGCTGGGAGGGTGGCTGCAAAAGAGAATCACATTGGGTATGATGTAGGGAGGACCAATGGCATGTCACAACCACATGGACAATGGAGCCAACTTCAAAAAGCAGAGCCTGGAAACTGAGGTTTAATGACGTCATAGGATCTCTGGATCTGAACAAGCCAGATGCCCAGTGACGCCCGGGACTCTTCCCTCCCAGGAGCCAGGAACTCCTCTCTTTTGCTTAAGCCCCTGTGAGTTTCCCACCCCTTGTAACCAGGGGCACTGATGGATCCCCATAGGTAAATGTAATGAGTCTTCACTTCACCAAGTTCGGAGGTGGCTATTTTGTTTTAATTCCCACTTTATAGTCCAGGAAACTGAGGTCTTATAAATTATTCAGGAGCTCCCAGTGGGAAATGATTTGCAAAAAGTATGTTTGGGGAGTTGGTGTGTGACCTTGCCTAAAGGAGATTGACTCCACTCCCAGAAGTCAAGGATCTGGGTTCCAATCCCCAAACCAGCATCTTTGGTGGGATCTCAAGAGTGCCAGTTAATCCTCCCTCACCCCAATCTACAATAAAACTGGGGTAGAAAATCCTTGTTTCTCTCCCCCACTCATCTCACAGCGTCGGGTGGGGTGACAAACAAGGTAATAGCTAAAAGGTGTTTTGAAGGGAAGGCTATCAACTCATTGTTGCTATCATTATTAATAAATTGCCATTGTTGAATTGATTCCAGACAACCCTGGGGGCCAGAGATTATCCAGTGACTCTCTTGGCTAGAATTCCAAAGACTATGGGTCCTCCAGAACACATACCTTTGGCAGAATTACAAACTGCTTTCCTCACCCAGAAAACTCAACCCAAAGAGAGAGGGGGAGAGGGAGGGTGGAAAATCATGCTAGCTCAAAATATCTTTCCATATTACCAAATATTTCATCTCCATAGCCGCCATCCCAGTTCAAGAGACACTGCCTCTTCCTTGAAGGACTACACTCATTTCCTCACTGGTCTCGTGGTTTATATTCTTGTTCCCATCCAATCCGTTCTCCACACAGCAGCCAGTGGGGCCATTCACAGACAATCTTTTTGTGTTGCTGCTTCAGTGGCCAGAACATGCCTTTAGAATAAATACCAAATTCCTAAGCACCTACCACAGGGCCTTTGCACATGCTGTTCCCTCTGCTCAGTACATCTTTCCCACTACTCCTGCTCCACTATAGCAGAGTTCCACTAAAAACTGTTTATCACCATTTCTTCAGGAGAGGTTGTTTTACATGCTCCTCTCAGAGCATGCTGGACTTGTCCCTCCTAAGGCCTTATAGCATCTGTAATTGTAAATTAAGTAGCGATAACTATTTATCCATCATTCTTGCCAGATTGTAAGCTCCATGGCAGACTGCATCTTCCATATTCATCACTGTAACCCAGGGCCTAATATGTTGTCAGAAACACTATAAATACCTGTGTCTTGACTGGCTGAGTACCAGATCAAAGGAGGTAAGAGTTAAACCGTCACAGAGGTTGTCAATTATTGAGGCAAGGATGGATTTTTTAATAAACAGTGCTGGGACAACGCTTATGAAATAAAAAGGAAATCAGACCCCCTACCTCACACCATACATAAAAATCAATTCCAAGCTGATTAAAGCCATACAGTGAGCAAAACTGTAAAAAACTTTTAGAAACAGTACAGAATATCTTCGTGACTTTGGGGTAGAAATGGTTTTCTTAAAAAAGATACAAAACCCACAAACTGTGAAGAAAAATATATCTAAATGCAATCACATTAAAATTAAGAACTGTTATTGCTCAAAAGATACCGTAAAAAAAGAATCAAAAGGCAAGCCGAAGGGAAGATATTGCACAGCATATAATGATGAAGGACCAGTTTCCAGGAAACATTAGGATCACCTACAGATCAATATGAAAAACAAAAAACAAAACCCAAGCAACCCAATAAAAAAGTGGGCAGGGCATGAAGACGCACTTCACAAAAGAAGACACTTGAGTAGCCAATAAATATATTAAAATACATTTGTCTATCTTGTAATTGGGTAGCACAAACTCAAATCACCACACGTCCACTAGGCAGGCTGCGGTTAAGCCTGACGATACCAAGTGTTGGTGAGGGTGCGGAGCCACCTGAACGCTCGGCCACTGATGGCAGGAGTGTCCATGAGCACAAACACTTTGCAAAAACACTTTGGTAGGCAGTATTCTGCCAAACTGAAAATGCACTAATCCAGTGATCCTGCAACGAGGCATGTACCCTGGAGAGACTCCTGCATGCGGGCAGCGAAATCCATGAACAACTAGCAATGTTGCCTATTTTTGGCGACCAAAAGGGAACACGCTCATATATTCATCATCAGTGAACAAATATGACATGAGGGAGCCACAGTGACCACAATAAGAATGGATCTTGCTAACATAACTGTGAGCCAATGAAACAAAATACAAAATAATTCATATCACGTAATTTTATTTATATAAAGTTCAAAACCACGAAACATTTAACTATATTGCTTAGGGAGGCGTGCCTAGGTGGTAAAACCACAAAGACTAGCGAGCTGATGATTCCCATGAAATCCTCAATAGTGGTTCATTCACCCAGGAAGGAAAAAAGGTGGGTTGTGATGGGGGATGGGCATATGGGACATTCTGGGGAGATGGTGGCGGTCTGGCTGTTGACTTGGGTACAATAGATATTCACTTCATGGTTGATCTTTAATATGGTCATCTATGTGCCTCTCTCTCTCTCTCTCTCTCTCTCTCTCTCTCTCTCTCTCTCTCTCTCTCTCTCTCCCCACACACACACATACACACACAGTCAGCCAGAGACAGACTAAAAAACTATGACACACACCAAGGGACAGTTTATGAAGAGGAAGAGAAAGGGGGCAGACATTCAGACAGAAAATGAAAAGATAACAGACACAGGAAATGAAAAGAAATGAGAAGTTGGCAAGCAGACGAGAGTAAGGAAATGAGAAATGGGAGATAAAAAAAAATGGGGGGGAAGGTGGCAAGGCTAATGGAGAGGGGACCGATACCAGAGACAATACTGTCTCCCTTCTGAGTCTCTTTCTCTGCATTTTCCCTCTTTCCCCTCCTCTCCCTCTCTTCTTCCATCTCTCTCTACCTTTCAATCCCCTCCACCTCTCTCTCTCTCTCCCTCTTCATCATGGTCTTCCCTGCCCTCTCTCCAGCTCTCCTCTTTCCGTTGTTTCTCAACTCTCCCCCCTTCTTGTCCCTCCCTCTTTCCACCCATCTGTCTCCATTTTTCTTTCTCCATCATCTTTCTCTCCCTCCCTTTTCTCCTCTATCTTGCCTTTCTCTTTCCCTCCCTCTTCCTCCCTCCCTCTCTCACCCTCCCACCCCCTCTTTCTTTCTTTTAACACATATTTATCAAGTGGTTTCTCTGTGCCAGACGCAGTGCTAAAGAGGAAGGCACAGCCAAGGGACAGGGCTGGTGTGGCCCACCGCGGCCACCAAACATGGGCGGCCCAGACGCCACCCAGGTCTGCGCCAGCAGGACACCCTCGGCCGGGCTCAGGCTTGGATCTGTGAGCCACCTGCGACTCGCTCCCCCTCATTAACTTCACTATCAAACACTCCCAGCATCACACGTTGTAGGTCTTATTTATTAAATATTTAACTGGGAGAAACCCAGCTGAGATGAAACCTCTCATTTGTGGAGGCCCCAGGAGAGCAGAGCACAGGCCTGCTGTGCTGCTGGGATTAACCACGGCCACCAGGTGCTGGGGGGAGGGGGGTGCAGGGGGGGTGCGGGGGGGGGGGGGAGCACCGGCGGGGGCAGCCCCATGCCAAGGAAGGAAGCCGCAGAGAAGAGCTGAGCTTTCTCTCAGTTTCACTTGGGTGCTGAAGGGTCCTCTACTCGGGGAGGGGACTTCAAAACCTCCAAAACCAGAACAGGCAAACCCATGGAGACAGAACGCAGACTAGCCGCTGCTAGGGGCCGGGGAAGGAAGGAGACCGAGGCGTGACTGCTAATGGGAACGGGGTCTCCTTTTGGGTGAACTCGATAGAGGTGGTGGTTGCACAACCCTGTAAATGTGCTAAATGCCACTGAATTTTCCACTTGAAAATGGTTAAAGGTTAATTTTATGTCACACGACTTTTACCTCAAATTCTTTTAAATTAAAAGAAAAACATCAAAAAAGAGATTTGTTTCCTCCACTCCAACTATTAGCTCTAAGGCTGCTGACCTCATTTTTAAAAATTAACCATTTTTTATGTAGGGAGTGCTTACTATCCACATCCCAGGCCCCCCCGCTCAGCACTCTGAGCCTTCACATCATGTCCTTCTTGCAGCCCTGCCAGCCGAGTCCTGGTTTTAATAGAGAGAGAACTGGCGGCTCAGAGAGGGTAAGTGGCTTACCCAGGGCCGCACAGCTCCGATGCCAGTCTACCTGCCTTCCGCGTGTTCTTAACCACCCAGTGGGCTCTCTGCCCATCCCAGCTGAACTGTAGCCTCACCTGGAGTAGTTTCAAAACTCCCTACACCCAGGGCCAGCTCTGGACCAATCCCACATCGGCAGGATAGTAAGAAGCTAGGAAAACTCCTGGGCACGTGGAATGGGGAAACTGAGACAAGAAAATTAAACAAGGCCAAACAATTTGAGCAACTTACAACTTACAGCCAGCGAACTGCATGACCTTTATCTTCTCTAACCAAGGACACTTGAGAGCCTCCCTAACCAGAGAACACACAGCTTAAATCGCCCTGGTCAGGGAGGCAGGTGACAAAGACCCAGTTAGTGCCATTTGTGCCAGCCAAACCCAAGGACGGATGAAAAGTCAGGGGAACAAGTAATAAAAAACCTGAGGAGAGCTAGACAGACCCAAGACAAAAGTAAAGCAGTGAAACTGACCAGAGTATAAACCCCAATTCTCCTATAAGCTCATATTGATGAGTCAACATATTGAAGGACACACCTGGAAAACTGATGAATATTCTGTTAAGACCCTCCCCTAGGATTTCTGCCACAGAAGACAGAAATCCGTAAGACAAGGACCCAGCATGGGCTCTCTCTGGAACACACCCATGCCGGTGCTTGGGCATGAACATTTGACTTTCTTTCTCCTAAACTCTAAGGGACCCCACGAGACCTGCAACCAGGGGAGCATTGGGCAGCACAGCCTGTCCCAGGCTAACCCCCTGAACCTGTCTTCAAGGCCCCCCTCGTCTCTGACTTTCCAATGAGCTGACAGCAGCCCCACCGTGGCTCCCTTCTCTCCTATAACGTTTCTAGGGGGCAAAGCAGCCCTGCCCAGCTCTCTCCTGCTGCTTCTGCTACCCTAAGCCCTTCCTTGTGGCGCTGTCCCCTGCTTTAATAAACATCCTCTCAAAATCACCCGGACTCGTGTTGTGAAATCTTTCCTGCACAAAGTCAAGAACCCACATACCACTGGCCGCCCTGAGGCAGACCTGCTCTGGGCCAGTCCCCATCTGGCAACACCACCAGCATCCGTGGGTGGGGCTTGGGTCATCAGCATTTTTCAAGCTTCCAAGTGATTCCCACTGCAGCCAAAATCAACAGGGGGGTCCTGTTGAGATGCAGGTTGGGGCCCACGAAGGTTGGGAGTGAGACTCCGCGTTTCCAACTCCCTCCCAGGAGATGCTGATGCTAGAACTGCCTAAAACCCCCTGGAATGACAGAATGTTCTAGATCTGTACCATCTAATACAGGCACTGATGTTATACCCATTTTAAAGATGAAGAAACCGAGGGGGATAAGTGTCTTACCAGGATGGTGCAGTTGGCAATAAGCAGAGCGGGGATTTGAACCCACGGAACCTGCTTCAATAGCCCTCCCTAGACTGCCAGAAACCCAAAACAGAGCCATGGAACCTCAGTGTCTACAGAACTTGGTGCAACCCTCCTCCACCCACACCCCCTCAAGACATCTGTGCAGAGAAAAACGAGCAAAAGGTGTGACCAGAAGATCATGAAGGAGATGCAGAGAGCTCGCACAGATCTGGAAAAGGCTCATCGTCTTCGAGATGTTAAGTCAAGGGCAACCCAGTTGGCCCCATAATCAGGGAAAGGGGACCTTGGAGGGCACAGACTTACTGTCCCTCGTGACCTGGCCCTGACACATGACCCAGCTGTGCCATTTCCAGGACTCTGTCCTAAGGAAATAGTCGCAGGTGTGTGCACAAACATCATCACTGGGTGGGGTCCCTGCAGCATGGCTCCTTGGCAGAAAAACAGCAAAATGACCCTACTTTTGTTATGAAAAACAAAAAGTGTAGGTGTGCGGGGGCAGGGGTGGGTGGGTGGTGGAAATGCGAATTCCTTTGGAGTAAAAGTCTCCACACGGTCAAAAAAGCTCTGCACAAAATTTACCCTTGTCACCTTCCTGCCCTCACCTTGCCTGGCACATAGTAGGTGCTCAATAAACATTTATGAATGAATGCACTCATCTCATCCCCCACCCATCTCTAAGCTCACCGCCCCAGGGGTCTGCATCCTGTACATGCCCAAGGCAAACCCTAGTATGGGGGCTACAGGAGCAGAAAACCACAGTCTACACCAGCAGCACTCGCCATGCCAGGAACCCAGAGAAAGTGAGACACGACATAAACACTGGGCACCAGAAGGAGAAGAAAGGAGAAACGGAGGCCACAGCAGCTTTCATGCCAACCTTTTCCAACTCCGGGTGAGATTTCCTTCTATATACTCATCTATATTTACATCAACGAATCTGCTGGTAGCAAGCCTGTGGCTGATCGTGTGGGATCTAAAGTTCACAGAAAGCTGGCTTCAACACCCAGCAAGGAAGAGAAACTGTAAATTAAATTTAAGTCACCCCAAAACTCTAGATCCACCCACTCCCCTCCAAGAAATCCGTGACATCTTTTACATCAGGATTTCTCAATCTTGGCACTATACTGACATCTGGGGCTGGATGATTCTTTACTGGGGCGGGAGGAGGGTTATCTTGTGCATTTTTAGGACACTCAGTAGCATCCCTGGCTTCTACCCACTACATGCCAGTATCACCTCTCCCTCCACATTCGTGACAACCAAAAATGTCTCCACACATTGCCCAAAGTCCCCTATGGGGCACAATCGCCCCCCAGTTCAAAAGCACTGCTACACATGCAGCCCAGGAAGAACTGCAAACCAATCCACTGTTCTTTCCCTGCTCCTCCTCCTCAACTTCCTGAGTTTTGAGTCTCAAAATCTCCTTTACAGATTCAAGGAAAGTGGTGGCAACCGTTTCAAGACTTGAGCCCCATATCTAAGACTAGAATTTTATTCTGAAAATCAGAACCTTGGACAGCGATGCACACACAAAGATGTTCGGGGCACTGTTCTTTATAAGCAAAACAAACAAACAACTGGAGACGGTTCTATGAAGTATGATACAGCCATAAAGTCATCAGATATTAACAACAGTTTTTTTCTGGGGTTGCTGCCAACCCATACGGCACCACTATGTGAATTTCAATAAGATGCCCCTTTTTCAAGTTTTTAGGTCCATCTGTCAAAAACTGTCATATCTTCATTTTTCTAGAACAAGATACTTAAGCTTCTATCAACTGGGACATTTAAATAATACATGTATAGTTCTACAATGCCTCTGATGTGAGATGGGATACCCTTTTGTATAGCCTGCACAAGTATACACGGTAGCCCTGATGCTGCCAAGGATAACTAGTGACATGGAAATGTGTTCAAAAAAAGCCTATATCCATAAAAAGGTATGGATAAAATGTATTAAGATGTCTCCAGAGATTCTCTCTGGATAGGAGAGTATACGTACATTTTCTATTCTTCGTTGTACTTTAGGTGTTCAGTAAATGAAGAGGACAGGCTTCTTGGAGGAGGCAGCTTTTGGGCTGGGACCTAAATGAAGAGGCGCCAGCCATGGGAGACCTGGGGGAACTATGATGCAGGCAGAGGGATCAGCCAACACAAATACAAAAAGGGCCATGGGGCTGAGACAGAATGGCAAGGGTGGATAATGCAAGAGATGAGATCAAAGGCAAAACAGGGATAGGGCCATGGAGGGCCCTCATATGTCTAATCTGCAATCTCTGGCCTGTGGGTAAGAATCTGGGGCACATATCCGACCTGCTCAGGAGAGAGACATCTATCCCTCTAGCCTCCCACTGTTCACCGATGAAGCAAAATCCAAGACATCCCGCTTTCTCTTGGATCCCACTTTCAGACTCATGTTAAAATAAAATAAACCAAGTATTTCCAGAAATTTAATAACCTTTGTCAACTACACTATTTTTCTCATTATTACTCAATTAACAAACATTCATGCAGGAACTGTTGGGGGATGTGGCAAAGGTAAATTACCGGCCCCTACCGTCAAGGAACTTTCTAATCAGAGAGGTGAGACATAAGCATACAATCATATTTTCACAAAAAGCATGCAAAATTCACTTGACTCTAGGAAAGGTCCAATTAAGGTATAAGTGGAGGAACTTGGCCATTCCGAAACCAATAAGAACACCAAATATTAGAGAGACTCAACATGGACATCCACCCTTCTAAACACACTCTTATATCCAACATCCACCCATTCTCCCACCCATCCATCTTTTTCTCCTTCAATCCAGTCCAGTCATCTGCCCATCCATTCATTATCTGTCCATATATCCATTCATCCTTTTTTTTCCTTCCTTTCTTCCTCCCTTCCTTCCATCCATCATCCATATATCTGTCCACCCAGCAATCCAGTAATGTGCCAATCTCTTTATCCACCTGCCTATAATCCATCCATCTACCCATTCAATTACCCATCTATCCAATATCATTCATCTTTCTTTATTTTTTCCTTCCTTCCTTCCTTTCCTTCCTTCCTTCCTTCCTTCCTTCCTTCCTTCCTTCCTTCCTTCTCCCCTCCATTCATTTATCTACCCACCTATCATCCATCTCTCTGTCCAACCATCCATAGATTCATCCATCCATCCATCCATCCATTCATCCAACACTAACAGCATGTGCCCCTCTCCCCCTCAAACATCCAACCATGATCCACAACTTAAAAGACTGCATTGTGATTAGGAATAAGCCACACGGCTAAAACTTTGCATTCTGACAATTCTTCCAAAGGTAATTCAAGTCCATAAACATTTTTAGCTATCCCAATTTGTGCAAGACCCATATAGTCTGAGTTCTTGTAAGGCCCTCATGGAAGTTGCCCTATTCTTGCTGTGATTTATTTCATCAATGATGACACTCTTAGAGCAAGGCTAAGGAGTAGGGGGAGCTTGTGGAGATGGGAGGAATCTGGTATTGAGAGAGAGTCTGTCATTGTGGTGTAGGGAAGATGCTTAGGAGCATAGAAAAGGATTGCTGAGGGATGGGGAAAGTCCTGCTCGAGCCTTGGAATCATGGAATTCTACTATACACAATCATCCTGTGATTGATTTCCCCTTGGTTTATACCTTGGAGCAATGATGTTTGAGGTGATCATCCAGGAGAATGGGTTAACAAGATACATGCCAAAGAATAACAGAGATCAAAGGAGTTGAGAACCTTGGAAAGAAAAGGCAGAATAACAATAACTAATACTTTGTAACACCTATTGTGTGACACACACTATGCCAAGCATTAGGTCAGAGAATCCCTAATATGGCCACCATAATAAGTCCACTCATCCATCCTTCCCCTCATCTATCCATCATTCCTTCCTTCCTTCCTTTCTTCCATCCATCCACCTATCCTATCCATCTATTTTTCTTCCTTTCTCCTTCCTTCCTTTCCTCCCTCCCTCTTATCCATCTATCCATCCATCTATAAACACATATGGAGCTTACTAAGTTCCAAGCACTATTCTAAGAATAGCATATATTAACTCATTTAATTTTCCAAGATAGGTGCTATTAGAATCCACTGGATAGACTGGGAAACTGAGAAACAGAACACTTGTGTGAGTTGCCCAAGGTCACACAGCTAGTGACTAGAGGAGTTGGGATTTGAACCCTAGCCACCTGGCTCCCGAGTCCATGCTCTCAACTCGGCCATGTGGCTTCTCACAAACCAATGGGTCTAAACCACAGGTTGTCTTTCAGAAAACAAGCAGGAACAGGGATTGCCTGGCTGACCTAGCCCTTAGAGAGCATGATGAATAGAATGTGAAATGCCTTCGCCAGTGCCTGTCAGATGGCTGGTGTTCCATAAATGCTGATGAATCTCAGCTGATTCTAACTGAAGCTAGATTCCCAAGTACACAGACTAAAATTAACACCTTGAATTCATTCATTGAAAAATTATTTATTCATCACGGCAGCACTGTTCTTAATAGCAAAAAATAAAATAAAATCTGGATATATCCCAAATGTCCACCATCCAGGAAAATGAATAAATTGTGGTATCATCACAAAGTGCAATATTATACAAAGAAAAATAAATGACTCAACAAGAGAGATGAATCTTAGAAACATACTGTTGAGTGAAAAAAAGCAAGTACAAGTTCCAGAAGGCTAAAAAGCTCAGAAGCCAAGCAAGTTAAATTTATAAGGCACATGTGATAAAACCTGGAAGGAAGGAGGGAAGGAAGGAAGGAAGGAAGGAAGGAAGGAAGGAAGGAAGGAAGGAAGGAAGGAAGGAAGGAAGGAAGGAAGGAAGGAAATAAAACCCATACAATCCAAGGGAGAGTAAACACCTTTCAGAGAGCACAGTGGGGGAGGGGATGAGGAAAATGTGGGGTCAGGAATAATAGGTGGAAGTTATTGGTCATGTTCTAAGCTTAGGGTTTCTCAGAGTGCGCTCTCCAGACCAGTTGTACCAGAACCATCTGGGAACTTGCTAGAAATGCACATTCTCAGGCTCCATCCCAAACCTGCTGAATCAGAAACTCTGGAGATGAGGCCCAGCACCTGTTTAAAGCCCACCAGGGGGTGCTGAACATGCCCCAGGTGAGAAGTTCGCCCTAGAGCAGGTGATGCTGACCCTGTGGGGCCGGGAACACCACTCTGAGGACCACCATTCTAATTTTTTTAAAAATATATTTTATTGATTTTTTTACAGAGAGGGAGGGAGAGGGATAGAGTTAGAAACATCGATGAGAGAGAAACATCGATCAGCTGCCTCCTGCACACCCCATAACTGGGGATGTGCCCGCAACCAAGGTACATGCCCTTGACCGGAATCGAACCTGGGACCCTTCAGTCCGCAGGCTGACGCTCTATCCACTGAGCCAAACCAGTCAGGGCACCATTCTAATTTTTTATGTAGCTGGTCCACCAGTGTTTCCACACTCTATTAAAATAAGGGAAAAAAATAAGCTAAAGGAGATAATATTGAGAGTGTGTTGTAAACCCAGAAGAGAATAAAAACAACAGGCTGTAACCTGAGATGCATAAAAGCACAGGGCCAGAGAGGTCACCACAACAAACCCAGCCCTTCGCATCATGAAATCTAAAATCCATCTGTCTTGCTACTTTATACATGTATTATCATGCCACCTGCTTTCTCTGCACAGTATCTTTTAACCTTTCCACAATTCCCTGGCCATTGGACTGTGCCCATTTTATAGATGAGCAGACTGAGGCTTCACTGCTGGGAACTGGAGCTGAGATTTGCAGCGGAGTCCCCAGTCCCCAAGCCTTATATGCTGCACCTCCAGTCACTATTCTGCTCCTTCCCTCCACTCGTGGTGCCATTGCTCGGAGAGTTGCATATCTATGTGGACTCCACAATGTGCCACAAACATTGCACAGCAGCAAATGAAGGTGCCCCCCACTCCCCAGTCCCATTATTCTTAATAAAGAAAATAATAAAGGTCAAGGTGATAAAAGAATATGGCAAGTTCTGGGAGGCCAGAAACCACATAACCCCTACCCCAGAGCAAGTTCTAGGTCACCCCCAATGTGTCTTATTTAAGAGAAATCTGTCAGTTTATTTTTGAGATCAGACTTAGGTCTCACGCAAACACTGCTTGGGTAAAATACCTTAAAATTGGTTTATGATATACACGGGCCTAAAATGAGTACAGAAGTTCACAGTGTGCATATTATTTACTGGCAGGTGGGTGACGAAGTCGAGTTTCTTTCATGGCTCCAGAGGGGGGTCCCTGGCCCGTGAGTAGGGTTATTCAGGGGGAGAGGCTGCTGACTCTGAATTCCAGGTCCAACCTGAGCACTGAGCCCCTTCCAGGAAGCCCCAAGGATGTTCCCAGTCTGAACAGAAAGTAAAGTCATGTCTGACCCAAGAGAGATGACAAAACTTGATCCAGACTTAACTCCGGAAATTTGCTTCAGAGCCGGGATCTCGTTTGAATTGGCTGCCTTAAGTGGGCAGCCTCCAAACGCCATCTTCATTCCGGTCAAAAGTCTTGGCTTTTTCAGAGGGAAAAAATTACCTATCTTCTCCTTTCCTGGGCCACGGAACCATCTCTTGCTCCCCTCCTCTTCATTGTTAAGAACTCACCTCTAGGGTAACCAACATCCCAGTTTGCCTAGAACTGCTAGGTTTCCTGAGATGCTAAAACCGGGGCAGTCCTGGGCAAACTGGGACATCTGGTCATCCAGACAAGAACTCATTCCTGGTGGTTTTTGAAACCCAAGTTGCTGAGGCCAACCACCTGATACTCTCCTCTGGAATGTCACTTGCCTTCTCTGTTCTTCCAAGAGAGAAAGAAGAAAGAGAGAAATTGGGGGAGGGGAGAGGGGGGCCTAAGCTAAGCCCAAAGCAGGGTTCTGTCGTTAACTCTCAGTGGTCACCTGGGGTAGCCACAGCAGCTCTCCTGGGCCTGTGGTCTCCATCCTGGGCGGGACTCTTGACAAGCTCAAAAGGAGATGAGTTTGTGGAGGGACATGGGGGGAAGGAGAGAAAGCTAAATATATACTTTAAAACTCCGTCACCTTGTCACCCTCAGAGGGAGGGATCGAAGGAGGGGGAGACAATTAATTTTGTCTTAGATCGAAGGGAATAGAAAAATGGGTCAAGTGGGCATGACTTTTACTCTGAAAGCTTCTGAGGGGTGCTCTGAAGAGTGCCCCCCTCAGATGACTCAAGTCAAATTGGCCAGTTACAGGGCCCTTTGCTCCCCCTCTACCCAGAGAGCCTCGTTTCTCAAAAAGCCAAAGTTTCCCCAAAAGAACATTAGGATAAAAGTAGTCTCTGATCATATGGCTCATGTATTTTGGGGGCTTTCTCCATGCCGGACACTGTGCTGAGTGTTTATCATGTGTGACCCCACTGAAGCTCCCCAAGAGTTGTGCGAGGGAGATGCTATCAGAAGCAGTATTCTCATCATGCACATGAGGAAACTGAGTCATTCAAACCGAGGCTGACCCGGCGTCCGGAGCGCTTTCCCTCTCTCTGCCGTCTTTCATGGCACCACCCAGTCCGTCCTACGAAGCTGAGTTAGCATTCTCAGAAGTGCATTCACTATGGGGGCTCTGACCATCTCCGCACTGAGCCCACTTTCACGGTGGTGCCTTCCATCGTTGAGCAAGTGCACGTGTGCTCGCGACTGAGGGGTAACGGGGGTGCACGAGCCACAAGCACTCAACAGAATTCACCCCCAAGGCACCGAAGGAGGACTTCACTCACAAGGGGCCACTGTCCCCCAGCTTCTCAAGCACTAAAATCTCAGAGACCTTCTCTGGTCTGATAACCTCATGCACACCACTCCCCCAACACACAACTAAAACCCACCAAAACCCGAAAACATTGGCACAAGGAAGAATCAGAGCTATATGATTTGGCCAACGAGGCAGAGAGGCCTTTTAGACAAACGTCTGTAGGGCGCGGTGGGACTGCAGGGGTGATTAGGGGGCGGTGGGCCTGGCTCTCACAGCCTTAACTTTTTACTGCTGAGCAGCAGAACCAGTGGCCTCCATGCCAGACTCCCTTCTCTTTCTACATTTCAAACCAGTGCAGGCACTTGGCTACTGATAACATCCTCACTCTCCCTAGTCCTCTGACTGGCACTTAATGCTACCACTTCCAAGCACTTTCTACACACCCACAGTTCTTTATCCTAAACCCCTGAGGCCACATGTGCCTTGGCATTTAGAGCTGGATGCTTCTTAGAAGGATAACAAGGGTAGGAATGTTAAAATGGCACAACCACTTTGCAAAAACAGTTTGGCGGTCTCTTACACAGTTAAACATATACTCACCGCACAACCCAGCAATCCTGCCCCTGGCTATTTATTTACCCAAGAGAAGCGAAATAAATGTAGGTTCCCAATGCTTCCTACGAAAACCCATCTGCCAGTATTTACAGTGGCTCTCTTCATAATCACCCGACCTGGAAGCATCCCAAATGTTGCTCAACTGGGAAATGGATGAACAGACTCTGGTCCATCCATCGCGCGGAATATTACGCAGCACCGAAAAGGAATGAACTACCGGTACCACAACAACATGAAGGGATAGCAAAGGCCGCGTGAAAGAAACCACACTCAAAGGCTACACACGGTGGGATTCTGTTTATATAACCTTCTGGAAAAAGCAACACTGTAAGGATAGAGAACAGATTAGTGCTACCAAGGGGCTTTGGCAGTGGGGAGTTGGCTCAAAGGGGTATTAGGGGGGTAATTTGGGGTGACAGACTGTTCCCTACCTTGATTTTGATGGTGGCTACATGACTGCATGTATTTGTCAAAACTCACAGAAGTGTATGCTAAAAGGGGTGAAATTGCTAATCTATCTCAACAAACCTGATTTTTAAGAAAAAGGAAAAAGAACAAAAGGGTAACAGGATGCATCTGTGATATGACCTAGATACCCGAGGAGTCCCCCACAAACCAGCAGCATGGGCAACCCTTAGAAGTGTGTTGGGAGAGCAGAATCCCAGGCCCCACCCCAAACCTGCTGGACCAGGACCGTCACTTTAACAAGATAATCCTCGTGCACATGAACCTTTGAGAAGCACAGCAATGTACACATAACACTCGCAGTGGGGGCTGGCACAGTACCCCACTATCAAGCTTAGCTAGCATTTCGGCAGCGAAACACACCAACACGCACACTGGGTGGGATCCATTCAGACTGTACATTAAAACTACAAACTCCGGCCAGTTCGAGGCAGGTTTTTCAGAGAAGGGAAGGCACCTTTGTAAAAAAAAAAAAAAGAAAAGAAAAAAGAAAGAAAGAAAGAAAAGAAAAAGGCCACGCTAATTCTCACTTCCCAGAATTTTGCTCTTCTGAAAATGCCGGCCATGCTCATCTAGTAGAAGGATCTAGGGGTCATACTGTCCTGCCCTCTAGAGAAGTATCTTCTAGCACCTTCTCCTTTTCAGGATGGGCTCCAACTTCTCCCAGAGCTCCCTCTGTTTCTCAGTTGTCTTTAAAGAGCCTTTCATTTACAAAAAAACAAACAAACACAAAACACTGGGGAATGCCAGTCGGCCAATGGCCACAGGTTACCTGATGTGGTGGGACTCTGGGCTTCTTGTTGCGATTCCCAAAAACACAGATGAGAAGCCAGAATCCACATGCGATTCAGGAGACCGAGCGTGCAAACACACAGACCTGGGTCCACGGCTCTTGCAATGGCCCAAATTCCTATACCCTGCTCCGTGGGAGATCTGCTGGCATCAGCAGGACTGGGGGAAGATGACATTCACGGTGGTGCTTGGTGGCACATCAGAAGGAGCGAGTGGCATTAAGTGGGGGCTCTAGGAAAGTTGACAGATGCAACTTCTTGAGCTGGCAGATTTGTGCTCCTTAGAAGCCGTCATCAGAGCCTGTCACAGCCATCTTTAGATCAGACTTCCAATCAACAAAAACACGCAACC
This sequence comes from Eptesicus fuscus, assembly GCF_027574615.1. Taxonomy (NCBI): domain Eukaryota; kingdom Metazoa; phylum Chordata; class Mammalia; order Chiroptera; family Vespertilionidae; genus Eptesicus; species Eptesicus fuscus. Next base: position 20,222,600 of record NC_072478.1, read on the forward strand.
AAGGTGTGTGGTCAAGATGGCTTGCTGCCAGGCCTACTCCAAGAGCAAAAGGCAGCAGCCGTGTAAATCTGAACATCCACGCCTTCCATTTCAGTTTTCTTACTCAGGAAGACAAAAATAAAATTAATGAGAATGCTTAATTCTCATTGCTGGCTTCAAGCTTGCACTGTTGGTGTGTGTGTGTGTGTGTGGGTGTGTGTGTGTGTGCACAGAAGAGTAAGAAGTCACAATGGCCAAGTGCCTGTGAGCATGGGGAAATCAAGGCTGCACCCTCCACCAGCGTGCCACGCTGTAAGTAACACTTTTAGGCCCAGTACTCATACAGCCAAGTTCATGAAACTTGCACTCACTCTTCCTCCAAGGACAGCGAGGAAGCTGCTTTCCAGACTCAACTACAACCCTGAGTCAATGCTGTTTTCAAAAACACATGTATCAGAGAATGGCGGGCCAAGCCCACTCCTAGGTATAGGCCCAAGAGAAATGCCAAGTAAAAGTTTAACGAAAGACCAGTACAACAATGTTCCCAACAGCACAATCTAGAAACTACCCCGGTGGCCCTCAAAATAAATACCTGTGTTAGAGTCACACAATAAGATACCACACAGCGATGAGAAGGAACCACCTAGAACTACTCACAGCAACATGGACGAATCTTGTTGAGCTAAAGAAGCCAGATGCAAAATAACCCAGCCTGTGACTCCATTTACAGGAGGTTCAAAGAAGCAAAACGAGTCAATTGTAGTTAGATCAGGGTAGCAGCTACCCTTGTAGGGGAATGACTGGGAGGGGGCATGAGGGAGGTGCTGGGGGGGGGAGAGGGAAGGGGGTCTGGTCACATCCTTTTTCTTGACCTGGGTGCCAGCTGCATGCTTGCCCTCACTTTGTGAACACTTGTAAGCTGGACTCAGCTTGTGCACTTTCCTGTACATACATCAGACTTTATTCTAAAAGTTCAGCATAAGTATGTAAACACTTTCTTAAATGGCAGTAGTATTTGGATTTAGAAGTCAACCTTTTGCCCCGACACACTGACTCCTCGGCGTTCCCACCTCCTTGCACTGGCCTGAATTCCCTGATCCAGGCCCCCAGCTCTCTGTCCTCACCCATCTCACCCTCCTGGAAAAAGCTCAGTCCTGGGTGACCTGCTCTGTGACAGATTGGGGGATGGAGAGCTTTCCCTTCTAGAGTGAGGCTGTATAATGTGCTTGCTGCCTCAGGCCAAAGAGAGAACAAAAATTGTCTGCAGAGAGCAAAATGCACAAACTCATCACAAAGCTACCAAGAGCCAGAAAGCCAAAAAAAAAACAAACACTCAAGTAAGTACCCACCAACACTCCTAAGTCACCTGCACCCCTCCCCTGAGCAATCCCCTGCCTCCCCAACAGCCCTCTCTGCAGGATTCAGGCCGGACCGGGGTGAACTAAGGACACATTAGACTTGCACCTCCTTCATTTCCTCTTAGAAGATGCCAAATCCATGATCTAGAAGGCAATCTAAAGCCATTTTCAACTTGGAAACCTGTCAGACCAGTGAATTCCTTCTGGACCCCCCCCCCCCCCACACACACACACACACACACCTGGAGTTAGCTGAGCAGTGCACACATTGACACCTTGCCATCCTCCAGGCTCCCACCAGTCCTCCAAGGGGTTGGGAGGAGGCAGGCAGAGTGATCACAAGACCTCTGAGAGGTTGGAACTTAGCAGGCACAGAGACCTGGCTCCTGCTTTGGGCATCCATGGTGGCCAGGGGTACACCCCTCCAGATGGGCCCCAGCCGAAACTCTTAATCTTCACCACCCTCCAAGTAAACTGTTCACACACTCCAAAACCTCAGTGACAATTTTAAGCACCCAGAAGCCAAACGCCTGGCTCAATACTGAGTCCCATTGAAAGTGAACCCATCCACCACTGTGCTCCGCAAATAACCAACGCAGGACCACCCCAAGGCCCCAAAACCGTAGGCAAAATGGATGGGGGTTCACTGCCGAGTCCCGGGGACCCAGGCAGCCCGGTTCATTTTCACACTGAGAGCAGCCAGTTGGAACCTTGCCAAGAAGTGGCACATTTGGGCATGACACGGTGGCCAGTCAGCCTGGGGAGCAGGGTGCGTCCCCCCACTTGGAATCTGGGTCATGCTTAGATAACTGCTAGAAAGCCCGACTAATTACCCATCCTTGCCTGCCTACATCTCAACAGATGTTAAGCCCTCCTTTAAGGTTTATTTCAAGCAGGCACAGATTTAAAGAAACACAGGGCATCTGCATTTTGATAGCATCCGAATAGAGGAAAATGTGCTCTCCACCTTTCTCTGGATCTTTTGGTTTATAAAAAGAAAAAGGCGTTTACCTGCCTGAGATGTCCACATGGGTGCTGATTCTCCTGGGTGTCCCCTCGCGGCTCCCAATGGTGGGAGAAGCTGAAGCCAGCCCAGGGCCTGGCACGGCCCTCTAGGCAGGACCCAACATTTTCTCCTGCCCTATCTTTCCTACTGGGAGAGCTCATCGTGGGTCTTCCAGGTCAGGGCCCCAGCTGAGGCCACTGGGATGTTTTCTACACCCCAAAAGACGAAAGGAAATGGGAGATTAAGTGCCCTCCACCTGTCCAGGCTGGCGGCCCACTCAGGCCAGTGCTGGCCCCTCAGTGTGAAGGCCACATGTTCTCCTCACTCCTGGCCCTGGAAACCTCTAAGTACCCCAAGAGTGCGGCCCCCACCTGGGGAAGGCCGGTGGAGAGGCCAGCGAGCTGGAATGGGGCTCCGGCTCTGTGGCAACCGCAAATGCTGGTGAGGGGAGACTAAGGATACCCAGCCAGTGCCCCCATGGTTCCCCGGCCCTGGCCAGTGCGCTCAGGCCGTGGCTCCAGCTCATTAGGGAGAACCTGACCCCTTTGCAACTGGCTCTAAAGGCCCACCAAGGCCCCTGCTCGACCCCAGGGCCCAGCCCTCATTCTGGAATAGGTTCTTAGGAGAAATTCACTCCCCGGGTCCCCCCCACCCCAAGCCTCCACCGTAGCTCAACCCCGCTCGGGGTGGAGAGATTCCGCACACTCCTCCCCGGTGCCCCCTCTCCCAGCCCCTGGAAGACCCCCCCACCTCCCATCAACCCCCGGGTCTCCCTCCCAGCCTGGAAGAGGGGAAGCGGAGGGAGGAGGGGGAGGCGCAGCTGCCGGGCTTCGGGCAAAGGATATGGCCATTCGGTGATCTTTTTGGCGTATTTTCTCACCACGTTGTCCTCGCTGAAGAGGAACAGAGACCGGTTGACCGTGAGGCAGTTCTGTCGGACGGGGATGGGGTTGTAGAGGGCCATGGTCCGCGCTCTCTGCGCCATTGACTGCTTGTACATCCTTTGCGCCCCGGGCTGCCCGCCCTGCCGGCTGCCCCCGGCTCCTCGCCCGCCTCCGGCGCCCACGACCACCCCGGCGGCTGCCCCGGAGCCTCCTCCCCCGTAGCGGGCCGGCATCTCGTCTCCGAAGCGGGCCATTCTGCAAAGAGCAAAGGGCTCCGGGTTACGCTGCGGCGAACGATGCGGAAGACGCCGCCGCCGCCGATGCCGCTGCTGATGCTGCCGGGGCTGCGAAGACGGCGGCCGGAGCTGCGACTGCGGAGACGCTCCCCGGCCCAGCCCATCGGGCGGCGGCGGCTCGGCGCCTCGGGTCGGGGGCTCACCAGGCGGCTGGCCGGCCCCAGCCGGGGATAGCAGCTCGGGACATCTTCCTGGCTGACCCCGGAGAAGGAGGGGCGGGAGGAGGGGGCGGGGGCGGGGCGCGGGGGCCGGGAGGGGGGAGGGGAGAGGGAAGCGAGGCAAAAATAACCGAGGAAGGAATCCAGGCAATCCCCAGGCCACCCACTCCGAAAAAAAAAAAAAAAGAAAGAAAAAGGCACTTAAAAAAACACAACCAACGCACACCCCCTTTAAGATGCGAACGGTTGGCGAAGGACGCCCCCCGGGACGCAGTGGAAGCTTCAAATTCCTCCGAGGTACGGGTCAGGCTGGCATCTTGCAAAGGGAGTGCGCCCGGCCCATTTTTTTTTTAAATTTTGTTAGAAAAAAATAAAAACCAAGTCTTTGGTGGGAAGAAGGCAGCCCCCCCCCCAATTAAGAAATCGCCCTTTTTGTTTCGCTTGAGTTCCTAGACCCTAAAACTCAAAGATCCGTAGCCCAAAAATAAAGTGAAAAATATTAACGGGGGAAGGAGAGAAGGGAGGGGAGGGAAACGCTCGGGGCGGAGGCGGGAGCGGAGGGGGGGTGGCTTTTAAGGAGTCTTGAGGCCGCAGGGTCCAGGTGATTTTTTTTTTTTCTTCCTGAATCAACCCGCGGCTGCCTCTTCTGCTGAGTGTGAGTGCGTGTGCGCGCAGCGCTTCGCTCAACCGTGCCTCATCCTGGGGTTAAATTGCAGCAATGAAATCCTGAAAATTCCCAACAGGGGGAAAAAGAGAGAGAGGTATGCGCCGTCGCTTAGCCACTCAATAGCTGCTCCCGGATGCTGCAATGCCTGGCGTTCCCTCCTCCCCCTCCAAAAGCCTCCTCCTCCTCCTCCTCCTCCTCTAGGTTTTGCTAAAATAAGACTGGTATGAAGGGGTGGGTGAAGAGAAAGGAAAGGGGGAAATGGGCGCAAGGGTCTGAACCACTGGGCAGCCAAGCTCCAAAGAGAAGCGATTGATGAGTTGAAAGCGAGAAAGACCCACCCAGAGTGTCGACACATGATGGCCCGCGACCAATCGCGGAGGCGCGAGGGGACCTGGCTCCGCGGAGTTAGGGGAGAGCGGGGAGAGCCGGATGGTCGGGAGATTGGGGGGAAGTTGGGGCGGCAGGTTCCTCCTCTCGGGGAGGAAACCTTGTTTTCCTACGGGTTCCATCCACTTCAGTTGCAGACAACCGGACGCACCCAGCATCTTGCAGGCAGAAGGAGGGAGAAAGGGAGGGAGGGAACAACTTTAAAAAGAAGGGGTTTGGTGTGTAGAGGTGCAATTAGTCCATCTCTACACAAATTGTGGCCTATTGAGCCAAAGACAGAATCTGAAAACTGGGGACTTCTGTCAAAGTTTCATATCACAGAGGCCTGGCAAGCTGGAATAAAAGATACACATGACTTAGAAGGTGTTATGCTAAATGAAGTAAGTCAGACGGAGAAAGACAAATACCATATGATTTCACTTATATTTGGAATATAAAAAACAATAAGCAAACAAAACAGAAACAAACTCACAGATACAGAGACCATTTTGATGGTGGCCAGATGGGAGGGGAGTTGAGGGGCTGGGTAAAAAGGGGAAGGAATTAAGAAGTACAAATTGGAAGGAATTAAGTACAAAATAGTCATGGGGATATAAAGTGTGGCATAGGGAATACAGTGAGTTACATTGTAATAACTATGTATAGTGTCCGATGAGTATGAGATTTATTGGAATGATCACTTAGTAAGTGATATCAATGACTAATCACTGGGTTGTACACGTGAAACTAATATAATATTGTATATCAACTGCAATTGAGAAATAAAAGGTATTTTTTAAAAGATTCACCCCATCTTTGAAAAGACCCCTAGTTGGCTGGATAGGGCCTCTGGATGAGACACTTCACATGGTGCTCACTTCTCTCCAGGCAGGCGTCCTCAAACTCCGGCCCGCGGGCCACATGCGGGTGTTTTTGCCGTTTTGTTTTTTTACTTCAAAATAAGGTATGTGCAGTGTGCATAGGAATTTGTTCATGGTTTTTTTTTTTTTTTAAACCATAGTCCGGCCCTCCAACGGTCTGAGGGACAGTGAACTGGCCCCCTGTTTAAAAAGTCTGAGGACCCTGCTCCAGAGCAACTGCGATTTATTTCCCATTTCCCCCTTTTATATTGTGAAGCTGAATAAACACAGGAAAAATGCCTAAAGCATAAATATACAGTTTAAGAAACTGCTGTGAAATGAATACTCATAAAACTAACACTCAAGTCCAGAGCTAGAAACATTGCCAGCACCCCATAAAAACACACCCCTTCCCCCCCTCCCCCAGCAGTAATCACTCTCCTGACGTTATGGCGTCAACACCCTTGCTTTTCTTTATACCTTTACCTCCTTACTGTGCACTCCTAAACAATGCAGTGCTACTTTGCATCTTTTCTGTTTTAACTAAATGGAATCCAGTAGTATGTATTCTGCGAGGGCTGGCTTCTTTGGCTCAATGTGATGTCTTTAGGATTCAACTAACTTGTCAAGGTATAAACAAAATGATAAGAAACCAAAAGCTATCAGAGTTGGGAAAAGATGGGGTGTGTAGAAGTTCCAACAAATATTCACGACATTTGTATTAGATGTTGTCTCAAAGACACATGACTGTTAACATGAAACAAAAAGTAATCCCATGAGCCTGGCTGCTGGCTGCAGTGGTTCAGTTGGTTGCGCACTGTCCTGTGCACCGAGAGGTTGCCGGTTCAATTCCTAGTCTGGGTGCATAACTGGGTTGGCCGGTTCGATCCCCCATCGAGGGTCTGGGCACTTCCGGAAGACAGCCAATCAATGTTTCTCATATCCAGTGTTTCTTTTTCTTTCTTTCTCTCTCCCTTCCTCTCCCTAAACATGTACTTGGATTACAATTGTTTTAAGTGTTAAAAAAAAGTTATCCCATGTGAATGGATGCAAACAGCCAGTCATATAAGAAAGCTTCACCATGCAAAGTGAACTTACATATAACTTGTTTTGATGGACTCTCCTGAGAAGATTGTTGTTGAGTTTCATGGCATGAGCATTACCTGCACAGATTTCTAAAAGACTCCAGAGCTTTTCAGGAAAGAGCGACCACCAGAGTAAAGCTTCTACTGAGTCTTCACGGAAGTTCTATTTTACAGAATAAAACACTGAGGCTGAGAGAGGTTTAAAATCTTGCCCAGGTCACTGACATGGATCTAAAACGACTTCTGACTCTCGTACTCTATTGGATGGAGTGCGACTTGGTATAATCACTTTGGAAAAACGTTTGGCCATTTCTACCATCGCTGAATATTTGAATACCCTGTGACTCAGCATGGGCACACCTTGGTATAGATTCAGGAGGAATGAGGACGTTTGTCCACTAAAAGACACACCTTAAAATGTGAAAACAGCATATTTATACTAGCTGAAAATTGGGACCTTCCCAAATGTCTGTCAATAGAATAATAGATCAATATACCATGTAACATTCCCACATGGAGCTCTCTGTAGCTACACACAAGTGCACGAGTGAATCTCACAAACATGATTTTGAACCAAAGAAGCCAAACATGCAATAGAACACAGTATATCGTTCCTGTTATATAAAATTCAAAATGGAAAAAACTAATCTATACTATTCAACGTCAAAGTAGTGGCCACCCTTGGGGCCATATGGGGCCTTCTGGAAACTTCTCGTTCTGGGTAATAATTACACAGGTGTGTTTGCTTTGTAAATTTTGTGCGTCTTGTACATGTTCATTGAGCTCTACAGTTATGAGCTGTGCAGTTTTCTGTGTGGGTTGTACTTCAACAGAACATGTTTGTAATGTTTCTGAATGTAGACCCTGGTAGCACCACTTGTCATGGTGGTCTGTGATAATTGCACCCCAAAGTCCCTACAACCAACTCTGGCCTCCTTTTTACCAGAAGTCAGTCCTTCAAGATGCCCTGAGCCATGCCTAGAAAGCAGACAAGCTGGCTGCATATCAGACTGCCCTGCAAAGTGTCATAAAAATTCTGATTCCTGGGCGCTCCCCCCCCTCTGGTTTTATATATATAATTGATTTTTAGAGAGAGAGGAAGGGAGAATGAGAGAGAGAGAGAGAGAAAAGAGAGAGAGAGAGAGAGAGAGAGAGAGAGAGAGAGAGAGAGAGACATTGATGGGCTGCTTCCCGCATGTTCCCTACCAGTGGTCAAACTCACAACAACCTGGGCATGTGCCCTGACCAGGAATCGAACAGGAAACTTTTTGGTGCATGAGATGATGCCCAACCAACTAAGCTACACCAGCCAGGGCCCCCCTGATTTTTAATGGGGTACAGCCAGGTTTGATAATCACTGCTCTGAAAGGGGCAAACTCACCAGCCTTACCGTGGCATTCTCTAGTGTTATCAATGGTGGCATTGTTGGCATTTTTGATGGAACAGCTTTTGTTATTTGGGGCTGTCCTGTGCACTGTAGATTGTTTAGCACCCCTGGCATGTGCCCACTAAATGTCAGTAGCACCCCTAGTTTTGTGACAAGCAAAGATAGCCACACACATTTTCAATTAATCTACCATTAAAACGGCAGAAATATTTTCGCTCACCAAGTAGCATTCCCAAAGCTTGCCTGTGAAGTTTGACATGGTGGGGTTCCCCTTTCCATCCTCAGACTCTTCCCAAGTCCACCAATCCCCAATTGCTCAGTCATCCTTTTCCAGAAAGAACTTAACCTTTTGCACTCAGATGTCGAGATTAAAATTACTCTTTGAATGTATCAATAATTTGAAATATAAAAAAAATCCAAGTAAATAAGTTTGTATGAAAAGAAACTCCAGTTTTTTTATTCTACTGCCATGCTTTGTAAAATCTGGGGTATTTAAAAAAATTAAATCCCGAGTAGAATAAAGGAATCGAGAAAAAAGCAAGCGAGTGCAAAGGGTTAATTTGTTCACCTAAAGTGTAATATGGTTCCAGGTTCATTATCATTATGGGTTCACTTTACATATTGCAAAAGTTTATTTGCCCAAAGAGTGAATCTCTACTATTGAAATCTTATTATCGCCTGGCAAATGGGGATGATGAGCAAGAAATCTTCATAGGATCACCAAATGACTAAAGTAGGTAGCCCCTCCCCCCCCTTTCATCCAAATTACTAATGTTGATCAGATAGAAAAATTAATAATCTCATTGGTATCCTAGACAGAAGCAGTTTAACAGTGCACCTCCAGAAATCAGTCTCAGCCATTGGTTCTAATCTTTAACACATCTGCCAGCTGGAGTTTTATCAATCAGCAGCAGCATTACCATCCTGGCTTTCAGAATGTCATTCAATTGAACCGGGCTAGCATCTCTGAAATAAGTGCCCCAAATATATAACTGCAGATTGCATTCATTTGGCTGCTAAAACAATTACCAGCTAATCCAGTTATATTGAGCTGCAAGAATGGATCGGCCAAAAGACAGTCTGATCTCTGCCTTCTGGTCTGGATACTTACTGGTCAGGAATGAGTACCAAGATCTTTGGGAGTTGGAGGGTATAAATTATAAAAACCAAATCTGATAATTCAGACATTTGCAGGTCAGGATGAAAGCATTCAAGAATGATACAGCCTGGCTGGTGTGGCTAAGTGGATAGAGCATCAGCTTTCGGACTGAAGGGTCCCGGGTTCAATTCTGGTCAAGGGTATATGCCCAGGTTGTGGGCTCAATCCCCAGTGTGGGGTGTGCAGGAGGCAGCTGATCAAGATTCTCTCTCATCATTGATGTTTCTATCTCTCTCTCCCTCTCCCTTCCTCTCTGAAATCAATTTAAAAAAAGAAGAAGAAGAGTGATACAGAGATGGAATGTGGCTGTCACTCCAGGTATAACATTGCATAGCAGTACATGCCCTGTAAATTTCCAAAAACAAATGAGGCAGACCCTAATTCTGGATGCAGAGTTGGGTTCAAATCCTAGCTCTAGCACTTGCTAGCTATGTGCTTTTGGGAAAGCGCCTTAGCTCTCTGAACCTCAGTTTCTTTGTGTAAAATGGAGACATGACTTTTTACCCCAGAGGTTGCTGTAAGGAGTAATTAAGGTCAAACAGGTAAGCACTTAGTACAATGACTGGCACATAATAAACAGTCAAGAAATTACAACAAATTTTTTAAAAGCACTATAATCTGGAGAGCTATTCCATGTTCATGGATAAGAAGACTCAATATTGTCAAGATGCCAATTCTTCCCAACTCGTTCTGTAGAGTCAATGTAATCCCAATCAAAATCCAAGCAAGTTATTTTGTGGATATCAACAAACTAATTCTAAAGTTTTATGGAGAAGTATTGAAGGATAAAAGCAAAGTTGGAAGACTGATACTATGGACTTCAAGACATACTAAAAAGCTACAATAACCAAGACAATGTGATATTGGTGAAATAATAGACAAAATAGATCAATGGAACAAAATAGAGAGCCCAAAAACAGATCACATAAATGCAGTCAACTCATCGTTGATAAAGGAAATACAATGGAGCAAAGATAATGTAGGAGAAATCTAGATGACCTTGAGTTTGGTGATGACTTTTTAAATATAAAACAAAAGGCCCAATCCATGAAAGAAATAATTGATAAGCTGGACTTCATTAAAATTAAAATTCTCTGCTCTGAAAAAAATACTGTCAAGAGAATAAAAAGACAAGCCACAGACTGGAAGAAAATATTTACAAAAGAGACATCTGATAAAGGACTGTTATCCAAAATACAAAAAGAACTCTTAAAACTCAACAATAAGAAAGCAAGTCTGACTTTAAAATGGTCCTAATATATGGTGACAGGAGAAGATTTGATTTTGGGTGGTGGGCACATGGTGCAATATACAGATCTTGTAATATAGAAACCCACACCTGAAACTTATATGATCATGTTGACCAATTACCCCAATAAAATTAATAAAACAAATAAATAAGATAAAAAGAAATTATATGTCGCCGAAACCGGTTTGGCTCAGTGGATAGAGCGTCGGCTTTCAGACTGAAGGGTCCCAGGTTCGATTCCGGTCAAGGGCCATGTACCTTGGTTGCGGGCACATCCCCAGTAGGGGGTGTGCAGGAGGCAGCTGATCGATGTTTTTCTCTCATCGATGTTTCTAGCTCTCTCTCCCTTTCCCTTCCTCTCTGTAAAAAATCAATAAAAAATATATATTTTTTAAAAGAAATTATATGTCAATAATAAAAAATATAAAATACAAATAAAATAAAATGGGCCAGAGTCATTAACAGACACCTTGCCATAGAAGATGTACAGATGACATATGAGCATATGAAAAGATTCTCTATTTGATATGTCGTCAGGGAAATGCAAATTAAAATGAGATACCACTAACATATCTATTAGAATGGCCAAAATCCAGAACACTGACAACACCAAATGCTGGTGGGGATGCAAAATAGTACAGCCACTTTGAAAAACTGCTCAGCGATTTTTAAAAATATTTTTTTTATTGATTTCAGAGAGGAAGGGAAAGAAGAGAGAGATAGAAACATCAATGATGAGAGAGAATCACTGGATTGGCTGCCTCCTGCACGCCCCTTACTGAGGATCAAGTCCACAACCCAGGCATATGCCCTGACTGGGATCGAACCATGACCTTCTGGTTCATAGGTCGACGCTCAACCACTGAGCCAAGCCAACTGGGCTGCTCAGCAATTTCTTACAAAACATACTCTTATCATACAATCCAGCAACAGCAATCCTTGTTATTTATTCAATGAGTTGAAAACTTATGTCCATACGAAAACTTGCACACGGCTGTTTATAACAGCTTAATGCATAACTGCCATAATTTGGAAGTAATCAAGATGTTCTTCAGTAGGTGAATAAAGTATGGCATATTCAGACAATGGAATATTATTCAGCACTTTAAAAAAAGAAGAGCTATCAAGCCGTGAAAACGTAAATGCATATTATTGAGTGAAAGAAGCCCATCTGAAAACGGCTACCTATTGTATGATTCCAGTCATGTGACATTTTGGATAATGCAAAACTATGGAGGCAGTAAAAGGATCAGAGTTTGCCAGGGTCAGAGGAGAGAAGCATAGGCTAGTGTTTTTAGGGAAGTGGAAATACTCTGTATGAGGCGATCATGATGGATACATGTCATTATACATTTGTCCAAACCCAGAGAATGTGCACCACCAAGAGTGACCCCCAAGGTAAACTACAGACTTTGAGTTATAATGATGTATCAGTAAAGCTTCATCAACTGCAACAAGTGCACCAATCAAGTGACGGATTTAGATAATGGAGAAGGCTGCACATGTGTGAGGGCAGAAGGGTATAAGGGTAATTTCTGTGCCTTCAGCTAAACTTTGCTGTAAACCTAGAACTGCTCTAAAAAATACATTCTATTTTTTAAAAGTCACCTTAGTCGATCTTCCAAACCTGGAATCTAAGTCTGTGACTATCATTCGCCAAGACTGATTCAATATTGGCTTATTTTTAATTTTTAAAATAAACTTTTATTTTGGAATAACTTCAGATTTACAGAAAGCTTGAAAAGATAGCCCAAGAGAGTTAGCATAGGCCCTTCACAGCTTCCCCTAATGTTAATGTCTTATGTTAGCCAGGTATATTTGTTAAAACTAAGAGAGCAGCATCATTACACTGCTATTAACGAAACCCTACACTTCATTAAGATTTCACAAGTTTTTTCCATTAATATTGTTTTCTGTTTCAGGATCCCATCCAGGATAACACATTCCATTGGGTCATCTTGTCTCCTGAATTTCCTCTAGTCTGTGACAGTTTCTTTCCTTGCTTCCCACAACCTGATCATTTCCAGGAGTGCTGGTCAGTTTGTAGCATGAACCCCAGTATGGGTCTTCTCATGATTAGACTGGGATAATGGAGTTGGGTGGAGGAAGAGGACTACAGAGGTGAAATGCCCTCCTCATTGCATTGTATTGGGGGTCCATGACATCTACATGACTTATGACTGTGATGCTGACTTTGATCACTTGGTCAAGGTGGTGTCCCCATGTGTCTCCACTGCCAAGTTACCGTTTTTCCCTTCTCTAGTCTACTCTTTGGAAGTGAGTCATTAAGCTCAGATCACACTTAGTGGGAGAGAGGAGATGAAACTCTATCTTCTGGAAGAAAGAGTATCTACATATCCTTTAGAATTCTTTTGTAAGGAAGATTGGTCTCTTCTCCCTTATTCATTCATTCATTCATTCATTCAATCTTTTATTGATATCAGTATAGACTCACATGTACTGTATTCTTTGGATTACCAGTGCTGGCCATAGGGAGCACCTTCAGATTGGCCCCTGTGTTGCTTTGATAGGACCCCAGATATTTTCTAAGCTTCCTTACTTTCTGGCACCCCAAGAGGCTCCAGGATAATTCTTAACTGCTGTGCCCTAGAATTCACCATTTCTCCAAGGAGCCCTGGTTCCCTAGTGGAGAACAGTGTTTTATGATCTCAGGACTGGGTGCCATATTGCATTTTTAGTTTTTATTCTGGTGAAAAGTTATAGATGCAGGCAACTTGGCGACCAGCACAAAAAATGTGCAAGTATTATCAGGGAATACTGAAAGTTACTGGTGAAATTCTGAGGAGTAGCAGCACATTTACTAGTATCCAAGTCACTCCCCACAAAGGATTGTTCATTTTAATGGTAAAAACAACAACTTTATAGTGGAGTGCCCTGACAGACAAGCACGCGATCAAAGCTAACCACACCAGCAATGGGGCATCACATGACCCTGGGGGACCTCCTGCCAAAAAGGCATTATTTGAATAAGTCAGATCATATCATGTTTACATTGAGAAACATTCTACAAAATAACCTGCCCATATTCTCTGAAAGTGTTCATATCAGGAAGCTCACATACACACTGAGCAGCTTCTCCAGATTAAAGGAGACCTGACGACCAAATCCAACAAGTGGGCCAGGGTCTTCTTTGGTGATAAAGGATGGTATTGGGACAATTGGTGGCATCTGAATGAGGTCTGCAGATTAGATAATAATAGGGGATAAATGCAAATTGCCTGATTTTGATCCTTGTGCTGTGTTAAATAAGAGAATGCCCTTCAGAACACATTGAAGTACATAGGGTTAAAGGGTCATTGTATCTATAAATTGCTCTCAATGGTGCAAGAGGAGAGAAAGAGAGAGAAGAGAGGGAGAATATGAAGTGGAAGTGGTAAAATATTAGTAACATTTGGGGTGCCTGGATGAAGAATATACAGGAATTTTTTGTACTGTTCTGACAACTTTTTGGTCAGTCTGAAATTTTATCAAAGTAAAAAGTTAAAATAAACCAATAGCTACAAAAAGTTACACATGCACAAGTTTCCTTCATTCAATTTATTGAGCATTTGCTATGTGTCAGGTGGTTTTCCAAGCACGTAACGAGACAGATAAAAATCCCTATGGTGTGGACCTGAATGGAGACAGGATAAATGGCATAAAGAAGGAAATACATAGAACCTCAGATGGTGCTAAGTGCTAAGGAAAAGAACAATGTAGGTAGGGTAATAGAGGGTGTGGCCATTGGTAATTAGAGTCAAATAGATCTGTGAGGCATGTTATACAAAGTAGTAATACAGATGATCAATCTATTCACCTTCAGTAAAAACTTGTCAACTAAATATCACTTAAATTCTGATCTTTAAATGTGGGAGGCAGCTACGGACTAGACCGAGAATGGTCCTTGACTACTGGTGTGAGTACCCTGTGTCATCCTTTTCCTCTTGAAGTGGGCGGGACCTAGTGGCTCAGCCGATAAGGCTCGCTAGTTTGATCCCCAGTCAGGGCCCGGGTTGTGGGTTTGGTCCCTGGTCAGAGTACAACTGATCAACCGATCAATGTTTCTCTCCCTCTCCCTGCCTCTCTCCAAAATCAATAAAAACATATATATTTTTAAATGTGCAAGGGTGATGGAATGGTACTTTTTGGAGATCAGGTTACAAAGGCTGGGTTTCCATGGTGCATGCCCCCTCCAGCTCTCTCTCCTGCTCACGGAGGAAGCCAGGTTCCATGTTGTGAGCCGCCTTATGGAGACTCCCACATGGCAAGGAACCAAGAGCAGCCTCGGTCCTTCAGCCCACGAGAAACTGAATTCTGCCAACAGCCACACGTTTGAGCTCGGAAGGGAACCCCTCCCCCAGCTCGGCTTCCGATGAGTGTGAAGTCCCCACGGACACTTGGTTGCGGCGTGTGAGAGACCTGGACACAGGAGCCAGATGAGCGGCACCATGACTCCCGCCCCTCAGAAGCTGTGAGATGATAACAACTGCTCTGTAAAGCGGCTAGGTTTGGGTAGTTCGTTATGTATCGAGAGATAGCTATTCCATTAAGGCTCCATATTTCTTATCTTCTCCTAGAATAAAGCAACGAATGTTTCTCCTTTCTGGATCCCTAAGAAGACCTGTTCTCTGAGACGACATTAGAGCTGTTCACCAAATATCCCCCCCTCTCCAAGTTCAGGCACATGGTCAGATGGCATGTCCTGGCCCCCTTGTGTCTGCTGAGGCCAGGTGGCTAGTTCTGGCCAGTGAGCGCCCCCTGAACAGGAAGTGTTGGAGCATACAGTTGTCGGTGTAAATCCATCTAGAGCCACAGCGTCCAAGACGGTCGCCACTAGCCACCTGTGACTATTACAATGAAGCGAAATGGAAAATTCTATCCCTCGGTTACACAAGCCACATTGCCTAGTTCTCGGAGGCTACATGTGGCTAGTGGCCACCCTGTGGGGCAGCACAGATAGAGGACGTTTCCATCAGCCGGGCAGTTCTGTTGGACAGCGCGGCCAGGAGCCAGCAGAGCTCCAGATGGTGACTGCTCTGCAAGGCTGGTCCCACAGTGAGCAGAGCCCAAATTTGACCTGTGAGGACGTACTGGATGAGGGAGCGATCAGCATTTGTCGTTTTGGGGGGTTTCCTGTTACTGCAGCATAATCTGTAGCATCTTATCCACGCACAGATTTCAGCAAATCTCTCTACAGGCAGTCCTCGGGTTACGTCGGACTTGACGTACATCGTTTCGTGGTTACGTCGCCATCTCTCCCATTTATTTATAATAAAAAAAAAGTTCCATCATTTTGACATATGTACATATGTGCTTTATGTTTTTTATTATTTATTTACCACAAGTAAAGGTCAGGCATTGTTATCTTTCTTTCAATTTTTTTTTTTTTTTTTTTTTTACTGTTTCACTTCATTACTGCTGTGTATGTGCTCCATGTGAGTGACGTAGGTGCTTATGTAGGTGGGTTCTAACTTACAGCGAAAATCACTTTACGTCGCTCCGTAGGAACGGATCTCCGACGTAACCCGAGACCTACTGTATTGGCATTTGTCTTAAAATGACTGTTAACTATGATTCTGATGCCAATTTCTTAATCCAATTACCCAATGAGCAAACCAATAATTGAGCAACAAATAGGTGCCCAGTCCTATTGGAGGGGTTTTATTATATACTAGTGACCCAGTGCACGAAATTTGTGCACATTAAAAGGGAATTAATTAGAGGAAATATTTTAATATTGCTATTTGCCCTTTCTCTATAATAGAAGTGTCAGAGATGAAAGAAAATTAGTAAAATGTATATGAAAATCTTCCTCCTGACAGAGTCTGGGGCGCACCACAGGAACCAGAGTCAAGTCCCTGCCCACCCATGTGCACCTTGAAATCGCACGAGACCCAGACCCGGCTGACCCCACCTCCATTGGGCTAGATCCAGACCCTGGCTGGCCCCACCCCCATCAAGCCCCACCGGGTGGGGGGCACGGCCTCAGGTCGCCTGGCCTTGCGCTGGGGTGGAGGGCACAGCTTCAGGTCCCCTAGCCCGGCGCCAGGGCGGGGTGCATGGCCTGAGGTCCCCCAGGCTGGGGCAGGGGGCATGCCTTGAGGTCCCTGTCAAGCCCCACCAGGCGGGGGGCGTGGCCTCAGGTCCCCCATCAAGCCCCGCTGGGCAGGGGGCACGGCCTGAGGTCCCCTGTCAAGCCCCGCCAGGTGGGGGACGCGGCCTCAGGTCCCATGGCCCAGTGCCGGGGTGTGGGGTGCAGCCTCAGGTCCCCTGCCCTGGCCCAGCACCACACAGCCTCAGGTCCCTACTGATTGCTCATTAAGGTTCGTTACGGGAACTCGGGTTCCGCTGTGGGTGCAGCCATCTTGTTACGGCGTGATGGTCAATTTGCATATTCCCTCTTTGTTAGATAGGATGGGGGAAATTTAAAGAATGTTCCATTTAATATGTACACTAGTATGACACTCTGATCATATCAAGTGCTACACTGTGGGCTATATTACAAAGAGGCCGGAAGAGGGGGATCAGTGAGGTTGGCATAGTCAGGGAAGGCTTCCTGGAGGAGATGTCATGTGAAAATAATGCTTCTTAAAACCTCAATACATTTGGAAAGACAAAGTGGGGAATAGTACTGTAATTTCTCAAGATACTGAGAACTTAATTAGACATTTTATTATATTATTACAATATTACTAATATTGTTATTTTTGGTCGATTGTTCTAAGGGACTTACAGATATCAATTCATTTAATCCTCACAACAGTCTGATGAGATAGTTACTATTATTACCTGCACTTTATAAATGAGGTATAAGGAGCTCAAGTAACTTGCCTGTATTCACACAATCAGTGAGCCGGGCTGGATTTCAAACCCAGGCAACTCTTGAACCTCACTGCCCAGTCTCTGGGAAGAAGGGAACAAAGATTGGCTAGATAGAGAGGGAATTACTTATGGAGAGGACTGGAAGCTGGGAATACAAATATGCCTGTTGGCTGTTTGGCTCTAGACTCGGAAGAGAAGTTGCAAAAGGGATATATATTATAAATATTTGGGGGCTGTCATGGTTGAATGGTGGCCCCCCAAAAGATGTGTCCACGTCCTATTTCCCAGGACCTGAGACTGTGATCTTATTTGGAAAAGGTGTCTTTGTCAAGAATCAAGTCAAGAATCTTGAGATTAGATCATCCCAGAGTATTCAGGTGGGCCCTAAATCCAGTGATGGGTGTCCCTATAAGAGACAGGAGAAGAAAAGACACAGACAAGTGATGTAAAGACAGAGTCAGAGATTGGAGTGATGCGTAGGTAAGCCCAGGGATGTCAAAGCGTGCCGGCAACACCAGAAGCTACGACAGAGGCAAGGAATGAACTCACCTGAGAGCATCTAGAGGGGGCGTGGCCTTGCTTACCCTTGCTTTTGGACTTCCGACCTCGAGAACATTGAGAATACATTTCTGTTCCTTTAAGCTACCTAGTTTGCAGTCACTTTCTTTATGCCTTTCCCCGGGAAACGCATACAGGGGCTATCAGAACACACGCGGTGATGAACGCCTGCGGAATGGATGAAATTATCCTGAACAAGGGCCCCGGAGAGGGTTGAGGTCTTCGGAAGGAGCCCTGAGAGGTATCTGCATTTAAGGGCAAAGCAGAGGAAGAGGGTAGGGGGGAGGGAGAGAAAGAAAAAAAAAAAAAGCAGAGGAAGAGGGAAGCCCTTAGTGGAGACTGAGAAGACGCCATCAAGGAGGTGGGAGGGAGGTCCCGGTGGGTGAAACCACAGAAAGTCCCGGAGGTGGGGCCGTCCAGTGTTAAATGCTGGCAAACACAAAGCAAGATAAGGACTGAAAAGTACCGCCAGGGTCCTGCCACAAATGCAATGAGAGCACTCAATCATGGTCTTTTAAAATGAGTGCTTAGCTTTTGTGTGTGTGGTCAAGTCCATCCATCCATCCATCCATCCATGGACACTTGGCTGCTCCCACTGTTGGCCACTGGGAGCAATGCTGCTATGAACAGGGTGTACAATCATCTCTCCAAGTCCCTGCTTTCCGTGCTTTGGGAGACACATCCAGAAGCGGGATTGCTGGGTCATATGAGCAGTGTATGTTTAATTTTTGGAGGGCTCGCCAGGCCATTTTCCCCAGAAGCTGCAGAGCCCTTAGCTTTTAAAAGTACACATTAAAATATGGACAGGTGAACTCATACCATATCTGAGATTCGCTTCAACAGAACCCAGGGTTCTGTTAAAGCAAATTAAAAGTCTGCTTTACTTTGCAAAGTAAGGTGCTGTTAAAGGTTGGGATACAGTAACACATGAGAGTCATTGGTTGGTAATTATTTTTTTTTATTTATTTTTTTTTTTTTTTAATTTCTTTATTGATTAAGGTGTCACATATTTGTCCTCATCCCCCCATTCCCATCCCACCCCTCTCCCCACGCATGCCCCAATCCCCTGTTGAACTTAACCGTTGGATAGGCTTATATGCATGCATACAGGTCCTTTGGTTGAACTCTCCCCCTCCCCCCCACCCTCCCCCTACCCTCCCCTATCCTCCCTCTGAGGCCCGATAGTCCGATCGATGCCTCCTTGCTTCTGGTTCTGTTCTTGTTCCTCAGTCTATGTTGTTCATCATTTCCTCTAGATGAACGAGATCATATGTCACTAGATATATACTAATAAGAACTGAATGTGAGACGAGCAATAATATTTATGCTGACAGGCAAATGAATCAATCTGTAGCGAGCTTCCCCCTGGACCAACAGTTCTTTTGAGACCCAATTTCGATGTCCAGTAGTTCCTTATGTGTACATGTCAGCACTGACCCCTCAGCTCTGGATGGTGGACAAATGGTGGTAATGGAGGTCCAACTCCCTCTGGTTTGGTCTCAGCCGAACCCAGGGGCACGGCGTCACCCGGACTAAGGGGCACGTGGCCTCATCCATACCCAAGGGGCGCGTGGTCTCACCCGGGCCTGGGACCCAGCCTCACCCGGATGGATCCCGGGGCGCACGGCCTCACCCGGACACAGGATCTGGCTTCACCCGTACCCAGGGACGCTTGGCCTCTCCCAGACCCAGGGGCACGTGGCCTCACCCGGGCTTAGTTGCACAAGGCCTCACCTGGATCCAGGGACACATGGTCTCTCCCGGACCCAGGGACGCTTGGCCTCTCCCAGACCCAGGGCCACTTGGGCTCACCCGGGCCTAGGTGCACGAGGCCTCACCCGGATCCAGGGACACATGGTCTCACCCGGACCCAGGGATGCTTGGCCTCTCCCAGACCCAGGGCCACTTGGGCTCACCCGGGCCCAGGGACGCTTGGCCTCTCCCAGACCCAGGGCCACTTGGGCTCACCCGGGCCTAGGTGCACGAGGCCTCATCCGGATCCAGGGACGCATGGTCTCACCCGGACCCAGGGACGCTTGGCCTCTCCCAGACCCAGGGCCACTTGGGCTCACCCGGGCCTAGGTGCACGAGGCCTCACCCGGATCCAGGGACACATGGTCTCACCCGGACCCAGGGACGCTTGGCCTCTCCCCGACCCAGGGCCACTTGGGCTCACCCGGGCCTAGGTGCACGAGGCCTCACCCGGATCCAGGGACACATGGTCTCACCCGGACCCAGGGATGCTTGGCCTCTCCCAGACCCAGGGCCACTTGGGCTCACCCGGGCCCAGGGACGCTTGGCCTCTCCCAGACCCAGGGCCACTTGGGCTCACCCGGGCCTAGGTGCACGAGGCCTCACCCGGATCCAGGGACGCATGGTCTCACCCGGGGCCAGGTACGCTTGGCCTCTCCCAGAACCAGGGCCACTTGGGCTCACCCGGGCCTAGGTGCTCGAGGCCTCACCCGGATCCAGGGACACATGGTCTCACCCGGACCCAGGGATGCTTGGCCTCTCCCCGACCCAGGGCCACTTGGGCTCACCCGGGCCTAGGTGCACGAGGCCTCACCCGGATCCAGGGACACATGGTCTCACCCGGACCCAGGGAAGCTTGGCCTCTCCCAGACCCAGGGCCACTTGGGCTCGCCCGGGCCTAGGTGCACGAGGCCTCACGCGGATCCTGGGACACATGGTCTCACCCGGACCCAGGGATGCTTGGCCTCTCCCCGACCCAGGGCCACTTGGGCTCACCCGGGCCTAGGTGCACGAGGCCTCACCCGGATCCAGGGACACATGGTCTCACCCGGACCCAGGGATGCTTGGCCTCTCCCAGACCCAGGGCCACTTGGGCTCACCCGGGCCTAGGTGCACGAGGCCTCTCCCGGATCCAGGGACGCATGGTCTCACCCGGACCCAGGGACGCTTGGCCTCTCCCAGACCCAGGGCCACTTGGGCTCACCCGGGCCTAGGTGCACGAGGTCTCGTCCGGATCCAGGGACACATGGTCTCACCTGGACCCAGGGACGCTTGGCCTCTCCCAGACCCAGGGCCACTTGGGCTCACCCGGGCCTAGGTGCACGAGGCCTCACCCGGATCCAGGGACACATGGTCTCACCCGGACCCAGGGACGCTTGGCCTCTCCCCGACCCAGGGCCACTTGGGCTCACCCGGGCCTAGGTGCATGAGGCCTCACCCGGATCCAGGGACACATGGTCTCACCCGGACCCAGGGATGCTTGGCCTCTCCCAGACCCAGGGCCACTTGGGCTCACCCAGGCCCAGGGACGCTTGGCCTCTCCCAGACCCAGGGCCACTTGGGCTCACCCGGGCCTAGGTGCACGAGGCCTCACCCGGATCCAGGGACACATGGTCTCACCCGGACCCAGGGATGCTTGGCCTCTCCCCAACCCAGGGCCACTTGGGCTCACCCGGGCCTAGGTGCACGAGGCCTCACCCGGATCCAGGGACACATGGTCTCACCCGGACCCGGGGATGCTTGGCCTCTCCCAGACCCAGGGCCACTTGGGCTCGCCCGGGCCTAGGTGCACGAGGCCTCACCCGGATCCTGGGACACATGGTCTCACCCGGACCCAGGGATGCTTGGCCTCTCCCAGACCCAGGGCCACTTGGGCTCACCCGGGCCTAGGTGCACGAGGTCTCACCCGGATCCAGGGACACATGGTCTCACCCGGACCCAGGGATGCTTGGCCTCTCCCAGACCCAGGGCCACTTGGGCTCACCCGGGCCTAGGGGCACGAGGCCTCATCCCGATCCAGGGACGCATGGTCTCGCCCGGACCCAGGGACGCTTGGCCTCTCCCAGACCCAGGGCCACTTGGGCTCACCCGGGCCTAGGTGCACGCGGCCTCACCCGGATCCAGGGACACATGGTCTCACCCGGACCCAGGGATGCTTGGCCTCTCCCAGACCCAGGGCCACTTGGTCTCACCCGGGCCGAGGGACGCTTGGCCTCTCCCAGACCCAGGGCCACTTGGGCTCACCCGGGCCTAGGTGCACGAGGCCTCACGCGGATCCAGGGACGCATGGTCTCACCCGGACCCAGGGACGCTTGGCCTCTCCCAGACCCAGGGCCACTTGGGCTCACCCGGGCCTAGGTGCTCGAGGCCTCACCCGGATCCAGGGACACATGGTCTCACCCGGACCCAGGGATGCTTGGCCTCTCCCCGACCCAGGGCCACTTGGGCTCACCCGGGCCTAGGTGCACGAGGCCTCACCCGGATCCAGGGACACATGGTCTCACCCGGACCCAGGGATGCTTGGCCTCTCCCAGACCCAGGGCCACTTGGGCTCGCCCGGGCCTAGGTGCACGAGGCCTCACCCGGATCCTGGGACACATGGTCTCACCCGGACCCAGGGATGCTTGGCCTCTCCCAGACCCAGGGCCACTTGGGCTCACCCGGGCCTAGGTGCACGAGGCCTCACCCGGATCCAGGGACACATGGTCTCACCCGGACCCAGGGATGCTTGGCCTCTCCCAGACCCAGGGCCACTTGGGCTCACCCGGGCCTAGGTGCACCAGGCCTCACCCGGATCCAGGGACACATGGTCTCACCCGGACCCAGGGACGCTTGGCCTCTCCCCGACCCAGGGCCACTTGGGCTTACCCGGGCCTAGGTAACGAGGCCTCACCCGGATCCAGGGACGCATGGTCTCACCCGGACCCTGGGACGCTTGGCCTCTCCCAGACCCAGGGCCACTTGGGCTCACCCGGGCCTAGGTGCACGAGTTCTCATCCGGAATCAGGGACACATGGTCTCACCCGGACCCAGGGACGCTTGGCCTCTCCCAGACCCAGGGCCACTTGGGCTCACCCGGGCCTAGGTGCACGAGGCCTCACCCGGATCCAGGGACACATGGTCTCACCCGGACCCAGGGACGCTTGGCCTTTCCCAGACCCAGGGCCACTTGGGCTCACCCGGGCCTAGGTGCACGAGGCCTCACCCGGATCCAGGGACACATGGTCTCACCCGGACCCAGGGATGCTTGGCCTCTCCCAGACCCAGGGCCACTTGGGCTCACCCGGGCCCAGGGACGCTTGGCCTCTCCCAGACCCAGGGCCACTTGGGCTCACCCGGGCCTAGGTGCACGAGGCCTCATCCGGATCCAGGGACGCATGGTCTCACCCGGACCCCGGGATGCTTGGCCTCTCCCAGACCCAGGGCCACTTGGGCTCACCCGGGCCTAGGTGCACGAGGCCTCACCCGGATCCAGGGACACATGGTCTCACCCGGACCCAGGGATGCTTGGCCTCTCCCCAACCCAGGGCCACTTGGGCTCACCCGGGCCTAGGTGCACGAGGCCTCACCCGGATCCAGGGACACATGGTCTCACCCGGACCCAGGGATGCTTGGCCTCTCCCAGACCCAGGGCCACTTGGGCTCGCCCGGGCCTAGGTGCACGAGGCCTCACCCGGATCCTGGGACACATGGTCTCACCCGGACCCAGGGATGCTTGGCCTCTCCCAGACCCAGGGCCACTTGGGCTCACCCGGGCCTAGGTGCACGCGGCCTCACCCGGATCCAGGGACACATGGTCTCGCCTGGACCCAGGGGTGTGTGGACTCTCCCAGACCCAGGGGCGCTTGACCTCGCCCAGGCACGGGATCCAGCGTCATCCGGGTCCAGGGGCACTTGGCCTCACCCGGACTCGGAGTCCGGCCTCACCTGGACCCAGGGGCATGTGGCCTCACCTAGACCCAGGGACGTGAGGCCTCACTTATACCCAGAGGCGTGTGACCACACCCGAGCCCAGAGGCGCGCAACCCCGCCCGCACCCGGGTCTCAGTGGGGCCCCGTCTTCCCGATCCCAATTACTGCCGGTCAATCCCCCCTCAGCAATTTCCCTGGCCATCCTTCCAGAGCTCCAGTATGGCTGCTGCAGAACTCGTCGGGCGGCGGCTCGGCGAAGCTCCGGTGCACCCGGTGCATGGCGGTGGGCCAGTCTGGCGTCGCTGCGTCGGCCCTTGGGTCTGCATCGGTGGCCGGTCGCCGAGCATGCGCACCTGGCCGCTTCCGGGGCGTTGAGATTCTTGACGGACTCAGAGGTCAGCAAGCGCGGAGTCTCCCACCCCCTGTCTCATAGGGGCTCGTCTGTCCGTGCTTGGCTGCCAGTGGAGCCGTCCCCTCAGCCGGAGACCGCCGGGGGAACTGTGCCGAGCACGTTCCAGGCCGCTGTTGTATCGCCTGAGCCATAGTTCTTTTGTGTCGCCTGAGCCGTAGTTCTTAAAGTGTGGTCTTTGGGTCACCGGCATCAGCATCATCCCACATACCCCTCTTTTATTCTAGTTGTATAGCATCTACTCAGCCAGCCCTATGGTGGTCTTGGATGGTGTCTGCTCTGCTCTCTTGTCGTAGTCTCAAAGTTGTTGTGGTAGGCAACAATCAGGCTTCCGCCCTATGCCTCCATCTTGGTCCTCCTTTGTATAGTTAAGTCTTGATTGTTGTTGGTGTCACTGGGGGGGCTCTCTTTGTCTATAAAGGAAGAGTTGCTGTGCAGGAGACACGTTTATGGGCCGAGTCTTGGTGCAGCAAAGCTTTGGCGCTCACTAAATATTCCCGTTGAATGTGTCCCTTATGCACGTGGTTGAAATCTGGTGTCATCTCCCACAGACCACTAGATGCCCTCGTTTCTGGGTCTCCAATGGGGTGTAGATCAGCTACTGCCTTAGGCACTCAGCAAGGATTACAGCAAAAACTGTAGTTTCTTCCTCCTGTCTGAGTGGCCCTGGAGCAGTCCGACTAGAACAGCAGATCATCTGGTCCGCTGCCAGAGGGCAGGCCACCCACATGTATAAGCCGTTGCTTGGGGCGCAGGTGTGCCTGCAAGACTTGCGGGGCAGGTCTTCAAAATGTGCGGGGCGGGTCCCAGGGCGGGGCGGGGTCTCAGGGCGCCAACACGCTATGGTTCGGCGAGCCTCGATGGCTGTGAGTCTGGTCCTTCTGCCTTCCACGTATCTAAGTCCCCTCGTTCTGCACTCCAGCGCAGCAAACACTGATTGCTGGGCGCACCTCCGCAAGAGTCCCGCCTCTCCCCGCAGGCATCTGGGTCTCCCGGGGTTCGCCAGAAGATGGGTTTCAGGGTGATGGAGAGCTAATCTCCCTTAGGTTTGGAACAAAAGCCCCTTTCCCCCGCCACCAGCCAGACCCACGCACCTCCACACCTCATCCCCTCCGATTTCGCTGGGTGCGAGGCAACAGAACAGCCTTTAACCTCCGCCGCTATCTTTTTCAAACTTCTCAATTTGTACTTCTTAATCCCTTCATTTCAGTCAACTCTACTGAAGTCTAGCGCCGCCGGGAGGTGCACGGAAAGGGCGCCCGGGCCTCCGTCCGGTGCGCGGTGCGCGCGTCCCGCGGAACCAGGCGCGCGAGGGCCGCGCGGCTGGGACGGGCGCTGGGCGGCCGCCGAGCTCCAGGCACCGCCATCGCCGCGTTCCGGACGTCGCCGCCGCGGCGTCCCCCCAATTTATACTTCTTAATCCCTTGAATTCAGTCAACTCTACTGAAGTCTAGCGCCGCCGGGAGGTGCACGGAGAGGGTGCCCGGGCCTCCGTTTGGTGTGCAGGGCGCGCGGCCCACGGCACCAGGCGCGCGGGGGCTGCGTGGCGGGGACGGGTGCTGGGAGGCCGCCGGGCTCCGGGCGCTGCCTCTGCGGCGGAGTCCCCAGCGTCCCGCGCCGGGCGGCCTGCGGGGGCGGCGGAGTTGCGAAAGTGAGTGAGTTTCCCAGGGTTTCGCCCGGAATGGGATTCAGTGCAATCGGAGCCGGCGCTCAGCGCACTCCGCAGCCTTTATCTCCTTCCTGCCAGTGAACGCCGGCCAGGTCATCAGCCGCCCCCTCCTCTCCGGTTCCATCCTCCCCGCAGGCGCGTGTGCTCGTGTCTCCGCCCGTTTCTCCATACCTCAGGCTTTTACGGCTTCCCCGACTGTCCCCGTGGCCTTCTCCTTCTCCCCAGCTGTGGGCATTTCAGTCCACCAACTTTCCTGTGGTTCTGGACGATGTCCGTTCTGATCTCTAGTTGTATTTTTGAAATTGTTGTGCCCGGCTGCAGGTTAGGTGTTTAACCTATGCCGCCATCTTGGTTTCTTCCTGGTTGGTAATTATTGGAGATGGATGATAGGAACACAGAGGGTTACCATTCCATTTTCTCTTCTTCTGGATATGTTTGAGCTTTTCCAAAAGTAAAAAAAATAATTATTTTCATATAATGTACTTAAAGTAGTCTCAATTCGCATTGCCACAAGAACCTCACACTTAATCATGAAAACAAAAGTAGTCAGGCTTACTATAGTCTCCAGCAATTAAAAATTATACTCAGCATCTAACCCGTTTGTTAAGTCAGGAGGCTCCACTAAATGCTTCCTTACATAGTCATGTGTATCCTGAAAAGGTAGCAAGGGGAATTTAATCAAATGAACTACATCTGCTTTTATAAACTCCCATCTTGGTTTATCTTTTTAAAAAATATATATTTTATTGATTTTTTTACAGAGAGGAAGGGAGACGGATAGAGAGTTAGAAACATCAATGAGAGAGAAACATCGATCAGCTGCCTCCTGCACACTCCTTACTGGGGATGTGCCCACAACCAAGGTACATGCCCTTGACCAGAATCAAACCGGGGACCCTTGAGTCCAAAGGCCGACGCTCCATCCACTGATGTCTTGGTTTATCTTGAGTGAGAACTGAGCTGAGTTCCCTCAATTTGGGAAATAACAAGTTTTACCTGGAGATAAAATCACAGACGCCAGAATTGAGTGTGTCATTTCACCTGAACACTTGGAAAAGTGATCAGCTTCATTTGTTCATTTATTTCGCAAATATTTATTGGGCAGCTATTACATATCAGGCCTTACCCCAGGCACTGGGGACTGATACAGCCATGAATGGAACGAATAAGAAACTCATGCTTGGGGCAGAGAAATCAGAGGGGAAAAAAAAAAAAAAGTCAACTTGGTTAGATCTATCTTGTCAGTAGAGATTGTTTTTAGAAGAGAAATGGAGCAGGAGGGGGTCAGATAGAAGAGGAAGGGAGTTATTTTGGAAAGACCTCTCTGAGAAGGAATATTGAAATCGAGACCTGAGAGAAACAGAGATGCAGACACCAGGAGGGGGCGTGTCACAGACAGAGGGAAAGACCTCTGTGGATGGCACCGCGTGTGTCTGAGCTCAGCGAGGATGCTCCTGTGGCCGGAGTGGAGAGTGAGAGGAGATGAGGGAAGGGAGGGGATGAGGACGATGGGACTGTCATCCCATGTTGGCCCTTTATTGTTTTAAAATATAGGTTGAGCCTGGCCTGTGTGGCTCCGTGGTTGGGCGTTGACCTATGAATCAGGAAGTCACAGTTTGATTCCCAGTCAGGGCACATGCCTGGGTTGTGGGCTCGATCCCCAGTGTGGACGTACAGGAGGCAGCTAATCAACAATGCGCCCTCATTATTGATGTTTCTCTCTCTCTCCCTCTCCCTTCCTCTCTGAAATCAATAAAAATATATATTAGAAAAAGAAAGAAAAGAAAATGTAGGTTGAGGAGACAACCGCTTCACTGAAAAGATAGCTTTTTCTAAGACTGGTGGTTGCCAGAGAGGAGGAGGGTTAGGGGACCAGGTGAAAAAGGTGAAGGGATTCAAAACTACAAATCGTTAGTCACAAAACAGTCATGGGGCTATGAAGTGCAGCATAGCAAATACAGTCAATGATATTATAGAAACGATGTGGGGTGTCGGGTGAGTACTTGAAATATTGGGGGGAACCACTTTGTAAAGTATACGGTTGTTGAGCCACTATGAGGCACACCTGACACTAATACAAAATAATACTGAATGCTAACTGTAATTGAAAAATAAAATTTAAAAGAAAGAAGAGATAGCTTGTTCTACTCACAGATCCCAGGAGGAGGGGACACGCCATACCACATGAGGCCCCCTGGGGAGGCACCAGGGTTAGTCAGGAAGCAGAAGGAGTGAGGGGGGACATGGGCCGGAGCCTTTACATGGTGTCCTCAGGAAGGAACAGGTGAGGCAGGTATGCAGGCTTAGGATTGGCTGGTTTTAATAATTTTTAAAATATAGATATTTTTTATTGATTTCAGAGAGGAAGGGATCAGGAGAGAGAGATAGAAACATCAATGATGAAAGAGGATCATTGATCGGCTGCCTCCTGCACGCCCCCTGCTGGGGATCGAGCCTGCAACCTGGGAATGTGCCCTGACCAGGAATCTAACCAGCACCTCCTGGTTCATAGGTTGATGCTCAACCACTGAGCCACACCGGCTGGGCTGGTTTGAATAACTTTAGCAGCTCTGGAGCGTAGGGGCCGCTGCCCTGGTTGTCTGGCACCTGGCTCTGGAGTGATGAGGGCAGGCGGACAGCGGCCCCGAGTGAGAGTCTGATAGAGGAGGTGGCTGGGGGCCCTGGATTGGTTGGTTGGTTGGTATTTGAAATGTGTGCTCACCGGTGAACCCTTTACTATCTCAAGAGATTGGCTCACGCTGTTAGGGGTAGTCCCTCCAGGTTCGGCCAGATTTCAAAGCATCCAGAACCCCTGGTGGATATCTTTATCTTATGGAACTCGCCTGAAAGACTTTTCCTCTTGGAAAGTGACAGCGATAGCCCTTACACTGTTAGGCGTTCTGGGACCTCAAGGTCCTGGCTATCCTGTTCGTGGCTCCAACCTCAGCGACGAGGGAGGTCAACATAGAGACCCAATGCCTCAAAAATGACAAGGCACGTTGCAAAGAAGTACAGAACGTGGACTGTCTTCATGAGAGGAAAACAGAACGCAGGAACTTATCAAAATGTTCGCTCATATTTTTTTAGAAGAAACAAAAGACAGCCTGGATATCAGTACAAGTGACTTCCCAATAGAGTGAGGGGCTGGGCCTGGGGGCAGAGATGGGGGGAGATCTGATCCTGAAACCTGGTGAGGATCAGATCGGCCTTATTTCCCTGGAAAACATGGCCTTGCTCCTTCCATTTTCTTCTGTTTTGCCCAACGGCTAAAAGAGAGAGCAGGGCACACACGCACAACAGACAATGTGGGAGGAGTTAAACTTGGTGACAGGAATGGGAACATGCGCACGTGTTTGCAAGGTTACACGTAAATGTATGCATACATCTGTGATGTCCTTCCGTAGCTGTTCTGCCCTTTCTGTCACTGAGATGACAACAGTTAAATAAACTCACGTTCCATATGGCTCCCGACTGCCACAAAATTAACACGCTTAAAGCTAAGGAGGGCTTGTGGTGAAAAGGAAAGCCTTTTGAATGTACAGGGTAGATGTGTCATGTGTGGCTGTCACTGTCTGGCCTTGACACGATTATTCAGTGCACATAGGTCTGACTTCCACTGCCAGCCCCCCCCCCCCTGCCCAGCGGGGGGGTGTCTTTTACTGGCCACCAGAGTATCCACTCAGCAGGCTGGGATGCTGGGAAATAAATGCTCCTGGGAGCATCCTTCAGCAGGTGATTGATGGAAGTTGGTAGATAAATATCCAGCTCCCTTGGTCCTAGGGTGTGGTCACTCTGAGGAATGGGCTCTCTGCTGCCTCCCAGAGGTCCCCACTGGTACTGAGTCCCGGTTGCTCAGTGGTAACTTGCCTGATGGCACATCCATTATTGGTTCTTCCCTTCCCTACTCCTCTGCCTGCGTGTCCCAGTGTCTCTCCCAAAGGAGTTGAATCCTTGCTTCCAGATCTACTTTGGGGAAGGGGGGGGGGGGCCCAAACCAAGACAATGGAGTTGGAAAGATTCTGTTATTTTAAAATCTTAGGCAAGAGATTATTTCCTTCCTTCCTTTCTTCCTTCCTTGATCTTCCTCTCCACCTCCTCTTTCTCCTCCTCCCCCTCTTCTTTTCCTCCCCTTCCTCCTCTTCTTCCCCTTCCTCTTCCTCCCCCCCCCCTTCTCCTCTCTTTCTTTTTCTCCCTTCCTTCTTCAAAAATTGTTTAAGGGGCTTATAGAATAGAGGTCGAGTATAAATCAGATAACCCCAACAGATGTCCTACCCCAGCTTCATTGCCTTCTGTGGCCACTGAGCACTTGAAATATGACTGGTCCAAATGAAGACGTAAGTACAAAAATATGCACCAGATTATGAAGACTTAGTATAAGAAAAATGTGCAATGTCTCATTCATAATTTTTATATTCACTGCAGGTGGGAATGATAACCATGGGGTGGCTTCCTGCTTAGGAACACAGCAACAACTATAAA
Organism: Eptesicus fuscus; assembly: GCF_027574615.1. Taxonomy (NCBI): domain Eukaryota; kingdom Metazoa; phylum Chordata; class Mammalia; order Chiroptera; family Vespertilionidae; genus Eptesicus; species Eptesicus fuscus. The sequence continues at coordinate 20,252,655 of NC_072478.1, forward strand.
GAGCAATAATACCACCTCTCCAGACTCACGTCCAAGCTATGTTCTACTGCATGAGCTTGACCCATCATTTGATCTCTCGAGCCTCAGTTTCCTCATCTGCAAAATGGGGATGAGGGCAGTATGCACCCCCTGGGATCATGAAAGGGATAAGCGGCACCCTGTATGTGACGGCCAGGCACAATAGATGTTGATGTAGAAAATAGATGGTGGCTGTATTGATATTTACTGCATGTGGTGAAACTGCATCTCATGTCCAAAGGAGGCATTTGCCCTGGCTGGTTTGGCTCAGTGGATAGAGCATTGGCCTGCAGACTGAAGCGTCCTGGGTTTGATTCTAGTCAAGGGCACATGTCTGGGTTGCAGGCTTTATCCCCAGTAGGGGGTGTGCAGAAGGCAGCTGATCAATGCTTTTCTCTCATCATTGATTTTCTATCTCTCCCTCTCCCTTCCTCTCTGAAATAAAAAAATATATTTTTAAAAATTTTTTAAATTCAGAGGAGGCATTTGATGTTCTAGAAACAAGGAAGACAAAAGCAGGAAGGACCCACCAGAGACACAGACAAATAAAGGTAAGAGGAAGGAAATCCCAACAACACTTATTGGAAGGGAATCAAAGTTGCATCTAAGAATTACACGCAGAGAGAAACATGAATGCATTTATGCTCAGGCCATTAGAAAGCATATCATCCCACAGAGAGAACATAATGAGTTAACTTGACAGAACATTAAACCCTTCTTTTCTCTGCCTCTTTTATGCCCTCCTGTAGCATCATTTGTGTCTTTTGTTGCAGAAAATGCTTTCATCCCATGCCCACAGACATCACTTCACTCTTATACCTAAGATGCTTGCTTAAAAACCCATTTCAAAGTGTTATGAATTCCCAAATTGGGGGAAAAAAAACAAAGAAACAAACAAAAAACAGTCACCATGTGGGGGTCAGAAGCAAGGCAGATTTAACTGACCTCAAAGATGTTATAAGGCAGCATGACATGTGTTTGAGCTGTATGGTTTTGGGCCAGTTGCTCAACCTCTCTGGGTCAATGTATTAATTAATACAAAGACATTCTAGTATTCCCTTAATTGATGGTTGTGAGGATTAAATGAGATAATCCACATAGCATGCTCGACGCAGAGCCTGGATGTTGGTGTTACGAACTTTCACTGACTCCAACCTGGAGTCATTTTTATTATCAAACAGATTCCCATCTTCCCAAAGAAGTCTGAGACTTTTCTTTAAAATTCTCTTCATTTTTCTATACATTCTCAAAAGTGAAGTAATTTTCATGTTAAAAAAATTTCTAAGCCACTATCCTATGACTACAACACAAACACTGGTTGTGTGGGTATTTTTGTTGTATTTCTGTCTGTTTTCCCCCTATGTTTTTAGTTTGCTTTCAGGGGTAATTATAGTGGAAAGATATTTTAAATGCAACACTTCCTCACCATCTAAGTATTCATTATATGGTTCATTATCCAGATATCCGCCCAGTTATGAGTTTAGGGAAGCAAAAGTCATCCTGATATAAAAAATATTCACTAATGCCCTAGCCGGTTTGGCTCAGTGGATAGAGCGTCAATCTGTGGACTGAAGGGTCCTGGGTTCGATTCTGGTCAAGGGCACATGCCTGAGTTGTGGGCTCGATCCCCAGTAGGGGGCGTGCAGGAGGCAGCCAATCAATGATTCTCTCTCATCATTGATGTTTCTATCTCTCTCTTCCTTTCCCTTCCTCTCTGAAATCAATAAAAATAAAAGTTAAAATTAAAAATATATGTTCACTCACGAACTGGCAACTTCACAATGATCTGTTCCGGACAAGCATCGCTTTGGAGCCCATCAGATCAGTGAGTTTATTTCTGATTGTTGATGGTTGTTTGAAATTCACCAATACAATCAGAAACCATGTGTATCAATGGCAACGTGAAAATTGGAAATCTTTGCAAAAGACAGCAGGATTTCACGGAGTCGACGGAAGTGATATGGGAGAAGCACTTGCAATGCAAAGGACGCCACCTACTGTGGCCAGGAGCTGCTCCGGGCACTCATGACATAGCCTGCCCTCAACTTCAAACACCTGCCCTCACCGAGCTGACATTCTAACGGAGAAAGCAGACAGTAACACAGTGATAATGTAACATGGCAGTAACGGTGTAGGAACAAGAAGTAGGGCACGGGAGTAAAATTGAAGTGGGGGCTAACAGGAAGGTTATGACATGCGTAGCCAAAGGACAGAGCTGCCATCAGCTGCTCAGGGAACCCCCCCCCCCCCGCCCCCTTGGTAAGGTAACATTCAAGCAGAAACTTAAAGTAAGGGAAGGCGCCGTAAAAAAATCTGTGGGAAGAGTATTCCGGGCCAAGGGGTCAGCACGTGCAAAGGCCCTGAGGTGGGCACGTGCGTGGTCTGCACAGATAAGTAGGCGGAGATAAACCATGCACAGCCTTGGGGATTACAATGAGGGCTTTGGCTTTTATCCAGAGTCAGGTGGAAGCCATGAGGGGTTCTGAGCAGAGGAGGGATGTGACCTGACTTCGGGGTTCACATCTCCCCCTGGCCACGAGCAAGTACAGAGGGAGAAAAAAGCAGAAGCTGGGAGACTAGGGAAGAGGCAACTGCACTGGTCCAGATGGGAAATGATGGGGGCTGTGACCAGCTGGGCGCCAGGCAGAGTTATTCCTGCATATATTTTGAAGGCAAAATAGAAGGTGTTTCTTGTGGATTGGATCTGGGGGATGAGTGAAGGCGAGGCGTCCAGGACGCCTAGGGGATTCTGACAGGAGCAGCCTGAGGACAGAGCTGCCATCAGCTGAGATGGAAAAGACGGAAGGAGGGGTTGTGTGGGTAAGGATGACAATCCACACTTACCACATTCCCCCCTTGAATTACAGAATCACCCCACAGCAGCACTTACGAAGAATGAAAATACAAACAACTATTAATAATTATTTGCAAAAGCTGCATATTAGGTAGTTTAGATAAACTCTGCTCTCTGGGAATTTTGCCAGGAAAAATCCCGAACTAAGCTGCTCCAGCTATCCGAGCCAATAAAATGCCATCAGGGAGGATATGGGGAAAAGTGAAGTCTCTGCCTCGGGTAAGAATCTATTTAACCTTATCATTCCTTCATCTACCTTCTCTAAGACCTGGATCATCGGAACATGAAGACAGACATAACGGAGCTGAAGAAGGATTGGAGGGGAGGAAACACCAGAACTGTGGAGGTGGGGCGGTTGGCAATTGAAGGACGAACTGGATGAGGACACCTCAGTCTAGAAGATTAAACCTAATTACCTCCCCCCACTGGCGGCCCCGCTCTTTCCCCCTCTCTGCCCCTCCCCTCTGCCAGCCCTGGATTAGAGTCCTCATTTCTATTTCCATTGTTTGTCCTCAGATAATCGTACTCTCAAAACCACCTGGACTTGTCTGGTGAAATCTTCCCCACACATTCCAGACTGTGCCGGGGCAGACCGCATGGGTCCCGGTCCCTTTCCAGGGACAGTCCCACTGTGTTCACCTGGCTTATCTGTTCATCTAACAAATAATTATTAAGCTCCAACTATGTTCCAGGCTCTGTACCAGACACCGAGAGAGAAGGTTTCAAAGATAGCCACTTGCCCACCCATTAATCATTCATGCCTTCTTTCCAGCAGTAAAACAGGACTTTAGCCCAGCTGGCTTGGCTCAGTGGTTGAGCATCAACCTGTGAACCAGGAGATCACCATTCAATTCCCGGTCAGGGCACATGCCCAGGTTGCGGGCTCAATCCCCAGTGGGGGAGTGCGTGCAGGAGACAGCCGATCAATGATTCTCTCTCATCATTGATGTTTCCATCTCTCTCACCCTCTCCCTTCCTCTCTGAAATCAATAAAAATATATTTTAAAACAACAAAAACAGAACTATATTTCCGAGGCTCCTTTGCAGGGAGGTATGGCCATGTAGGCAATGCTGATCAATGAAACATAAGGGCACTGGTCTCGACTGAGCTTTGTCCTTTGACCTCCCTCCTGCCTGACATGCAGACGGGGTGCCTGGCGCTGCAGCAGCCACGTGAAGACCGACTATAAGGGAAGACCCAGAGGACCTTGGCAGTGACATCCTGGTGCCACTGCAGCATTGTATTTTCTCTGCAGCCAAATAAAATCCATGATTGACACAGACAGTCTGAATAAGCTGCCTTTTACCTGACTGTTAATCTGCACAAAACTCCTTGAGTGCAAAAAAAAAGCAGTTTTATTTAGCTATGTAACTAAAGAAATGTCAAATGAATTAACGAGTGGGGTAGCCCTACTTTTACAATTAAAAAACAGCAGGCCAGATTTTTATTGACAAAATGTCTAATGGGAACCAGGTGGGACCTCTCCCCCGTCACAAGGTTTCCACCTCGAACTTCTAAAGCCTTGGAAAACCTCATCTGTGAAGTGGGAATAATAACAGCATCCATAGACGGGCTTTTTGTGAAAACCCAGTCAGTCACCACAGCCAAAAGATCTAGCATGGGATCTGGCCTGGGATCTGGCCTATTGGAAGTACTACGTTTAAGTGTTTATTTGTGATTATTTTTTCCTGACAGCCCTGGGAAAGTGAGTCTTCCCTCCCACACCCTGCCGCACCCCTGTTCTATTGTGCCACGCATTGTTAGTTTCATTCACAGCGCTCTTCATAACTACTTGCTGATCTTTTTATGAGCATCTCCTCCTGAGAAGGTCGTTCATTTGCCCACCCCGCCCAAGCCAGACCCAGTCATTCTCTGCTCTCCTCTGCTCTCAGCATCCCCGGTTCCGGTCCTCTGGGGTCCTGTTGCTTTCAGCCAATGGGAGCCTCCAGCAGGAATTCATAGGCAGGAGGAGAAGGAGGACCAGGTACTTATTTCCCAGCTCCCTCTCTGCTTTGGGGCCTTATCTCTGGCCAGTGGCTGGGTCCCTCCACAAGGACACCTCCACTAGCCAGGCAGCTCCTCCTCCATAGGTCGAGCTCTGAGTGGCCCGAGCAATGCCATTTCTTCAGCTCAAGGGTGATAAGGGCTCCCCACTACTGCTGGCTCCTGGGTCCCCATCCCTTGTGTGTCCCCTTAACTCAGTGGTCGGCAAACGGTGGCTCGCGAGCCACATGCGGCTCTTTGGCCCCTTGAGTGTGGCTCTTCCACAAAATGCCATGGCCTGGGTGAGTCTATTTTCAAGAAGTGGCGTTAGAAGAAGTTTAAGTTTAAAAAATTTGGCTCAAAAAAAAAAAAAAAATGGTTGTCAAAAGAAATTCCAGTCGTTGTAGTGTTGATATTTGGCTCTGTTGACTAATGAGTTTGCCGACCACTGCCTTAACTCTACACCTCTTCAAGGAAGTTCCTCCGGAAAGGCTCTTCACTGGAACTACCTGGGGGAGGGGCAGGGGTGAATTCTGTTTCCTCTTTGGACCCCAAGAGACACCACACCTACCAGGTGGCAAATCCCATGAAAGCACAAAACTCGAAGCTGCTTTACTCACCAGTGCCCTGGACCCAGCACATGGCCTGGCATGGAGAAACTGCTTAATAGATATTTATGGGAAACTAGCCTCTCTCACCAGCAAACAAATCAGAATCTCTCTATATAAAAGGCTAATATGCAAAGTGTCCCCTCAGGAGTTCGACCAGGAGACCGGGAGTTTGATCGCTTGCTATGATGTGCGCTGACCACCAGGGGGAGGCGCAGAATGAAGGAAGGCCCTGGCTGGCAGTGGGAAGGCCCCAATCGGCCCTGAATGCCGGCCAGGCCTAGGGACCTTACCCGTGCACGAATTTCGTGCACCGGGCCTTTACTTAAAATAATAAGGTGATCCCTTTTTTATTATTAAATTAACAAAAATATTTATATATTTTTAATCCTCACCCAAGGATATGTTTTTGATTGATTTGAGAGAGAAAAACATCAATCTGTTGCCTCCCAAATGTGCCCTGACCAAGGATCGAACCCACAACCTTTTTGGTGTACGGATGATGTTCCAACCAACTTAGCCACCCAGCCAGGGCTAACAAAAAATATTTCTTAGTCCTGGCCGGTTTGGCTCAGTGTTAGAGCATCAGCCTGTGGACGAAAGGGTCACAGGGCACATGCCCAGGGTGTAGGCTCCATCCCCAGGATAGGGCATGCAGGAGGTATCCAATCCATGTTTCTCTCTCATCAATGTTTCTATCGCTCCCTCTCCCTTTAACTCTCTCTAAAAAAAAATTTAAATAAAAACATATGTTTTAAAAATAAATTTTAAAAGATTTAAAAATAAAAATGGATTCAGAAGTGGACTGATATAACTGCGTCATACCTTCTGACTTCAAATATTTATCAAAACAGTTGTATATGTATTAATTTTTCCTTATAATAAGTAAACAGGTTAATGAATACATTTGTATTGATAAATTACCAAAAAATAAAAAAGGAAAAGGGAATAAAAAGAAAGGAAGAACAGGGATAGGAAAAGTTGGTGGAATAGTTGCAACTTAACCTAGGTGGGTGGGGTCAGGAAGGTGACTGAACAGAGAGCTGAAGGAGGTGAGGGAAAGAGCCAATCAGCTGGCAGGAAGAAGTCACAAGAATAAGAAAAGTTTAAGAAAGCAATGTCCATATTAACAGCTGTTCATCAACTCATTAATCAATATTTTTAAGCACCTGCTCTGTCTATGCTAGGGATGCATTAGGAGCAAAACTGGGTAATAAAAAAGGCACATGATGCAATCAAAATATATAGCAGAAGGTGTGGGAGAGACAGAGACAGAAGATGCAGAGAAAGGGAAATAGAGACAGAGAGCGAGATAGAGGGAGGAGGAGAGAGAATGGGGGAGGTAGAAACAGAGACGGAGGGAGATGTCAATAAGGCGAATTATATTTGGGTTTTCTGAATGCTCTTTTCCACAGCTGAATAAGAACAGTAATAGCCTAGTAATTAGTACACAACTGCTCAGTCTCCCTCTCGCTTGACTGGGGGCCGGCAAGGAAAAGAATCAATTGTGCTGGAGAAAGGACCAAGGACTTAAGGAGACATTATTTGAAAGAAAAATCAGCCTAGGAGTCACTCGCTGGAGAAAAAGAGTCCGAAGTCTCTAACAAAGCAGAGACTATGGGGTCAGGACAGAAGGTGGGTATGTTGTTTTTTTTTTTTAAAAAAAAGGTATTATTTCTTAAAGTGGGTTCTGATGTTAAATGGGAGCTTGGTAAAATGAAATAAGAAGGCTTTGACTTTAAATAAAGTGCTATCCATCGTCATGGATGATGTTCCTGACCCTTTGTGTGTGTGTGTGTGTGTGTGTGTGTGTGTGTGTGTGTGTTTTTCCCCAATTACGGTAAATCATGGAGATGGAGTTTGATTATCCAACCACCCTCTCCTTCTGGCCTCATTTGTGGCAGAGACAATGCTACATGCCTGCCAGATCCTATTTTCTTTTCCTCCTAGACACACAGCAAGGGGGAAAAGGAGACAGTCTTCCTTGCCATTGGGTGGGGCTCTGGAACTGCATTCTGGGCAATGACATTTAGGCAGAAGTGATGTGAGCCGCTTCTAAGTCTGACCTGTAAGAGACCAACCAAAGAACTTGTATGCATAACCCATGGTCACTGACAAGAGGGTGGTGAAGGCCTGGGGTGGAGGGTGGGGGCGGGCTAGGAGAGGCCAATGGGGAGAAAAAGGGGACATATGTAATACTTTCAACAATAAAGATTTAAAAAAATAAAAATATCATATATTAAACTATTTTTAAAAAAGAAATGTCCGGTCTCCTGTGTTCTCTCTCTTTCTCTCTTTCTTTCTTTTTTTTTTTTTTTTAAATATATTTTATTGATTTTTTTGCAGAGAGGAAGGGAGTGGGAAAGAGAGTTAGAAACATCGATGAGAGAGAAACGTCAATCAGCTGCCTCCTGCACATCCCCTACTGGGGATGTGCCCACAACCAAGGTACATGCCTTTGACCTGAATCGAACCTGGGACCCTTCAGTCTGCCGGCCGACGCTCTATCCACTGAGCCAAACCAGCTATGGCTCTCTCTTTCTTTTATCTGCCAGCAAAGTTCAGAAGAACCACTGAGGAACTCAGAAGCCCTACCTAGGAGAAGACAAAGGCACCAGATGGAAGGAACCTGGATACCTGAGTCACCACCTGGAGAAAAACCTCCCAGGAGGACCATCCACCTTGGACAGTTGAATGAGCAAGGAAACGTTCATTGTGTTCGGCCACTGAGAGTTCAGGGGTTATCTGTTACAGCAGCTAGCATTACTAATCCTGTTTAATGCATCCTTTCAATAATGTGTGTAGCCAACAACTTTTGAGGAGAGTTGACATTCTCTCCAATTCTCCTTCTAAATGTTTATTTTCCTGCCCCTGAGAAAAAGCCCATCTTCCTTTGAGACTCAGACCATCCATGCAGAATCTCCTCCATCCTCTGTCACTGTCCTCTCCCAGCTGTTTCTCACCTCCATGTCTTTGCCCTGGCTCTAGTCTCTACCTAGAATGCCAAAGAAATATGGTAGATAATGCGTGTGTTTCCGTCTGCTGCTGTGGGACAGATCAAAAGCCTGTTGCAAGCATCATACCCATGACTTTGGACTGGATGATACCGCTCTCTAACTACCAGGAAAACCAAGCATGTGTGCTTTTAAGACAACCCAGTTGCTGAAGCAGAGAATTGAGATTTATTTTTCGCTCCTCCCTCTCCCTCATCCCCACTATTCAGGCAGTCACCAAGATGTATTGATTCTACATCAAAATCCCTCCCAAACCCATCCATTTATCTCCATTACCATTGCTTTCATCATATTCCAGACCACCATCATCTCTTAGAATAAATCCTAATTCTATTAACGTGGCCTGAGATCCTCCATGATCTGGCCTCTGCCCCAGCCTCAGCCTCTTCTCTCTCATGCTCTACATTCTAGCTGACCTGGACTCCTTTGATTCTTTAAATGCACCATCTTTTACCCCATCTTCAGGCCTTTGCAATACTGTCCCCGTAGCCAGATGCACCCTTTTTCTTCCTCTCTGCCTTCCCTGGTTAACTTCTACTGACTCTCCAGGGTTCAACTTAAATGCTCCTTAACTCAAGAAGTCTTCTTTGGCCCAGCCAGCATGGCTCAGTAGTTGAGTTTCGACCTATGAACCAGGAGGTTGCGGTTCGATTCCCAGTCAGGGCACATGCCTGGGTTGTGGGCTCGATCTCCAGTGTGGGATGTGCAGGTGGCAGCCGATCAATGATTCTCTCTCATCATTGATGTTTCTATCGCTCTCTCCCTCTCCCCTCCTTTCTGAAATCAATAAAAATATATATTTTTTAAAGCAGCCTTCTTTGACCTTGTTAAAATAGATCTGACCCTGCAATGATTAACCTTATCCTCATTCAGAGCACTACAGTTATCTGCTACACTAGGATGCTGACCAGCAGGGACTACATCTGTATTGTTCACTATTCTGTTTCTATTGTGTTTGCAGGGATTAGTATGGGGCATGATGTATAGTGGGTACTTGATAAAATATCATTGAATAAATGAATGGATGGAGGGATAGGTGGGTGGATGGATGGATAGATGGTTGGAAGGAAGAATTTCTCCCTCAAGGTAATGAGTGTGACCCTAACTGGTTTGGCTCAGTGGATAGAGCGTCAGCTTGCAGACTGAAAGGTCCCGGGTTCGATTCCAGTCAAGGGCATGTACCTAGGTTGCGGGCAAATCCCCAGTGGGAGGTGTGCAGGAGGCAGCTGATCGATGTTTCTCTCCCATTGATGTTTCTAACTCTCTATCCCTCTCCCTTTCTCTCTGTAAAAAATCAATAAAAAAAGATAATGAGTGTGAACCAATGATTCTAAAGCAAACTGGACATAGCTGTCATTTTGACAACCCTAAAACCAGACGTTCCATGAGGACAAATTCTTGCTCATTTTTGCTCTTAATGAGTTTGTATTCTCTTTGGGGGGGGGGGGGGGGTGGAGTGGGCGGGCGGAGGAAGCAGATGATGACAAGGGAGCAATGACGATATAAAACACACAAGTAAATGAGATAGTGTGTTACAATGACATACAACACATGCCCTGAGGAGGTGACTAATGAACCTCAGACCTCAAGCACTTAAAATTAAAATTAAACAGGTGGGACTGCCAACTCCATGCTAAAAGCCAAACCAAAGGATAACCAGAACGTGGTGGCTGGGCTTTAAAAATAGACCAGTCACCCTATTATGTGTGTCCTGCCTTCTGCTTTAGTAATCACTTTCCCCAGGTGCCCGAGGAAATACAAATGGCCCTTAAACAGATGACAGGGGGCCCATTTTCCATCCGAATAAGAGAGAAGCAATTAAAACTGCACTGAGATGCCGTTTTCCGCCTATCACAGGGGCAAAAACCCAAAAGCATGATAATGTGTTTTGCTGGTGGGGCTGAGGGGCCCCGGGCAGTCTCGCCCATTGCTGGTAGGAATGGAAATTGGTGCAAGTCTCACAGAGGATTATTTAGCAATGTTGATCAAAATTACCCATGCCCTTATTCCTTAACCCAGCAACCCCAACTTCTCTAAATGTTTCCCGTTGTCTGCATTATATTTAGCATGTTTTTAATCCTTTGCACTCACTTGCTTTTTTCTCGATTCCTGCTACCGATGCTAACCGTGTCGAGTCACACTCGACATCCGAGTGCAAAAGGTTAAAAAATGTTCAAGGTTACTCGCATGCAGCATCTACACTAATAAAAGAGAAAGATGCAAAATGACCGTACCTTCATGACGCCCACCAGCCAATCAGGAGTGAGTATGAAAATTAACCCAACAAAGATGGCGGGTTAATTTGCATATGCAGGCACTGAGCAGTGGGGGATGGGGAGGGATGCAGGCATTCCGCACCGCCCCAGCAGCTCCAGGCCTCTGGGCAGCATGGGAAGGCGGAAAGGCAGCTCTGGGCCGGAGCAAAGGTGGAAAGGCAGCTCCGGCCAGATTGAAGGTGGTGCTGGCAGCCAGGGGAAGGAAGGCCCATTCTTGCAGGAATCTTCGTGCATCGGGCCTCTAGTTGTATATAATGGCAGAATTTTGGAAACAAGCCATGTATCCACCAGGAGGAGCTGGTTTAATAAAATCTGGACCACCACATCTACACTAATAAAAGAGAAAGATGCAAATTGACTGTACCTTTGCGACGCCCACCAGCCAATCATGAGTATGCAAATGAACCCAACAAAGATGGTGGGTTAATTTGCATATGCAGGCACCGAGCGGCCAGGGGCGGGATGCAGGCATTCCACACTGCCCCAGCCATTCGGGGCCTCTGGGCAGTGTGGGAAGGCAGAAAGCCGGCTCCAGCCTGAGCGAAGGTGGTGCCAGCAGCCAGGGGAAGGAAGGCCCATTCTTGCACAAATCTACATGTATCGGGCCTCTAGTGAAAAATAATACTCATAGCTTAGACATGTCTCTTACTTTGTACCTGGAACTATTCTAATTATGTTATATGTATTGACTCATAATAGCCAAATCAGGTATATCCTCACAACCATTTTATAGGTGAAGGAACTGAGGCCCAGAGAGGATCAGTACCTTGCCCAAGATCACACAGCTGGGTAAAGGCAAGCCAGGTTAGGCAGGAGGGATGGTGGCTTGAGGGCCAGGAACAGGAACAACTATTTGGCTGTAAGGTGAAAAAGTCCAAGAGAGCTGTTTGAAGTACAGGAAAGACAAATAACAGTGGGCAGAGGAACAGGAGGTGGTAAAGTCACCTTCTGGTCACATTTGGGCCCCCAAGGAGATACTCATGGTTGGGATGGAAGAGGGAGCCTCAGCTCCCCCCTCGTCCCCAGCTATCCCTGAACTCTCAACCATGCAGTTGCAGTACCATCTCTCTAGGAATGAGGACACTCCCACCAAACTAATCTGGAAAAATCTCCAAGAACATATTAAAGCAAGATACTGGAAAGCATGTAGAGTATACACCCTTTTATGTAAGAAAGGAGGAGAAACTATAATAAATATTTACATTTGCACACACTTTATGTGTTGTCATGAAAGTAATTCTATAAAGACATGTAAGAAACTGATAAATATACCCGGCCAGTGTGGCTCAGTGGTTGAGCATCAACCTATGAGCCAGGAGGTCATGGTTCAATTCCTGATCAGGGCACATGCCTAGGTTGTGGGCTGGATCCCCAGTGGGGGAGGGCGTGCAGGAGACAGTGGATCATTGATTCTCACTCATCATTGATGTTTCTATCTCTCTCTCCCTCTCCCTTCCTCTCTGAAATCAATAAAAATAAAAATGTTTAAAAGGAACTGATAAATATTATAAAGGTGGGAGATGGAAGTGGGGAGGGGATGGGACTAATTGGAGAGGGATAGGAGTGAAGGAAACCGATTATTGTCTCACTAATTAGAAAGGTGTGGACAAACAACCCGGAAGGCTGGTCAACCTTGAAGCTCTGAAAGGTCAGAGCCAACCACTCCCTATCTAATTGAGACAATGGTAACTGAGGCAACTTCCCCACCAAATAATCATGTAAATCCTGACTGATAAGATAATCTGCCTGTTACTGGAATTACCTGCCTAAGGGCAATGGGTGTATCCCAAACCTGAATAAAAGGGATGGCAAGGCCAAAGCAAGGTAGTAGTCCTCCCACTAGAAGTGGGCTCCCGCCTGGCCCCAAATATTCCCAAATTAATACTTTTCTAGTCTCTTTTCATTTGTGTGCAGCCTTCTCCAGAACCCGAACCCTGAACCGGAACCCTGAACCATGCGGGACGTGAAAGGGGTTCCGACATAGGAGATATAAACTTTTGAAACATTAGTAACTGATTTTGAAGTTGCCAGAGAAGCTTCCAGGTACTCGGGAAAGGCATCTGTCACCTGGTAAATGACAGGGCATGTGCCTTGCAATTTGCCACAGTCCCCACCATTCCCTAATGTCTGCCTGATAAAGAGGACTCATCAAAACGGGACAGTCAATCTCAACTCCAGTCAATTGCAGCAGCTACACTTGACAGTGAGACCAAAGTGGCCAGATTCCCTCATTTTTTCAAGATGAGTGAAAAAGTCAGATTTTTATGTGAAATCTTCCAGATTTTAAAAGTTGGCAAGGAATTCATATTTCTGGAAAATGAAAACTGTAGTCTATATACAACTTCTGATGCAGAGAAATCCAGAATCTGTGCATCCTCAGGAAATCCTCCAGGGACTTTTTCTTGACTGAGTGGCAGCATTTACAGCATCTTAAGAACCAGTAGGGCAACTATTGTATGTGCTGTTTGAAACCAGAAATACAAAGGGGCAATGAGAAAGGCTGGGGAGAGGCCTCCATGTCTGGTTGCTCAAGGTGTGCACTGCACAAGTGCTCCCAACCACCAGAGAGGGAAGAGTGCTGACATGCAGCCCACGGAGGGAGAATTTCCTGATGGATGGATCAAGCTGATAACAACATCGCCAATAGAGACAACCAGATATGATGTGCCACCCCGCGAGGCCGCAGGAAATACCCAGCACCATCGAAGAATTATTCTTGCAAAAACAAAACCACCAAAACCAAATCTGATTAACCCTCTTCTAGACCAGGGATCATCAAACTGTGATCTCCCAGCCAAAGCCAGCCTTCCACCTGGTTTTGTAAATAAAGTTTCATTGAGACCCAGACACACCTATCTGTTTACCTATTGCTTGTGGCTGCTCCCACACATCAATGGCAGAGTTTATGAACTGCAAGACACAGAAGTTTCACCGACCCCTGTGCTAGATGTAGGCAGCAGTTCACAGGAAAATACAGAGAAGAGAGGAGCATGCTAAAACAACACCACTCCGGGGGATGCAACCGGCAAGATCCAAAGTGTGGATGGGTCTTCCATAAATAAGTGGCCGGTGCGGCTCAGTGATTAGAGCATTGGCCCAAGTACCAAAGGATCATGGGTTCAATTCCCATTCAAGGGCACGTACCTGGGTTGCAGGTTTGATCCCTGGCCCCTGTTGGGCCCCTGAGGAGGCAACCAATCTCTCTCTCTCTCTCTTCCTCTCCCTCCCTCCTTTCTACCCTCTCTAAAAAAAAAAAAATCAATGAAAAAAATTAAAAATAAATAAAAAATAAGTGGCAAGAGAACAAAAACAAGGAGGCAGACATGTTACAGATCCCAAGAGACTTACAAGACATATCAGCCAACCAGGGAAATGGGGATAATGACTACATATGTGACAATATCAAGAAACTCTAGTCATTTTTGTAATATGTTAAAGTGGCATTGTGATTATAGTTTTTAATGAACTCTATCTCTCAGAGAGATATGCTGTAATTTTAACAGGTACAATGATATGATGCTTAGAATTTGCTTTAATGTAATCCAGCAAAGTGCAGACAGTGGGTGGGGGTATAAAGAAATCAGACTTGCCACATATTGATAATTATTAAAGTTAGGAAATTGGTACACACTTAAAGGTTGCTTTATGATTCCCTCCAACTTTGTGTAAGTTTGAACATTTTCATGCTAAAAAGTTTTTTGGAAAATTAAAAAAATTGAACCTACATTCTCCTATACATATTCCCCAGGATAGACTGTGTCCAGCTGGGGGCCGGGGGATCTGAAGGCACTCTCCACTAGCCAGGCCAAGTGTCCTGAATTACAGCCACCCACCCCCACTGCATGTCCATCAGGGCGCCTGGGCTTTGGCACTCCTCTCCTTGGAATGATGGAATGAGGGGGGTATCTGACCACTGAGGTTGATAAGTCCCCCCAACTCAATCTAGTTTTTTTTTTCCTTTTTTTTTTAAATATATATTTTTATTGATTTCAGAAAAGCAGAGAGAGAGAGAGAGAAACATCAATGATGAGAGAGAATCATCGATCGGCTGCTTCCTGCACGCCCCCAACTGGGGACTGAGCCCACAACCCGAGCATGCACCCCTGACCAGAATCGAACCCAGGACTCCTCAATCCGCAGGCCGGTGCTCTATCCACTGAGCCAAACCGGCTAGGGCTCAATGTAGTTCTTTATTGATTTGTCGTTGTTGTTAATCCTCACCCAAGGATATTTTTCATTGATTTTTAGGGAGAGTAGATGAGAGAGGGAAAGACAGAGAGAAACATCAATGTGAGAGAAACATCGATTGGTTGTCTCCCGCAGGAGCCCTGACCAGGGCCTGGGCTGGGGAGGAGCCTGCAACCAAGGTATGTGCCTTTGACAGGAATCGAACCTGGGACCCTTTGGTCCACAGGCCGATGCTCTATCCGCTGAGCCAAACAGGCTGGGGCTCAGTCTAGTTCTTAACCAATTCCATGTGACATTGTAGAATCTGCCTCAAGTCCTGTTGTGGAATCAGCAGTGACCACAAAGGAACCCAGCTTGTCCCACACGTTAATTTAGACAATAAAGCCTACAAGAAAATTTCTTGGGGACTGCTGCAAAGATTCCGTGTCTGTTACAAGATCCACGAGTAACTGCCCTTTTCCTTTCATAGTGCTGGATCAATCCCATCCTGTAGCCCACACCACCTCTGTACTTCCCATTATGAAAGCCAATACCTTCCCTTGCTGTTCCGTCGGCTTGAGTTTTCTGTGACGTGCAGCCCAGCACCCTACCCTGGTCTGGCCATGCAAATCACTCTTCGCACAGGCCCTATGCATACCAGTTTTGCCAGAAAGGTAGGCCACAAGCACAACAGTTCATTTGAAATCCTCTCTATTACCCCTCAGGTTAGGCCTCTAGCATCACTAGCCCGGACCACTGCAGTGTCCTCCCTATTAAGTTCCCTGCCTTCTGGCATCATTTCCCTGCAACCATCCCTCACGCTTCCCCCAGAAGGCTCTTTCTAACTCACACATATGACTGAGGCTCAAAATTCTTCAATGACTCTCTCACTCTTCTGTTAAATGGTAATAAAATACCCATAACATTTACTATGTTAACCACTGTAAGAGTACTGTTCAGTGGCATCAAAGACATTCACATTGTTGTGCAACCATCACCACCTCCAACTCCAGAATTTTTCATCTTCCCCAACAAAAATTCTGTACCTATTGCCCTAGCCGGCTTGGCTCAGTGGATAAAGCATCAGCCTGTGGACTGAAGGGTCCCAGGTTCGATTCCGGCCAAGGGCACGTGCCTGGGTTGCGGACTCGGTCCCCAGTAGGGGGCGTGAAGGAGGCAGCCAATCAATGATTCTCATCATTGATGTTTCTATCTCTCTCTCCCCTCCCTTCTTCTCTGAAATCAATAAAGAAATATGTTTTAAAAAATTCTGTGCCCATTAAACACTGACTCCCCATTCCCCATTCCCCCTCGCCCCTGACAGCCACCATTCTACTTTCTATCTTTATTGATTTGACTCCTCTAGGGACCTCATATAAGTGTCCTTCTGTGACTGGTTTATTTCACTCAGCATAATGACCTGAAGGTTCAGCTGTGTTGTGGCATGTGTCTGAATTTCCTTCCTTTTTAAGGCTGAATAATAATCCATTATATGTATATATCACATTGTGTTTATCCACCTACCCATGGATGGATACTTAGGTTGCTTCCACCTTGAGCTATTGTGGATGCTGCTGCTATGAACATGGGTGTACAAATATCTCTTTGAGCCCCTGCTTGCTATTCCTTTGGGTATATACCCCGTGTGGAAACTCTTTCAACGACTCCTTTGCTTCTAGGTTAAACTGATTTGCTCTAGGTCTCCTACCTAGCTGTTGCCACTCCAGACTGCTTGCCAGAGTCTGCCCTCTGCCCACAGGGTAAAGTTGAAAGCTTTGACTTGATTTCTGCCTACCAGGTCCCTCTCTTGTTGCGTCCTACTTGAACATAAACTCTGGTCCAGCCATGCTGGTGGCCCCCTAGAATTCCGGGGAGGAGAGGGGCTTTCAAAAATACCAATCCTGAAAGAGTCTATTTCGGTTGGTCTAAGATGGGGTCTGCATTGGCATTTTATTAAGTTCCCCAGAGCACTGGGTGGGCAGACCGCTTGGAGAAGCATGGGTATTCACGCTCAGTTACTGCCATTCCTCTAATACCTAAGAGTTTCACACCTGTGGGCCTTTGGGTACCAAGCTCCCTCCATCATGGAAACCCTTTCTCCCCCTGAGTGTTTGACACACACCAACCTACATCAAGAATCATACAATTTCTAAATTCTTTTCTAACATTTCTCAGTAGAATCAACCAGATCCTCCTGGCTGGAGTCCTTTGGTATCCTGATCTTATCAGGGCTGCCTCCCACCTCAAGCCCTTTGAGAGAGGGATTGTATATTATCTTTGCTATCAGTGCCCTACCCCCAACCCCCCCCCCCCCACCCCACCCCCGCCCAGGTCTAAAACAGTTGCAAACAGGAACCCCTCGGTGGAGAGTCATCTCATTGAGCATACCTAAGACATTCTTAGCTCTCTCTCTCTTTTTTAAAAAATATATATTTTATTGATTTTTTACAGAGAGGAAGGGAGAGGGATAGAGAGTCAGAAATATCGATGAGAGAGATGAGAGAGAAACACCGATCAGCTGCCTCCTGCACACCTCCCACTGGGGATGTGCACGCAACCAAGGTACATGCCCTTGACTGGAATCGAACCTGGGACCTTTCAGTCAGCAGGCCGACGCTCTATCCACTGAGCCAAACTGGTCAGGGCGAGTCTTATCTCTCTTGAGATTTCAAGGATTCTAGGGCATCTGTTCTGGCACTGGGGACAAAGCTCCGATGTTTTGTATTATATCCTGGGCTGATGACTTCATTTCAGCTCATGAATGCAGCCATTCCTGAAACCTGACCTTACTTCAGCCCCTGGGTACAGCCATTCCTGAAAACTACTTTTAAACCGCTCAAGTCAATAAATTCCACCACCACCCTTTTCAAAAACGGAGTCAGTTGTCCCTGTGTTTCTATCTCTTACGACGAAAAGAATGCTGACTAATACTCCCAGGCTATCCCGTCCATCTGGGAGGCTCTCCCCCAGACCAACACATTTATCAGCCTGATAAACTTGGGCTCCTCACTGATGACTCAATGCTTCCTCCGCTGGAAAGGATTCCCTGATTTCACAGAGCAAACCTAGGCGTTCCCAGAGCACTCCAAACATTTCTCCCTGCAGCACGCCGACACCATGGTGATGGCTGATGTGCACGTCAGCTGCACTGACGAGTGAGCACTTGGACCTTTTCATGTTTGCGTTCCCAGCGCTGACCCCAGCCGCCCCCAGGAAATAGCTGTTGTGTTGAATGAATGAGTAAGTGAATGATTAAATAGTACAGTGTCGCCTTCCTCTGACAATGGGTTTATTTTTAAAAAGGATAAGAAAAACAAAAGGCTGTACCACCGAGAATGGCTGTAGGGCTGGTGCGTGCATTCTCTCCTCTGATTAAATAGCAGGCAAGGTGTGTGGGCAGGAAGCAGAGGGACCTCGCAGACAGGCAGATAAAGGAGTGGGTGGCTCTTGGCAGCAGCAGGCCTTCCTTTCATCTTCTGCCATGGGGCCAGCACCTGCCCTCCGTGCCCACCTGCCATGCGAAACCTCTCTGGATCCCCAGAAACAATGAGAAATAATTTGTCTGGGGAGAGGGTGGGGAATAGGATGGGCAAAGGGAGGAAGATGTGTCCGTTTCATTCCAGCTGGCTCTTCACCATTGCTCCCTGAGCTAGCCAAACGCATTTTCTAATTTAGTTCATTCTTCTCTTCCCAATCGCTGGTAATGGACCCACACAGAACACTGTCAGAATTCAACCGCTCTTCCTCCCTAGGAAAAAAGGGAAAGGAGAAGGCATGCAAGAAAGAAATTGACAGAGGAAGAAAAGAAGGGGAAAGATAAAGGAGAAATGATCATAGCAATAGCCAACACATACAGCTCTTACTGTGTGCCAGGCACTTAGCTGAAAACCTGGCATACAGTTACTAGATTCATTCTCCTCAAAACTGCATGAGGAAGGTTCTAGTGTGTATCCTCACTTGACGATGAGAAAGGGGAGGAAAAATAAAACAGAAAGCAAAGCAAGGATTTCAAAAAAATATTTTCAGAGGAGGACACTGACGAGATCCAAGCTCTGGGACACAGATTAGCACAAGAAGGTGCTCACTGCCTGGCTGGTGTGGTGAAGTAGTTGAACCAGGAGGTCACGGTTTGATTCCCAATCAGGGCACATGCCTGGGTTGCGGGCTCGATCCCTAGTGTGGGGCATGCAGGAGGCAGCCAATCAATGATTCTCTCTCATCATTGATGTTTCTATCTTCCTCTCCCTCTCCCCTTCCCTTTCTCACTGAAATTATTAAAAATGTTTTTTAAAAAAAGATGCTCACTAAACACTGTGGAATGAAGGTTCATTAGAAACCCTAGCCCACATCGTAAAGACAATGTCATCGTCCCTTTTTAAGTGGGAAAAAACATGTCTGAAAGCAATAGGTATGTAGGAAACTAATTTCTTACCTTAGTTTATAAGTAGGAAAAATTCTGAAAGACCATCCCCACCATTAGTGGAGATTATCTTGGGAGGAAATAAGGGGTAAATTCAGATATTTCAAAACATTGATTTTTTTTAAATAATAAGAATGTATTGATTTCATAGTAAAACATACATTGAGTGGCCAGATTATTATGATCTCTGACACATAATAATCTGGCCACTCAGTGTGTGTGTGTGTGTGTGTGTGTGTGTGTGTGTGTCCTATCTAATAAAAGAGTAATATGCAAATTGACCATACCTCTGATACACTCACCAGCCACACCCACCAGCCACGCCCACCAGCCAATCAGGAGCAAATATGCAAATAAACCCAACCAAAATGGCTGCGGCCACAGAGATCAGGAGGGAGGCTTGGGTTTCCCCAGCAATGGAGGAAGCCAAGCTTTCCCCCTGCCCTTTCCGGCCTAGGCCTCCACTCAATGCTACAAAGTTTCAATTATAGAAGGTAAACAAATCCAAACATAAATGGTGGCAGCCACGGAGCTGGAAAGAGCGGGAGGCGAGGGTTGCCCCCGGCAATGGAGGAAGCCAAGCTTTCCGCACACCCTGGCCGGCTCAGGCCTCCGCTTAAGGCTACAAAGTTTCAATTATAAATTCCAACAGAAATGGCTGCTGCCACGGAGCAAGCAGAAGGCTTGGCTCCGCTCCAGGCTACAAAGTTTCAATTGTAGAAGATACATAAACCCCAGATACCAGGGCCTCCGCTTGGGTTGCCAGGGGTCGTGGCCAGCCTGCAAACCACCACAGGCCCCTCACCCAGGCCACCCCACGCCCCAAGGGAACCCCCACCCTGATCTGGGACATCCTTCAGGGCAAACCAGCCGGCCCCCACCCGTGCACCAGGCCTCTATACTATCTAATAAAAGAATAATATGCAGATTGACCATCACTCCAACACACAAGATTGCTGCCCCCATGTGGTCAAAGATCCTGCCCCCATGTGGACACAAGATGGCCACCACAAGATGGCCAGCAGGGGAGGGCAGTTGGGAGGGACTAAGCCGGCAGAGGAGGGAAGTTGGGGGTGACCGGGCATGCAGGGAAGGGCAGATGGGGGGGGACCCAGGCCTGCAGTGGAGAGCAGTTGGGAGGAACCAGGCCTGCAAGGGAGGGCAGTTGGGGGTGACCAACCCTGCAGGGGAGGGCAGTTAGGAGTGACCAGGCCGGCAGAGGAGGGAAGTTGGGGGCAAACAGGCTGGCAGGGGAGCAGTTAGGCATCAATCAGGCTGGCAGGGGAGTGGTTAGGGGGTGATCAGGCTGGCAGGCAGAAGCGGTTAGGAGCAATCAGGAAGGCAGGCAGGCGAGCAGTTGGGAGCCAGCAGTCCTGGATTGTGAGAGGGATGTCCGACTGACCGTTTAGACCCGATCCCAGTGGATCAGACATCCCTTGAGGGCTCTCACATTGGAGAGGGTGAAGGCTGGGCTGAGGGCTCCCCTCCCCTGTGCACAAATTTCATGCACTGGGCCTCTAGTGTGTGTGTATACACACACACACACACACACACACACACACACACACACACACTAGAGGCCCGGTGCATGAATTCGTGCATGGGTGGGGTCCGGCCAAGGGGACAATTTGCATATTAGCCTTTTATTATATAGGCTATACACTGAGTGGCCAGATTATTATGCGTTCAGAGATCATAATAATCTGGCCACTCAGTGTATATTGGGGTGGGGGAGAGAAAGCATGTGGAAGACTTTTTGCTTCCCTGAGCACAAGACCATCACAGCCAGATTTTTAACAATTTTGGACCAAGCGATTGAGGGTGGAGTTGGGCTTTTACATTAAACTTGGCCTTGAAGGAGCTCTGGAATTTTTCCATTGAAAGACTTAGGAGCACCAATTGGATTGGCATTTGGGACTGGGGTTGTGTCTTGAAGGCACATTTGCACAGCTCCAGTGTTTTTACTTGAATAAGTTATAAAATGCTACAAAACCAATTACCCCAACAACTCAGCAATGTAAAACAACAAACAGGTATGAGCTTATAGTTCCTGGCCTGGCTTAGTGGATACCTCTCTTCAAGCGCTCTCATGGGCCTACTATCAAGATGTCATGCCCTAGCCAGTTTTGCTCAGTGATTAGAGCATTGGCCCACAGACTGAAGGGTCGTAGGTTCAATTTTGGTTAAGAGCACGTACCTTGGTTGCAGGCTTGAGCCCCAGCCCTGGGCTGGGGCACGTGTAAGGAGGCAACCAATTAATGTGTCTCTCTCACATCAATGTTTCTCTCTCTGTCTCTCTCCCTCCCTACTACTCTCTCTCAAAATCAATGGGGAAAAAATATCCTCAGGTGAGAATTAACAATAACAACAACAACAAAAAGATGTCATCATTAAGGGGTGCGGTTTCATCTGAAAGCTCAACTGAGGAAGGACCTGCTTCTGAGCTCACTGACATGGTTGTTGAAAGATTCACTTCCTCTCCACAAGGCAGCTCACTACATCATCAGTGCCCACAAATAAGAGTGAATAAAAGCAGAGCAAGATAGAAGCCACAGTCTTTTCATAACCCAAACAGGAAGTGACATCCCATCACTTTGCTGTAATCTAGTTGTTCGAAGTGAATATTTAGGTCCAGCATGCACTCAAGGGATGGGAGTTAGACAAGAGCATGAAGACCAAGAGGTGGGATCACTGAGACCATCTCAGAGATCACCACACTTGGACGGAGAGGTTACAAGGCTTAACGGACAAACTCAGAGCCAGAATGCCTGGGTTTCATTCCCAACTCTGCCAACTCCAGCTGTGTGACTTTAGGCAAGTCACTTAACTCTGTATATACCTCAATTTTCCTCATCTGGAAAGTGGACATGATCCTGGTATGTACCTCGCAGGGTTGTGCAGGGATTAAAGGAGTGGATATATGCAAGGCACTCAGACCAGTGTCTGGCACACAGTAAGCACTATGTAAATGCATGCTATTGTTGTCATAAGTCACACATCAATAAAAATAGCAAGCTTTCCTGAAGATGCTTTAATTCACACTTACAACTAGGAAAATGGCAATTGTCTATGACAAAGAATAAGAACACAGTAAGGGTTTCTATTTATTGAAAGTTTAAGAATAGGCAAAACTAATCAATGGTGATAGAATAATGGGGTACAGACTGAGAAGGGGCACCAAGCAATCTTGTAGAGGGTTGGGTTGTTCTTCTAAATATAATCTATCTATATATATAAAAGGCTAATATGAAAAGTGTCCCCTCGGGAGTTTGACCAGGAGACCAGGAGTTCGATCGCTCACTATGATGTGCGCTGATTACCAGAGTGTGGTGCGGAGTGAAGGAAGGCCCTGGCCGGGAGCCGGCAGCCAGAGAAGGATGGCCCTGGCCAGCAGCCGGAAGGCCCCAATTGGCCCTGATTGCTGGCCAGGCCTAGGGACCCTACCAGTGCACAAATTTCATGCACCGGGCCTCTGGTATTCATATAGTTCTATACCTCAGTAAAAATTCATTGAGCTATGAACTTAAAGTATATCTCACCCAACTTGCTTCTTACACTTGAATTTAAAAAAAAAACTTTAAAAATGCAAAATAAAATTATAAGAGAGCTGCTGCTGTTAATAATTAAGAGGGCTGCTGTTGCAAATTGTAGGGGGCGGAAGATCCAGGTTGAGCCACGGCCCCAGGTTGCTGCTCCCCCTTAGGAGGAAGGAGTTAGTCCATCTTTGCCAGCTCCCTTTGCCATGACAACAGGAGGGCAGAGCACTTAGAGACACTGCCCTCAGCACTTTTTAATCTGAGAGCTTTGGAAAAAGGCTCCGAGTCGGGGTGGGGGGGCGGGGGAAGAGGAGAGCATGGGAGAACTGGCTGGAAAGATGCTTGGGTGGTGGAAAAAAAATGCTTCCAAGGCAAAAAAGGATTAAGAACCAGCTCTTCTGGGCTCGGAGTGCATTCATTGCCTCGCAGGCTGGAGACATTCCCACCCATCCCTGCCTCCTTTGGAGAAAAGAGGGGGCGCGATGCTTAAGGCTCACCAAAAACCCTCTTCTCCCCCCACCAAGAAAAAATGAAAATAGATCTCACTTTTAAAATGTTTTAAAACCTTCTAAAGAACATATAGCCAGAATGTGTTCCCAAGAAAATTTGGTACAAATAGTAGGTCAACCTAACTGAAGAAAAACATGCATATAGCCCTGGCTGGTTGGCTCAGTGGATAGAGCATTGGCCTGCCTACTGAAGGGTCTCAGGTTTGATTCCGGCCAGGGGCACATGCCTGGGTTGCGGGCTCGATCCCCAGTGTGGGGCGTGCAGGAGGCAGCTGATCAATGGTTCTCTCTCATCATTGATGTTTCTATCTCTCTCTCCCTCTCCCTTCCTCTCTGAAATTAATAAAAATATATATTTTTAAAATGCATATACTTGGTTTCCGAGACTGGTCAGCAGGCTAGAGTGGGGGCAGGCACCCTAAGGTCCAGGTGATTAGTCCGTAGAGTGTCATCTAAACAATAAAAGTCAGATGTCCCTGTGCTTTGCTGTTCAAGTGCTATAGCACCAAGATTTCAGGGGTGGGAACTGGCTTTGTTCCTGGGAATGAGCCAGAAAGGAACTTTTAGGTCAACCCAGAAAGAAAGTCATGACTGTGAACATGACGTTATCTGCCAGTGAATAATGCACTTTATGAATAAGGGAGTCAAGTTTTCATTCTCAGTTAATCACCTTTGTGGAAGAGATTACTCATGTCCGCCAACTTCCTGGCACGAGGATGGACTACATTTCCCAGATGCCTTGCAATTCAGGGCAGTCATGGACCAGTGAAATGAGAGCCCAAGTTTCAGTGCCTATTCTGGACCTTAAGGAAAGTGACATCTCTTCCCATTTGGCTACAATCCAAATGAGCCAGCAAATGACGATACCTAGAGGGTGGTATCTTGGGTTAGGTTCCCAGATGGAGACCCTGAGACAAGGATTCAAGTGTAAGCACATTTATTTGTGAAGGGACCCCAGAAAACACCAGTAGGGTGGGGAAGTGAGACAGAGCAGGGAAGACAGCCAGTTACCACCATAGGCACCTGGGATTCAATCCTACTGGAGAGTTCTGGAAGGCAGCACAGAACACTCACCTCAGAGCCATCCTGCCCAAGGGGGAGGGAGTTGGGGCATTTATCCATGAAGCCCCAGCAGTCATTGATTGGGGCTGCTCCCTGGAGGGGTAAGCTCCCAGCACGTTAGGCCTGCCTTGCTTGCACACACAGCGAACCCCAGCTGCCAGGAAAGGCTCTCGGGCAGGGAGATGCAGTGCTGTCCACTGAGAATGAGGCCAGTGGGTCCAGACACGGTAAGCGCCAGGGGGGTATGGGTGGAACATCCATAGTGTCTGCAATAGTGGCAGAGCCACACAACAGAAGGAACCTGGGACCCTGAATGACTGCCTGGAGCAGAGCTCCCCATCAACCTGGACTGTGCACCTTGGGCTGTGACAAATGAGAGAAACAAACTGCTGCCCTCTCTAAGGCATTGAATTAGTGTTGGGCCTCTTTGTTACAGCAGCCTGGTCTTCCCCTAATGAATGTCACAGCCTTCTTTCCATGGAGCTTGGGAGCTACAGCTTCAGAGACTATAGCACCCAACACTGAGGGAGGACCTATCTCACGAACCATTCACAAGAACCCTAGGCCAGATGCTACTGGTGTACCCACAATACTTCCCCCACAAGTTTTGAGGGAGGGTGAAGCCAGAAGGGCTGGGGTTGTTATCCAGAGAAGCAATTAATGTCCTCAGCCTGAGAACTGGTGGAAAGCATGCTCTCTGCTGCCCCCAGAGGTCCCTGGTGGAACTGAGCGCCAGTTGCCCACAGTAGTAACAGGGCTTGACATTCCATTCACTTGCTGACTTCCCTCCCGACCTCACTCCCTGTTCCCTGTCCAACAAACTATAGCACCACCACCATCACCAACCCATCCCACAATGTTAGGGCATCATAGGGGAAAACCAGCCTTACCATCTTTTCCCCTCCAAACCGTGTTATTCTCCAGACTTTAAATTTCAATTCAACAAACATTTATTTTGCACCCACGTCATGCTACACACGCACTGGGGCCACAAAGATAACCGACTGGTAAACCCCAGCTCTCAGATAGCTCATGGTCTCATCGGGAGGCTAGTGTTTAAAGGAAGAACTCCAAACCAACAGGGAGATTATGATTCACCCTCTGGGCTGTCAACAATTGTGAAATATTTTTATTCCAGTTGATAAATAGCCACTATCCATAGTCTCCCGGAAGGCCCTCCATCTGCTGTCTGGGTGCTTCCTGGACCTCCCTTGATCCAGCAGTTAAAGGGGTAGCTTGGGCACCTGGAGGAGCCCCATGGCCCTGCCCAGGGTCATGTCCAAGTACACTCTGATTGACGGATGCCTGTGCCGGAGCTTGTTATCACCGAGGGGAGTCCTCAGTGGGGAGAACAAAGCAGGTGTCATCAGCTTGACCTGAGCTGGTCTGAGTTGTCTTTTGTTTTATTTTGTTTTGAACCCATGAGGATGGCTGTACAACTTAATGCATATTCTAAAAGCCATTGTATTGTGCACTTGAAAAGGGGCGAGTTTTGTGGTATTTGAATTATATCTCAAGAAAGCTGTTATATAGAAAGAAAAAAGAAAGAGAAAGAAGGATGGAGGGAGAGGGAGGAGAAGGAAGAAAGGAAGAAAGAAGGAAGGAAGGAAGGAAGGAAGGAAGGAAAGGAAGGAAGGAAGGAAGGAAGGAAGGAAGGAAGGAAAAGAAGAAAGGAAGGAAATAAGGAAGGACTAAATCTCATTTCCTAATACCTCTGGCCTTAGGCCTAGAATAAGGGTAAGGAGAGCAAGGCACTCACTTTGGGCACAAAATTTAACAGTTACACAACCAGCTGTATTAATGTGCTACAGCTGCCATAACACGGTGAACGAATTGAGTGGCTTAAAGAGCAGAAATGTATGTACTGTCTCACAGTTGTGGAGGCTGCAAGTCCAAAGTCAACCCCCGCTTCCACCTCACTCCCACTCCCCACCCACCCCGTCTCTGAAAGGGCTGAGGAGGATGTGTTCCCACCTCTCCCGCAGCTGCTGGGTCTTTGGCCTGTGGCAGCGTAACTCCGCCTTTACACAGCCTCCTCCCTGGGCGCACGTGTCTCTGTGTCCAAATGTCCCCTTTTTCTGAGGACACCGGTCATGTCGGATCAGGGCACACCCTGCTCCAGTGCGCCTCACCTTAACGAATTACCTCGGCAACAACCCTGCTTCATTCTCAGGTCCTGGGAGTCAGAGCTTCCACATAGGAATTGGGGGGGGGGGGGGGGGGAGGGCGCTATTCAGCCCAAAAGACATGCCATGTCATATTGGAGCCTGTGGTCAAAGGGAAAATCAGAAATACTGATCTCGCTTTATTTAAAATTGTAACAGTTTGCTCATCAGAGATTTTTGCATTGATTTTCATGTGTTTTTTTTAATATGGCATTAAAATATTTACCTCGAAGACTGAGTTTTTTGGTGCCCCTTAAAATTTGCACCTGAAATGAACGCCTCACCCTGATCCAGGCCTTGTCTGGTATTCTCCACGATTTAAATTTTGCATATTTTGGAAAGAGCTATTTTAACACATTTTCTACCCACTTATATATACAGAGAAAATACCTCAAATTATGGGGCAGGTTCAAACTTGACAGATCTCATAATAGTGACAAAAACTGTTATAAGAATAAATATGAGCTACTTCATAGCACCCTCTGCATGCCAGGTACTTCACATGTACTAACCCACCTTTTGAAGTAGCTATGATCATGATCCCATCTTACAGATGAGGAAATCAAGGCCCAGGGAAGTGAAGTGACTTGCCCAAGGTCACACAGCTAGTAACTGGCAGAGTTAGGACTCAAACCCAGACCATTCTCTGAACTGCTAAGCTACAGCCACCCCTATTACTATTATGAGTATGACATTATTGTTGTTATTATTATTATTACTAGCTTTCCCGTTGCAGGAAAATTCCTGCAATGGGATTTCCTGCTGCACTCTACCCCGCCTCCGTTCCTCCCTTGCCGCCCGCCTCGCCTTCTCCTCCGGCCGCCCGCGTTTCCCTTCGGCCCCGGCCCCGCCTCCGCCCCGCCCTTGCCACCGGCCCCGCCTTCTCCTCCAGCCCGCCTTCGTTTCCCTTCGCCTACGGCCCTGACTTCACTCCTCCCTTCTCCTCCCCCCGCCCCCCTGGCTTGCTTGCTTCTTGGAAGCTTTACTCCCCTTTGCAGCTCTTGGCTTCTTTCGACACTGTCTTGATATGCAAATTAGCCGCCATCTTTGTTGGGGCAATTTGCATACTCGTCCTGATTGGCTGGTGGGCGTGGCTTGGCTGGTGGGCGTGGCTTAGGTGTAGCGAAGGTGCGGTCAATTTGCATATTTGTCTATTATTAGATTAGATTATTTTAAATACTAGAGGCCCGGTGCACGAAATTCGTGCACGGAGTGGGGTTGTCCCTCAGCCCAGCCTGTATCCTCTCCAATATGGGACCCCTCAAGGGATGTCCAACTGCCTGTTTAGGCCCGATCCAGGATAGGGCCTAAACGGGCAGTCGGACATCCCTCTCACAATCCAGGACTGCTGGCTCCCAACTGCTTGCCTGCCTGCCTTCCTGATTGCCCCTAACTGCTTCTGCCTGCCAGCTTGATCACCCCCTAACCACTCCCCTGCCAGCCTGTTTGCCCCCAACTTCCCTCCTCTGCCGGCCTGGTCACCCCTAACTGCCCTCTCCTGCAGGGTTGATCACCTCCAACTGCCCTCCCTTGCAGGCTTGGTCCCTCTCAACTGCCCTCCCTTGCAGGCCTGGTGCCTCCCAACTGCCCTCTCCTGCTGGCCATCTTGTGGTGGTCATCTTGTGTCCACATGGGGGCAGGATCTTTGACCACATGGGGGCAGCTATATTGTGTGTTGCAGTGATGATCAATCTGCATAGTACTCTTTTATTAGATAGGATAGAGGCCTGGTACAGGGGTGGGGGCCAGCTGGTTTGCCCTGAAGGGCGTTCAGGATCAGGTGGGGGTTCCTTGGGGTGTGGGGTGGCCTGAGCGAGGGGCCTGTGGTGGTTTGCAGGCTGGCCACGCCCCCTGGCAACCCAAGCAGAGGCCCTGGTATCTGGGATTTATTTTCCTTCTACAATTGAAACTTTGTAGCCTGGAGCGGAGCCAAGCCTGGGTCTCCCTCCGAGGCCAGCAGCCATTTGTGTTGGGGTTATAATGGAAACTTTGTTGCCTTAAGCGGGTGGGCCCGGCCAGGGTGTGCGGAAAGCTTTGCTTCCCCTGTTGCCAGCGGCAACCCTGGCCTGCTCTCTCAAGCTCCATTCCGCCGCCATTTGTTTGAATTTGTTTACCTTCTATAATTGAAACTTTGTAGCTTGAGTGGAGGCTTAGGCCTGGCAAGGGCAGGCGGAAAGCTTGGCTTCCTCTGTTACCTAGGAAACCTTGCTCTCTGTGGCTGTAGCCATCTTGGTTTGGGTTAATTTGCATGCTCGCTCTGATTGGATGGTGGGCGTGGCTTGTGGGTGTGGTTTTTGGGTGTGTCGGAGGTATGGTCAATTTGCATATTTGTCTATTATTAGATAGGATGTTTTTATTTATTTTGGAGAGAGAGGAAGGGAGAGAGAAACATCGATCGGTTGCCTCCCGCATGCACCCCAACCAGGCTATGTTCCCTGTCCATAATCGAACCCACAACCTTTTGGAGTATGGGACAACACTTCACCTAACTTAGCAACCCAGCCAGGGTAATAATAGTGTTGATTATTCTAATAATGATAATAATATTAATTGTCATGGACATTCAATACTAATCATTATTAGCTTGGTTGTAAGAGCAATTCAACACTGCGTCATTTGGAGAGTTTATTTCCTGTGCACCAACCACTGGAGCAAGAGTCTTTGCTAGGGTTCTCCTAACAAGCCTGGGAGGGAGACTGAGGCCGGGAACTTGCCCAAGGCACACAGCCAATTACCAACCCTGCAGCTGGGCTTGGAGCCACAAAGCCCTTGGGCGGCCTTGGTCCATTGCACTTGCCCATGAAACAGAAAGACGGTGCATTATTTTCAGTTCTCTGCTTCTCCAACTCACACAGCAGCCTCCCTCCTGGGACAGCAGACTTTCCCCTCTGATGCAGCGTCTCTCATTGCGATGGCAGCCACCATGAGACAGCATGGGCCATACTGGCTCCTTCAGCTATGTTTTTAGGTTTTCTCTCACTCGAAAACTCAGAGTTTTCTGTACCTCTTCAGGTAGGGCAGAATCCAATGCACATTAAGGAGCTATTTGGAGCACTCAATCAAAACACCAGCTGGGGAGGCAACAAATGAGCACCTACTACATACCAGATACTGTTCTAGGCCTGAGGATGGGGCTGTGAACAAGACAAAGATCCCTGCCCTCAGGAGCTGATGTTCCAATGGGGTGAGAACAATCAATCCACCCACAGATTTATAAAGATAATTTCAGATATCACAAAACAGTAGGAGATAAAATGGGAACACATAGATAGAGAATGAGAAGGAGCAGGGAAGGTCTCATGGGCAGAGGATTTCAGAGATGATACTTAAAAGAGGCTGAAATGTGGATATCGGGGGGAGGGGGCTCAAGGGAGAATGAATGGCAGGTGCACGGGCCCTAGAGCAGAATAAGCCTATGGATTTTAGGGACAAGAGGAAGGCTGGTGGGGCTGGAGGTTGGGAAACAAGGAGGATTGTGGGAAAGACAGGATCAGAGAAGCAGGAAGGGGCTGGAATGCTTGGAGACTTTTGCTCAGGGACAGAAGAGCTTAGTGGTGAGGGCTGTGAAGAGTTCAGTAGAGCCCTAGCTGGTTTGGCTCAGTAGACAGAGCGTCGGCCTTCGGACTGAAGGGTTCCAGGTTCGATTCCAGCCAAAGGCACATGCCCGAGTTGCGGGCTCGATCCCCTGGGGGGCCTGCAGGAGGCAGTTGATCCATGATTCTCTATCATTGATGTTTCTATCTCTCTCTTCCTCTCTGAACTCAATAAAAATATTTTTTTTTAAAAAAAAGAGTTCGGTAGAGTAGCTCCCATTACTTTCAGATCTTTTCCACCTCAAAATCATAGGAAAACTTGGGGGAGAGTTTCACTGAACCAGAAGCTCCCCCACATCTTCATCAAAAAGTCCTGGCAGCTCCAGCGCCCCAATACAACCCAATGGCATCTTCCCATCACCACACTCACACCCTCGGCCAGGCCACCAGGATTGCTCACTCAGACCAATGCAGTATCCTCCTCCCTGGCCTCCCAGCTCTGCCCTTGCTCCCAAAAAAATATTTTTAAACTTTTAAATCTACTCCTAGGTATATACCCAAAGAACTGAAAACAAGTATTCAACAAGTTCATGTACACAAGTGTTCATAGTAGCACTGTTCATAACAGTGAACAGTGAAAACAGCCCAATTGTCCCTTGATGGCCGAATGGACACAGGAAATGTGGTCTAGCCCTACGGTGGAATATTATGCAGCCAGGAAAAGGAAAGAAGCTCTGATACACACTACAACATGAATAGACCTTGGAAACATTTTGCTAAGTGAAATGAGCCAGACATAAAAGGGCACACATCATATGATTCCACTTGTATGAAATGTCCAGAATAGGTACATCCATACAGACAGGAAGCAAACTGGGGGTTGCCGTGGGTGATGGGGATAGAACAATGGGGATTGACTGTTGGATGGGTAGAGGGTTAACTTCTGGGGCAATGAAAGTGTTTCGGAACGAGATAAAGGTGGTGTTTGCACAACATCATACATGTATTAAATGCCACTGGTTTGCTTTTAAAAGGTTGGTTTTATGTTATTTGACCTTTGCGTCTTTAAAAGGTAATGTGTCTTTAAAATCAAATCATGATACTCTCCTATTTCAAACCTTCCATGGCTCCCTATTACACGTAGAAAACTAGCCCAGCCTCTCCACGCTGGTCTGGAAGAGTCTGTATGGCCCGATTCTTGCCAACCTTGCCTCCCACTGCTCTCCCCCAGCTCCCCCTGCTCCAGGCTCAGCTCCCTTCTGCTCCTATAATGCAGCAAGCTCATCGCTGCTTCTGTGCTTGCTGTTCCCACAGCCCGGCACACTTGTCCTGATCTGCAGTGGCTGCCTCCTTGGCCTCCTTCATGTCTTGGTACCACCTCCTCTGAGAGGCCCCCTCGGCCCACCCATGTTGAGGATTGTCGCTCCCCTCCCCAGTCCTGCCCATAAGCATGCCTGAAAGCATCTCTCTTCAGAGTGCCCATCTGAAGTGACTTGCTGAAGCTTGGGATCAGTTGTTTATTATCTGTCTTTCCTATGAGAATGTCAATTCCTTAAAGGGCCAGGCCTGTGGTGGGAACTCAATAAATGAATTGACTTCACCCCATCAGCACCATCAGCTCTCTCTTTGCTCAATGCCATTTGTCTCCTAGGACATAAGGTGCAGGATTCCAAAGCAGAAATGTAAACCCTGGAATACCATTGGTCCTCTACGATCGAACCTGTTTTTATGTCCCGAAAGGAGGCTGTCGGCCTGTTGGCCAGGCTGGGGCCCCCATGCCCAGGCTGTGGAGGGTTGGGCTGCTAATGGCCCCCGGCCCAGGCCCCGAGCCCCTGCGTGGAGTCTGCTCTCTGGTCTTCATGCTCCGCAGGCTGAACCCACCTCCTCTGTCTGATCCTTCCCCTGCTCTATCCTGCTCCCCTCATTTTCGGGAGACCACTGGTTCTCAAGGTGAAGACACCCCAGAGGTTCTGACTTAGTTGTGCGGAGTGAGGCCAGCCCCTGGGATTGCCGAAACCTCTCCAGGGAACTATAATGCGCAGCCAACTCTGAAAAGCCTTGTCTTCAAGGTCTTTCCTGAGAACGACCCCGATCAATCTCCTGCCCAGACACCCCATCCTGGGCTCTGCTTCAGGGGACTGGACTCAACATACATGCTTTCCACAGGATGTGCCCTTCCAGGGGCTAAGACCCCGCACTGGGGGCTCAGAGACGTCCTCTCTGCCCTGTGCACAGCCCGCAGCCAGGATGGCGTTCTGGTCCTGCAGATGCAGCAGCAAAAACAGGGGTGGGTGAAGGGGACATGAGGGAGACTGTGTGCGTGGGTGAGAGAGCGAGGGACAGACAAATGCCCAGGAAGAAAAAGAGGCACAGACAGAGACAAAGAAACCCCCAGAAAGAGAGACAGAGACCATAGAGAAACAAAAACAGAAAGAGACCGAGATTCCCAGAGGGCAAGAGAAAGATCAAGGGAGAAAAAAGGAAGAATGCAGGGAGGGGAGGGTGGAAACTAGAGAGAGATAGAATCAGAAAAAGAGACAGAGAGGGGAAGAGAGAGAAAGAGAGAGAGAGAGAGAGAGAGAGAGAGAGAGAGAGAGAGAGAGAGAGAGAGCCCCTTCCATATGATTCAGTCCTGTCCCATCTGCCAGCAATAGGTGACAACCAGGGTGTGTCTGACCAGGGCCTCGTCTGGGACCCCCACCAGCCAGCAGAAGAGAGGGGGCTTCCCGAGCCAATATCTTATCTCATCCCAGCTGCCAAGTAGCTCCTCCTTAGGGCTCCTGTGGCCGCTCCCCAGCTTGGTTTGTGAAACTCAGCTCGGGCTCCTCTGCTCTGAGTAAATTGCCTCTTTACAAAAGGAGCGGAAGAGGACTAAATCTGTTTACAGTGTCTGAAACCCACTCACTAAAATATTTTGCAGCCATCACCGTAGTGACTCGGATTCCCATCTTAGTCACCTCCCAGGAGCTCAGGTTGGTGGAGGGACCTTCAGGGCCGCCTGGCGTGGGGTTAAGAGGCTGCATGCTGGGGTCCAACAGGTGTGGGCACCTGGTTTCCATGCTTCTGTCAATGATACCAGCGATTTCTGCCTCGCTGGTTTCTGTAAAAGACCAAGTGCTGGGGGCTGAGCCCGATCGCTGAGGGCTGGCAATGCGAGACCAACAACTCCAGACAAGATCTGGAGTCGGGCCGCTTGGGTTCAAATGCCACTTGTGCCTATGTGACCAGGGCAAGTGACCTATGCGCTCTGTGCCTCAGTTTCCCTGTGTTCAAAACAGGGACAATGATGATGCCTGACTCACGGGGTTATGGTAAGGTTGCTTAGGTTAATCCTTGGAAAGCACTTCACAAATCTGCCAAGCTGTACATTCCAGGGGTACCATCACATGAACAGCTCATGTAAACGGTGCCAGAGAGTTGTGCAAATAGCAGCCAACACTGCTATTTTTTTAAGAATTAGATTATTTTAAAAATATTTTATTTATTTATTTATTTTTTACAGAGAGGAAGGGAGAGGGATAGAGAGTCAGAAACATCGATGAGAGAGAAACATCGATCAGCTGCCTCCTGCACACCCCCTACTGGGGATGTGCCCGCAACCAAGGTACATGCCCTTGACCGGAATAGAACCTGGGACCCTTCGGTCCGCAAGCCGACGCTCTAGCCACTGAGCCAAACGGGTTAGGGCAAGAATTAGATTATTTTCTGTTTTGTTAACCCTCACCTGAGGATATTTTTTTATTGATTTTTTTAAAGCGAGTGGACGGGAGGGAGAGAGACACAGAGAGAGAAACATTGATGTGAGAGACACATCGATTGGTTGCCTCCCACATGCGCCCCTACCAGGGCCGTGGAATGAGCCTGCAACCGAGGTACTTGCCCTTGACCGGAATCGAACCCGGGACCCTTCGGTCCACGGGCTGACGCTCTTATCCATGGAGCCAAACCGGCTAGGGCTAGCTGCTATTATTAGGGCGTTTATCTGCCAGCTGCTGCTTCTGGGAAGGACTGTCAGGGAATGTGCTGAGTACTGTACATCCATCCCTCACTTTATCCTCCTGAGAACTCTACGAACAGGTATTATTTGATCCCCATTTCATAGATGAGAAAACTGAGGCTCAAAGGGATTGAGTCCTGGGTGTATAATCACACAGCTGGGAGGTGACGGGGGAGGGATGCAAACTCGGGTTCACCTCAGGCAGTGGGCCAGAGCCAAGCCATCCAGCTAATCTTGGTGGATTATGGTCGACCCTAACCTCAGTGTCAGCAGTTGGTTTATGAATGGGCAGTGTGGGCCAATGTGGATCAATACACCCCGAAGGGAGGTTTATGTGGGCTTCTGGGAAGGAAGCTTCTTGCTCTGAAGAGAACACCCTAGGAAGCCCGGTCTTTCCCTCTTTCTAGATGTGAATGAGGACGTTTGTTCACTGGAGTTAACAAGCATCTTGCAAACCTGAGAGAAGCCAGCTTGAGAATAAAACCAACCCTCAGAGGAGGCAAACCCTCTTTGTCTGAGAGAATGGCAGACAAATAAAGCTGGATCCTGGATCAAACTGTGCCGGAAGCCCACATTCCTCTATGCTAGCATTTATGGGAGCCAATAAAAAATAATGACTGTGGGGTTCCCTCTGGGACGATGAAAATGTCTTGAAACTAGACAATATTGTGAATGTACTAAATGCCACTGAATTGTACGCTTTTAAATGGTTAATGGTTACGTTTATGCTTTATGAATTAAACCTCAATTTTAAAAACAACAGTGTGAACTGGGTTTTCTGTTACTCGTAGCCAAAAGCTTCATAACCAATATCTCCGATTCCAAAATTGTGGTTTTTTCCACTTCCCACAATGTTGGACACTATTTTCTGTGTCCATATTTCTCAGATTCACTCACATTACCAACTCACATACTACACTTCCCTCATCTCAACTTAGACTAGCAAGTCTGTGCCAAACATTCCAAATAGAGGTCTTTGTTCCAAAAAAATCTACATTCCCAGGAAGAAATTGTGATGCCACTCATGTAATCAGCCCGTGTTTATTAAGCAACTTCCATATGCTTTGCACTGCACGAGGCAATATGAGGTGTTCAAAAGAACACCCATACAAGTTCTCATTCATTAATCATCTATCTGTTCATTCATTCTAAGACATTTGTGCACACCTACTGATTCCTGGCATTGTTCTAGTTGTGGGGATACAACACACAAAAGTCCTGTCCATGGAGGGCAGATGTTCTACAATGTGGGCAGAGAGAAACACACAACAAGCAGGATAAATAAGTAAAATGTATACCGTTTTAGACTGGGCTAAGTGTTAAGGCAAATCTTTTTGAAAGGAATGGGGAATAGGAAATGTGTGCGGGCTATCGTTATAGACAGGGCAGTCAGAAAGGCCTCACGAAGAAGGTGACATTTGAGTAAGGCCCCGAAGAAGGTGAGGGAGGAGCCATCGGGAGCCCTGAGGAAGGTGAGAGCGGAGGATATCTGGGGGAAGAGCATTTCAGGAGGAGGGAACAGAAAGGGCAAAGGCCCAGTATTCAAGAAGTTCACAGTCTGCAGCGTAAAAGTCTTAGTTTGCTAGAGCCCCTGTAACAGAGTACACAGGCCAGAGGGCTTACACAACAGAAATTCATTTCCTCACAATTCTGGAGGCTGGCAGTCCAAGATCAAGGAGCCCGAGGCCCCTCTCCTTGGCCTGTAGATGGCCACCTGCTCCCTGTGTCTTCACAGGGTCTTCCACGGCGTGTCCCCTAATCTCCTCTTCGTGTTTTTTTTTAAATATATTTTATTGATTTTTTTACAGAGAGGAAGGGAGGGGGATAGAGAGTTAGAAACATCGATGAGGGAGAAGCATCGATCAGCAGCCTCCTGCACACCCCCTACTGGGGATGTGCCCGCAACCAAGGTACATGCCCTTGACCGGAATCGAACCTGGGACCCTTCAGTCTGCAGGCCGACGCTCTATCCACTGAGCCAAACCAGTCAGGGCTAATCTCCTCTTCTTATAAGGAGGCCAGTTATACTGGATTAGGGCCGTCCCATATGATCTCATTTTACCTTAATTGCCTCTTTAGAGGCTCTATCTCCAAACATACCACACTGTAAGGTTCTGGGGGTTAGGACCTCAATGTTTGAATTGGGTGGGGAGAAGCGGGGGGAAGACGACACAATACAACCCATAATAGTGAAAGGAGACTAATCGATGAAACCACAACAAAGTATCCATCATAGCCAATGATTAGGAATAGAAGGACTAATAGTGATAGAGGGACTGTAAATGTTACGAAATTTTAAGGAAGGCTTTACTGAAGTTATTTTTGAAGAATCAATAGGATTTGGAAAGGAATTAGAAGAAAAAAGAATATGATCATATGTAGTAAAGAGAAACCTGTATGCAGTGTCTGAGGAAGTCACAAATACTCTGATCATAGTCAGGATGGCCCAATTTTGCTGCTGTAACAAACACCCCAAATCCCAATGGCTTAACAGGACAAATATTTATTTCTTGCTCCTGCTGCATGTCCGCCACGAGCCACAGGAGGCTCTGACTTGGACTCAGGATGACAGAAGTCCATCTTGTCACAGCAGGAAGAAGGAAGTGTGGCAGCCACGCATTTGCTTTTTAAACTCCCACCTAGAAATGACTCAAGTCGCTTCCGCTCACCTTTTGTGGAAAGCAAGCTGTACGCCCAGACCTGTCCTCAAAGTGGAGGAGGCAGAGACAGAAATATCACTGGTGGTGAGTTGTCCCCTATCTTAATCATTGGCCTTCCTAACTGCTCTTCCTTTAGACTGTAAACTCCTCAAGGGTAAGAACCTCATCCAAGTTGACTTTGCACAGTAATTGTTTGATAAGTGGGAACAATTGCTACCCAACCCCTACCCTATGTCTAGAACATCATAGGACCAGAGTAAGTGTCTGATGAAAACTCACATGAGAAGGGCTGGCAGCATGCACGTGGCAGCATGTTGAAGACTGGAATCGATAAGTGGAAGGAGGAGGCAGCCGTTTGAGAAAAGAGCAAAGAGGTTGGTGTCGTCATCAGCACACAGGCTGATGAAGACTGGAACTCAGTGTCAGAAGTGGGGTTCTTAGATACCCACCAATGGTGGATGAGCAAGGCACTTCAAAGCAAGAATAGAAAGTGCACAATGACACACCAATTCCTAGTATTGAGACAAGGAGATGAGTCAAAGTATGACTCGTGTGTCCTGACACTCAGGGATGTGCTGCTCACTCATCTCCCCGTCTCTCCACATGACACAGCCAGATGACTCTGAGCCACTGCTTAGCCCACGTGGCCAATGCCTGATTTCTTCCCAGTCTCTTTCTACCTTATCTCTTGGTTGGATCTCCCTGAACCATCACTGTCCCTTACTTTTCCTGACCTGATCATAATTTCCTTAGCTGGTTCTTCTAGCTAGGTCCAAGGACCACATCTATTCTTCTTCTTCTTTTTTTTCAATGTGTTCTTTATTGATTTTTAGAGAAAGAGGGAGAGAGAGAGAGAGAGAGAGAGAGAGATCAGTTGCTTCCTGCATGCTCCCTACTGGGATCCAGCCCAAAACCCGGGCATGTTCTCTGACCAGGAATCCAACCGGCGATCTATCAGTGCCTGGGATGATACTCAACCCACTGAGCCACACTGGCCAGGGCTCCTGTTCTGTTCTTGAGTGATTCCCTGCTTATCTTTTGGTCTTGGTTCACGAGGCCTTTAGAAAGCTATTGCTAATCCCTCGATTACACTTCTCTTAAAGCATCTATCTTGTTGGGACAACCTGCAGCTGTCTTTGAACTCATCGACGGCACCTACGAGGATGTGTTCATAACACGGGGGCTGCCCCCACCAACCTCTCCAACATCATTTCCCTCCGCTCACCTTGCTCCAGACACCCTGGCTGCCTTGCTCGTTCTCAAGCCCACCAGGCACACTCCTGCCTCGGGGTCTTTGCACACGCTGTTCTCTCTGTCGGGAACTGCCTTCTCTAAGAATTGTGCACAGGTGCCTTATCCCCTTCGTTCAGGTAACTAATGTCACGTTATCAGATGGGCCGTGCTCCTGCCCCATTCACACTTCACTCCACTGCCCTGTTTTACTGTCCCTCACCACTACCCGCAACGACTCCATTATCCATTTACTTGTATATTAGCTGTCTCTCCTTCTAAAATGTAAACCCCATGGGAGTAGAGTCCTTGTCTGATTTGTTCTCTGCCTCAAACTGTTGAATAAATGTGTTGAATGAATGATTAATGAATGAACTTCACTCACTTCCATCACTTCTATAATAATGACTATGTCTACAGAGCACTTACTATGTGCCAAGTACCGTTCGAAGTGATTTGCATGCATTAATTAACTCATTTAATCCTGATAACACCTCTGGGAGGTAGATGATACTATTGTCATCACCATTTTATAGTTCAGGACACTGAGACATAGAAGATTCGTCCAGTAACTGATATAGACGCCAGCGAAACTGGATTTGGTACCAGAAGCGGGCTGCGGTTGAACCCACTATGATTACAAAGCTGGTAAAATGTTGGGCCGTGATTTGAATCCAGGCACTCCGGCTCCCAAACCCGAAGGCTTAGCTACTCTGCTCTAGTTCTCACAATCCCCCACATCCTACCTCTACCCCCACTCCTCCCCTCCCCGCCCCCACCCTCACCCCTAGCCTCATCCCCTGCTCTATTTTTACCTGCTTGACCCTCCCCAAACTAGAAATCTCAGAAATCCCTTTGAACCACTTCTTCCTGAATTCCCTGGATTAAGTGGTACTTAATTTGCTTTTCATTTAGGGTGTCTGATTTTGCTGGGGGGAAAAAAAAAATCACATCTTCATTTTCACTTCCTTGAGCTAAATTATGAATGGAGGCAATGAATTGCAGTAGTATTAACAGCGTTAGCAGCACCTGTGACTCTGTCATCACCAGAGAGCATATTTGTAATTCACGTTACAATTACTGCAAAACTCTTGAAATGTCATTGACTCTCATCATCACCTTAAACCTGTTAAGCCTGTCATTAGATCTTCTTTTTCACACATCAAAGAAGCAAACACGTTGCTGTACGTTCGTTGATAACTAATTTTCATTATAATTAGTCTACTTGGTGTTTGATTTTTATGCATCTAAACACCATGCTGAGAAGGGTCCCTGGCCAGCTTCCATGGACTGCTAAGGGCTCCGTGGCTCAGCAAGTGGTAGGAATCCCTGCCCTGGCCATTGGGCCAGAGTCCTATGGACTGTCCCTCTGAAACGCTCTGGGTCTTCCCGTCCCGCTCTCCGCAGCCCTGCCTTGCTCTGCTGCCTCTCTCCAGGCCTCTTTCTCGCTCACCTTGTCTTCCAGTTTTAAGAATCCACAATAAAATTAATAACTAATATTTACATTAAGTGCTAAGGCTCACGGCAGATGTTACAAACAGAGAGGCTCACCAACTGCTTCCTTGGTCTATCCACATCTTAAGACAGAAATATGTTAAGAACACGTCAAAAGATTACACATAAAAACGGAATTTTGTCTTTTCACCTAAAATCAGAAGATTTGACCACACTGAACCCACATTCCCGCATGGCATTCACCAGCTTTTATCGAATAATGGCCGTCTCCTTCCAATGGGGCTGGAGTTCTCGAGTTTGCCACAGGCCTCACCACTCCTTATTGCCTCCCTGACATGGAAGCTGAGCATTTGCTGAAATTTACCCCCTGACATCAAGCCGGTCCCAACTGTCTGTTTCCTATTGAGTTTGGCAACTCCTCTTTACAAATACTTCCTTACATGATCCTTATGAAAGCCCCATAGGGTTTATAAGGTGGGGATTCCCATGGCCCCATTTCACAGATGATACAGCTTAGGGCTCAAGAAAGTTAAATAGCGCACATGCTGTCACGCAGAATAAAAAGAGCGCTTGGGTTTCTGTCTCCAGACTCTCTTATCTTCCCACTGAACTGTCCTCTCTTCCGCAATTACTTGGTAAAACACCAATGGCTGTTTCTGCCTCCTACCTAAGGACCTCCAATGGCCTGCGCGACAGAATAGATTCCACCCTCCAACCTCGTATCTGAGCTCCTTCAGACCTGGAAGCCTCCCTTCAGAGACGCTGGCTTCTGCCTGCCCGGTTGGCAGGCTCTCTCTTGAAACCCAACCTCCTGAAAGCCCACTACCCTGAGGCCACCATGCTTCAAGGAAGCCCAAGCTAACCTCGTGGAGGCCACTGGAAGCACGTGAGTGAGGCCGCTTGGTCTGTCCAGCCCAGCCTAGCCATCCACATAAGACAGCCAAGTGAGAGACCCGAGCAGAACCAGCCAGCCAAGTTCTGACATGCCCCTGACCTAAAGGATCATGAAAAATAGTAATTCATGGTTGTTGCTTTAAATGGCTTTTAAAACTTGGTCAGCCTCATCGCTCACCATACCCTCAACCCACTCGCTTCTTTCTGAATCAATGACTCCGCAATGCCGTCTCCTGCCCGCCTTCCGCGGTGTGTCCTTGCTGGCCCTCCTTCGTCACACGCCTCTCCAACCCTGCGCCCCATCTCCTGCCCCAGGAAACCCTCTTCACCACCTCTGTGACCCACCCCCATTTCCCCAGATGACCTCTCCCACCTGTACGCCCCCCTACCTTTACTCATCCCTCTAACACAACACTCTATTATAAACACTTACAGCCTTCTGACTCAGAAGAAACAAAAATTATTTGAAGTTCATGCCTTTCTTGTCTCAGGAAATTCTCCCCTCTCCAAACACAGAGGAGTTTTCCTGTTCTCCTGAGTTTGCAAACCGACCTCCTACCTATTCGTTGAGGAAATCAGAGCAGCTGTGCTCAAGAACAGAGGGAGGAGGGTGCCTATATGAGGGCAGCAAGTGGGAGGACATAGAGGTTAGGCCAGGGGAACCCCCAAGTACAGACTGTTCTCCAAGAGTAGAAGGATGCATGGAGCATCGTGGGTGGCTGGACTTTGGAAAGGTTCTTGGCCACCTCAAAGATTCCTGGGTTCCCTATTTGTCTCCAAAGCAGTTGAGTCTCCAAGCTGAGGGGACCCTGCAGGCTGGGACAAGAGAGGATCTCAAAGGTAACCGGTGTGGACTGGTGCCAGAAAGGGGCTGCTGGGGGCTTTGATACTGCATAAAACCCATGCCCCAAGTGGGAGCAATGACGGCTGAGGTTTCATCACCTACATCCGGGAATGAAAAGAATTCTACTCCTATGGCAGACAGCTTCTAAGAACGCCCCACGTGGTCTCCGCCTCCTGGTTGTCACAACCTTGCACAATCCCCTCGGCTGAGCAACCTGCTTCTAAACAATGGAATACTTCAATGTTAAGGGGATGTCACTTCCATAATTAGATTACAAAAGGTTCTGGCTTCTATGCTGCTAGCAGACTCTCTCTCTGTGGTGACTGATGAAGCAAGCTGCCATATTGGGAGGAACTTAAGGTGGCCTCCGGCCAACAGTCAACTAGGAACTGAGGCCCATTAGTCCAATTGTTTGCAAGGAACTGAATGTTGCCGACAACCAGAGGTCCTTAGAACCAGATCCGGCCCCAGTCCAGCCTTCAGATGAGACCCAGTGCTGGCCAACACCTTGATTACAGCCTTGCGATCAATCTAAAATCACAGGACCCAGCTGAGCCACACAGAGATCCTGACCCACAGAAACTGTGAGATAATAAATGTGTGCTATTCGAAGCCGCTGAGTTTGTGGTAATGTGTTACATGGCTTGTGGCCATTTGTTACATACCCGTAGATAACTAACACAAACACAACTGCACTTATTTGATGCTAATGACATGTCAGGCTCCATCCTAAGGCCTGTCCATGCATCCATTCTACTTAAGCCTCACTCAACCCAACTGAGGCACAAAGAGGTTAGACAGCTTCCCCAGCTGGTCAGTGTCACCACCAAGATTGGAATCGGCGCCACTCCCCTCTCCAAACACAGAGGCGTTTTCCTGCACTCCTGAGTTTGCAAACCGACCTCCTACCTATTCAAGATGCACATCTACCCAGCCATGAAAACTAAAGGCACAGACATGGGACAGCAGGTCAAAGGCACTGGGGTGGATCATCAGAAGGCGAGGGAACACCCAGGAAGGTACTTGGCGGGTGGGGAAGCTCACTTGGGGAGACTCCAGGCCAC
Organism: Eptesicus fuscus; assembly: GCF_027574615.1. Lineage (NCBI taxonomy): Eukaryota > Metazoa > Chordata > Mammalia > Chiroptera > Vespertilionidae > Eptesicus > Eptesicus fuscus. Next base: position 20,294,945 of record NC_072478.1, read on the forward strand.
AGCTGTTTACTAACTGGTATGGAAATATTTTAATATTTTAACAATCAGCTGTACCAATGTGTTCCGGCAGAATATCTGCTCTGAATACACAGAGAGATCACCGAAGCCAAAAGAATAAGGATCCAAACCGTGAATCATACGAGAATAATTCCAGGCTTAGGAATGGATTAGACACCGTGATTTTTTCCCCATCCCCCAGCAGATTTTAAATGTCCAAGTTATGTGTAAATCCGGGCCTCACCTGAGTGTAAAGTGAACAGGGACAACCTGCACACATGTTGGTTCTCAAGCGCAGCGACATGTTAGAATAACCTGGAAACCTTTTAAATGCCAATGCCTGGACTCCGCCCACAGAGCGGGATTTCCTGGGATACGTACAGCCTGGGCATTGGGATTTTTAAAAACTTCCCAGATGATCCTGATGTGCAGCCAACCTCCGGATGTGCTTCTCAAAATGTGGTCCCTGGACCAGCAGCAGCAGCATCACCTGGGAGCTTATGAGAAATACAGATTCTCAGGCCCCTCCCAGGTTTGCTGAATCAAAAACTCAGGGTGGCCTGGCCAGTGTGCTCAGTGGTTAGAGCATCGGCCCACACACTGAGGGGTCGTGGGTTCAATTCCCGGTCACAGGCACGTACCTGGGTTGCAGGTTCAATCCCCAGCACTGGAGGCAACCAATTAATGTATCTCCCTCACATTGCTCTCTCTCTCTCTCTCTCTCTCTCTCTCTCTCTCTCTCCCCCTTCCTTCCATTCTCTCTGAAAAAATCAATGGAAAAAATACCCTAGGGTGAGGAGTCACAACAACAAACCTCAGGGTGGGTCCTGCAATACCTGTGTTTTAACAGGCTCTCCCAGGGGCAATGATGTGTGCTAAAGGCTGCAGGACAGCCAAAGCCCCGTGGATACATGTGCTGCTGTGTCGCTAACCTGCAGAGGTCAGCCAGAGTCCAGCTCACGGGCCTAATTCAGGACTGAGATTCTGGACCCAGCTCTAAAGGAAATGGGTCAGCCCCCGAAAAGTGGCTGCACCCGTAGGAACCAACTGAGCTGGAGTTTCAGGTAATGTGAGGGCTCCCATCAAGGCCGAGAAAGAAAATGTGGGAGAAGGAGTCCCATCCTCCAGGACTGAAAAACCCAAGGAACTCTCCAGCTTGACCCCACTGGGTGAAGCTTCTTTTCAACAGGGCATCCTCGTGCTGAGGCAAGAGCTGCAAAGCTCCAGGATGTTCCAGCAGGCCCACCAACAGGCCCAGGGCACAGGCTCCACACCAATTTGTAAAGAATGTCTGTCATACGTGTCTGCTGAAAATCTCAAGTGCATTCTGTGTTAGCCTTCAGATGCCTCTCCGTGTTCCAGGGCTTACTTCTAGGGCCTGCCTGTGTGGCTGGGACATTTAAATGTCAGCTTTGGAAGAAAACCACAACCCTTCACTGGCCAGGGAGGAAAAGGCTTTGGAAACTAACTCAGTTGGCCTGGAATATCATTTCTGAGCTGTGTGAGCTTGGGAAAGTTTCTTAACCACTCTGGGCTCCATTTTCCTGATTTTAAAAAGGAGGGAAGGATAATTAAAGATATCCACCAAGGTTGTTCTGAACATTTTTTTTAAAGTATGAGAGTGCCCATGACAATGATCAGCATGTGAACAGCATAATATGTGTTTAATAAATAACATAAATAAATATACCCTCTGATTCAAGGCTTAAGGGTTACCATTGTTGGCTTTTGATTTCACCATCTCTACACTCTACACAGAAAACACTGTGAGAGGAGAAACCAAGATGGCGGCATAGATAAACACCTAAACTGCTGCCTCGCACAACAATTTCAAAACTGCAACTGGAAGACAGAGCGGACATCGTCCAGAACCACCGGAAAGCTGGCTGAGTGGAAATTCTACAACTAGAAGGAAAGATAAAAGGACACTGAGACTCAGGAGCTGTGGAGGACAGAGGTGAGGAGACCCATGCACAGAAAGGGTGGGAGGCTGAATATGCGGCTGGCTTACGTGTGGTGCGCATGGAGAGGGCGGACAGCAAGCGCGCGGCTAGCTTTCTCGTTCTGGAGGGAAACAAAACCTCCTGACTGCACTGAAATCCAGCTCTGGGTGAGACTTTGGGTACCAGACTCATTCGGGGAGAAACCGGACTGTCTGGCAGCGGGCGAAACTCGAGAGCAGCCTTCTCTCAGAGTGTGCAGCCATTGCCGCGGGACACTGAGACACAGGGGCCTCTTAGGTCGGGGCTGACGGGAAACAAAGGCTGTCTGCTCCACCCTGAGACTTCGCCCCATCCAAGCTGAGCACAGAAGCTCTCCCAGCGGAGACACAGCTGATCCTCACAGCCAACTGGCCTGGAGGTCAACTCCCCCCAGTGATACTAACAACAATCTAGGCTTAACTACAACAAGACTGCACTCACAGCCCACAAAGGGGTGCACCAAGAGTGTCCACCTCAGGTAACTGGAGAGGCTGAGCCACTGGGCCCTATAGGACATCTAGCACACAAAGCCACTCCATCAACTCAGGGAAGCAGCTAAAATGCGGAGACAAAGAGGCAGGCCACAAATGAAGGAAATGGAGGAAAGCAAAAGACTGGATATAGAGTTCAAAACCACGGTTATAAGGTTTTTCAAGAATTTCCTAGAAAAGGCCAATAAATTTAATGAGACCCTCGAGGATATGAAAAAGGATCAACTAGAAATTAAGCATACACTGACTGAAATAAAAAATATTATACAGAGACCTAAAAGCAGACTAGAGGATCGCAAGAATCAACTCAAAGATTTGGAATACAAAGAAGCAAAAAACACTCCTCCGGAAAAGCAAAAAGAAAAAAGAATCCAAAAAGTTGAAGATAGTGTAAGAAGCCTCGGGGACTTCAAGCTTACCAACATCAGAATTATGGGAGTCCCAGAAGAAGAGAGAGAGCAAGATACTGAAAACCTATTTGAAGAAATAATGACTGAAAACTTCCCCTACCTGGTGAAAGAAATAGACTTACAAGTCCAGGAAGCGCACAGAACCCCAAACAAAAGGAATCCAAAGAGGACCACACCAAGACACATCATAATTAAAATGCCAAGAGCAAAAGACAAAGAGAGAATATTAAAAGCAGCAAGAGAAAAACAGTTAGTTACCTGCAAGGGAGCACCCATATGATTGTCAGCTGATTTCTCAACAGAAACTATGCAGGCCAGACGGGAATGGCAAGAAATATTCAAAGTGATGAATAGCAAGAACCTACAACCAAGATTACTCTACCCAGCAAAGCTATCATTCAGAATTGAAGGTCAGATAAAGAGCTTCACAGATAAGAAAAAGCTAAAGGAGTTCATCACCACCAAACCAGAATTATATGAAATGCTGAAAGGTATTCTTTAAGAAGAGAAAGAAGAAGAAAAAGATAAAGAAAAAAATTATGAACAACAAATACGTATCTATCAACAAGTGAATCTAAAAACCAAGGGAATAAAAAATCTGATGAACATTATTAACTGGTGAATATAATAGAATCAGTGGCATAGAAAGGGAGTGGACTGACAATTCTCGGGGGAAAAGGGGAGTGGGGGGTGCGGAAAGAGACTGGACAAAAAGCGTACACCTATGGATGAGGACAGTGGAGGGGGTGGTAAGGGCAGAGGGTGGGGTAGGAACCTGGTGGAGGGGAGCTATGGGGAGAAAAAAGAGGAACAATTGTAATAATCTGAACAATAAAGATTTATTAAATTAAAAAATATAAAGATCATTAAAACTTAAAAACAAACAAAAAAAAAACAACACTGTGTGAAATATCTTCTCTTTGTTCCCACTAACCTCTCACTATGATTTACAGCAGGAATCGGCAAGTTACAGTCCTCAGGCCAGACATGGCCCACTACTTGTTTTCATAAAGTTTTACTTATAAAACTTTACGTAGCCACGCCCATTCATTTACACATTTTCTATGGCTGCTTTCATGCTATGTAGGCAAAGCTGAGTTGTTACAATAGAGACCAAGTGACTTCCAGATCTGAAAAGATTCACCATCTTGCCCCTTACAGAAGTTTGCACCCCAGATTTAGAGGTTGGATTTTCATCTCTTAGCCAAAAGTTCATGCCAACTTCATATTCAGCTTCCGTCCAACCTTCACTGACCACCTACCACGTGCTTAAACCCTAGAGATACATAATCAACAAAATAAGGCCTGTGCTCTTTTGGAGATCACAGCCAAGGGCGTGGGTGGGAATTTGTTCATTTTATTTAACTTAACACGTCTGTAACATTTATAATGTGCCAGGCACTGTTCGAAGCGTTCTTGCAAATGTGTAATCCTTGTAACAACCCTAGGAGGCGAGTGCTCTTCTATTCCGCACTTTCAGATGTGGCGACGGAGGCTGCTCAGAGAGGTGGAGTCACTTCCAGAAGGCCACACAGCAACTAGCAGAACTAGACTATCAATCCAGCCAACCTGGCTCCTGAGCCACAAAGCTGCGTGAGCTCTTATTCACAATCCCTTGGTCTAACATGCAGATTGGAGAAACTACATGTGAATATTGCCCAGAGAGTCCCCAGACTACAGAAGGGGAAAGACGAGGCTGACTTTTCCTCTTAAAGCCCTTCTACCTGAGCCCTGCCTCATCCATGCACGTTCCCAGACTCTGCACCAGGAACTTTTATAATCCCCCCCCCCCAACAACACACCCAAAGGGCTGTGGCATTTGCCCAAGGTCACCCAGCTCTAATGGATGGGCTACGATTGGAAGGCAGCTACTTTTGCTGCCAAATCTGTCCTTGGTACCACAAGTGGGGTCTCCAGAACAACTTAAAACAGGCAAGGACGGCCTTCTTGGATGGCCAAAGACCACATTTGCTTTGGACAGTGGCATTAAAAGGATGATTTTTTACCTGTACTGTTTCCCATCTGATCGGTGGCCCTGAGCTCATTGGGGGTTATAAGACCTGCACCCTCCTCTCCCCAAAGGGGCTGCAACAAGTTGAAAATGTTAGAAGGAAATAAATTATTTCATTTTATTTTATCCCAATTTGGCCTCCTGTGAGCTGGTTCTAGCAGCCAGGAGAACCTTAATGTGTTGAAAGGACATTAACTTTAGTGATGGTGGCAGAATGGTGATTCTGGGGGGTGAGCAGGGGGGATGTTGATTCACAAACTTCTTGGGTTCCAAAAGCTAATGTGGAGAATCTGACAGATCATAAGGAATTGGGGGGGGGGGGGCACCATCTCAGGAGGGGGGACCCTCCCCAGGCCTTCCATGGCTGGCCACAGCCAAAGCTGCTAATCCAAAGGACAAGGGAGGGTCTTTCTGTACTGAAACCAGCCGCTGCACTGAAAAGGCAGCTCCCGCCGAAACCGGTTTGGCTCAGTGGATAGAGCGTCGGCCTGCGGACTGAAAGGTCACAGGTTTGATTCTGGTCAAGGGCATGTACATTGGTTGCGGGCACATCCCCAGTAGGGGGTGTGCAGGAGGCAGCTGGTCAATGTTTCTCTCTCATCGATGTTTCTAGCTCTCTATCCCTCTCCCTTCCTCTCTGTAAAAAATCAATAAAATATATATTTTAAAAAAAAGAAAAAAAAAAAAAGAAAAGGCAGCTCCCTGGGACCAGACCTATTATTATTATTTTTTTTAATGTCATCTCAGCTAGAATTGTCCAACTGCCTCCCTTGAAAAAGGAAGGGGGAAAAAACTGCTCTGATTCCCAAGCAGGCTTTCTTTAAAGGTCAGACTTCCGTTTAACTGTGATGTCTAAACAACTTGCAGGCCTCTCTCTTTATCTCTCTCTCAACTGTGTAAACTGAGGACTCCAGCTGCTTAACACCCGGAGCCATCGCACACTGTTGTCAAGGCTTCCTGCCTACCTGTGCTGCTGTACATGCTCGCCCTTTAATAATGCATCGAATCTCATCTTTGTTAAGAACCCAAGAGGCGGGTGCTTCTGTTATTTCCACTTTACAGACAAGGAAACTGAGGCGCAGAGTGAAGAAAAATACCCCCTCCCCCCCTCCCCCGCATCCTGATTCAGCAAGAAGTAGAGCTGGGATTTGAACAGGGGACTGTCTGGCTCCCAGGCCAGAAATTCAACCACACCCCAGGCCAAAGCCGCGCGGGCCCCACACCTGACCACCCTCCGCCCTCCGAGAGTCCTTCAAAACACTGACTCCCCCCAGTTCGTCTTGACCAAGCCCCTTGTGCGTGAACAAAGAAGTCGCCATAAATGTAATGACTGAGTATTATATGATGAAAATTGGATTCTTACTTTGGGTCTGCCTTCCATTTCTCTCAGAACACTGGCCACCGGGAGCAGGAAGGACAGGAGATGGGAACCGGGAGGGTGAACCCACAGCTTCCCGCCTCCACTCGGAAGCCACAGCGCCACCTAGTGGCTAGCTGTGGCAGCCACGGCCAAAGCCAAGCACTGTTCTAGCACAGGGGTCCCCAAACTTCTGTAAAGGACCTGAAAGTAAAAATGTTCAGCTTTGCAGGCCAGGCTCTTCTACAGACTCAACTCCGCCCCTGTAGCACCCATGTAGCCACAGACAACATACTTATATGCACACAAACCGACCAGGCTACATTCCAGTAAAACTTCATGGACATTGAATGTTTACTAACTTCATAGAATTTTCACATATCAAGAAATATTATCCTTCTTTTGATTTTTTCCCCAACCACTTAAACAAGTAAAAACCTTTCTTAGCCCGTGGGCCACACCAAAACAGGTGTCTGACTGGATTTGGCACCCTGACTATAGCTTGCTGGCCCCTGTTCTAGAACCTGGGGACCTAGCAAAGAACAAACCAGGCAAAAATGCCTGCATTGGTGGAGCTAGTGGATAGACTACAGTCAACAGATTAAAAGCCAAATATACTAGTATACATACTAGAGGCCTGGTGCATGAAATTCGTGCATGGGGGGGGGGGGCAGGTCCCTCAACCTGGCCTGCACCTTCTCCAATCTGGGACCCATCGCAGGATTGGGCCTAAACTGGCAGTCGGACATCCCTCTTGCAATCCGGAACTGCTGGCTCCTAACCCTCGCCTGCCTGCCTGCCTGATCGCCCCTAACCACCTCTCCCTGCCGTCCTGATCGCCCCTAACCACCTCTGCCTGCTGGCCTGATCGTCCCTAACTGCTCTCCTCTGCCGGCCTGATTGCCCCTAACTGCCTCTGCCTCAGCCCCCACTACCGTGGCTTTGTCCGGAAGACGTCAGGTCTAATTAGCATATTACCCTTTTATTAGTATCGATGAACTGGTCAACCGTGTTAATGGGAAAAATTAAGTAGGGCAGGGGGAACAGAAATGTATAGGGGCTGCATTTAAGTAGGGTGGTGAGGCCCTGGCTGGGTTGCTCAGTTGGTAGGAGCATCGTCCCATACACCAAAAAAAAAAAAAAAAAAAAAAAAAAAAAGGTTGTGGGTTCAACCCCCAGTCAGGGCAAGTAAAGGAGGCAACTGATCAATGTTTCTCTCTCACATCGATGTTTCTCTGTCTCCCTCTCTCTCCCTACCTCTCTCTCTAAAATCAATAAAAACATATGCTTGGGTGAGGATAAAAACAAGAACATAGGGTGGTGAAGAAAGGCTTGTTGAGGAGGTGATCTTTAAGTAACGGTTGGAAGGAGGTGAGGAAGGAGCCATGTGGATATATAGAGGGGAAACATTCCCACCAGAGGGAATAGCAAGTGCAAAGGTCCTGAGGCAGGCCACCCTGGTGTGTTTGATGAGCAGTGGGGAGGCTCATGCAGCTGGAGCAGAGTGAGCCAGGGGAGAGCAGGAACAGGGCCTTGAGGGCCTTGGGGAGGACTTTGGTTTACCCGCTAGACCCATCTCAGCAATCACTGAGATCACATACAGGTTAATCATCTCTCTTTGCGGTTCAGTGACATTAGTCGTTTTACCAACAGTCCCACATAATCCTAATTTTCTCACTGAAAACTATGGAGCTCTCTTACTAGGCATTGAAAATGGAGGGAGTGAGAGAAGCAGAGAATAAATGGGAAAATTGATTCTCTAGAAGAATCCATTTCTCCTTCTTCCTCACCTTGCATGCCCTCTCCTGTACGCTTAGGCCTCAGGGACCAGGACAATTCAGGCCAGCCACCCCAGCCCCAGCTGGTGACCTGCAGGATGGCTGGGCCTGAGCCTCCACATCACAGAAATGGCTGGTTCTGGCCTGAAAGTCAAGGTCACGCCATTCCTGTCCTGGCGTGACCCTCAGATGCCTCAGTAACACCGGGAACCTGTTTGCATGAAGAGCAAACTAACAGTGATATTAACAATGACAATACCTGCTCTGGCTGCTTCACAAGACTGCTGTGTGCCACGTGGAAGCAAGACGTGCGACACAATCTATCACAATGGTGAGGAGGGTTAAATGAGTTTAGATAGAAAGGACTTGGATCCATGCCCTGCAGATAGCAAATGCACCATCAATACTGGTTATGATTATTATCATTACAGCATAATAAGTGTTATTCATGGCACTCATTGTGGTTCGCTTAGCTATTCTCACCCAGCCCATCATTCTCCCACCCAGGTCCTCTATTCGCTGAGGAGGAGGAAGAGGATGGGGTTAGAATGTGGCTGCTCAGATCAGGGCCCACGGACAGCAGCACTGACCTCAGCTGGGAGCCTGTTGAAAAGAAATTCAGAGTCCCAGGCCCCCGGTCAGACCTGCCGAATGGGAATCTGCATTTAACAAGATCCCACAGGGGTTCCAATCGTAGTGAAGTGTGAGAAGAGATAGCCTGGAAGTTTCCTCCTTGGGGAGGCCCTCCCAGTCCCCCCCAGACTCTGTGCAGCCCCCTCTGAGCACTCCTCCTGCTTATCATTTGTTTTGTGTTGGTTTTTCCTGCCGGGTGGAGGGTGTGGTTCTGGAAAGAGCGGACTGTTGACTGATGTGTCCCCAAGGCCCCACATGAGGGGGTGTCCTAACTACTGGTGAAAGAAAGAAGTAGGGGGAGAGGAGGGAGGGGAAGAAAGGAGAGAGGGGTGAAGGGGTGAGGAAGGGAGAAGGTAAGAGGGGGAGAGGAGGGGAAAGGAGAGAAAAGGGGAGGGAGAAGGAAGGAAGGAAGGAAAGAAGGAGGGAGGGAAGGAAAGAGATGAAGGGGAGAGGAAGAGATAAAGTGAGGAGTAAGGGGGAGGAGGACAGAAGGAGAGAAGGAAGGAGAGAAAAGGAAAGCATGTAGGGGAGAGGGGAGGTACACAGCGCCTCCTCACTGCACTCTGGGTATAAGAAGCTCCAAAGTGAGTTAGGGGCACCCCCGGGGAGTACATCTGTGGAAGTGTGGAACCAAATACTCAAACTTCCATTTCTGCTATTGTTTCATCAAAAACAAAGAAAAGCACTGGCTTTCTTAATCCTTAATATATGGTTGACCCAAATCTACTTAGCCAGTTGGCAGCGACCCTCACTCATTCTCACTGGATATGTTCATTCCATAGATATTTACTGAGCACCTACTGGGTACCGCCTGGTCTCAGGCACCAGGGACAACGGCAGTGAGCAAGACAGATGAGCATCCCTGCCGGGGACATTCTAATGGGAGAAACAGACAAGAACAAGATAAATAACCATGGCAACCCATGGCGATGCACTGCAGTCTGCTCAGACCTGTGTGAAGGGGTTAATGGATTGGGATATTGGCTGGCAAAGTGGAAGGTTTCTAGAAAGAATAAGGATTAAAGGAAATATAAATGAAAGCAGAAAGGGGCGGTGAGAAATGGCAAAGCTGGGACTCTGTCCTTTCCTGGCACCAGGACTCCATCAGTCATAGGAAGAAGTAAAAACAGTGGTGAGCTCTTGCAATCTCTATTAAAAGGCAGCCAAAAACATTCAAAATTCTCATGAAGACGTTTTGGGACGTGGAGTCCCATTTGCTATGGTTACTTCACCTTCGTAGGCACTCTGCCTGGTGGGATTCCCACGGTGGGCAAAGCCACGTGGTGAGCAGGATGCAAAGGTTTTCAAACAGACAATTCAGAATGGGGCATCTTCTATAGGACAACTGATCTGGTTTCTTCCATGAATCAATGGGATGGGGAAAAGGGGGAGGGTATCTGCCTAATAAAAGAGTAACATGCTAATTGACCGTACCTTCGCGACGCCCACCAGCCAATCAGGAGTATGCAAATTAGCCCAACAAAGATGGCGGGTTAATTTGCATACACGGGTGCCAAGCAGGTGGGACGGGACGGGAGGCTTGTGTCATCACCATGGCAACGACACAGGTGTTCCACACCACCCCAGCAGCTCTGGGCAGCGTGGGAAGGCGGAAAGGCGGCTCCGGGCTGGAGGGGAAAGGCGACTCCAGCCAGAGCGAAGGCGGTGCCAGCAGCCAGGGGAAGGAAGGCCCATTTTTGCATGAATCTTCATGCATCGGGCCTCTAGTAGACTAAATAAGTCTAAAGAGATAGAACAACAACAAAAATAAACACAGAACTACCATATGATCCAGCAATTCCACTTGTGGGTATACAGCCAGAAGAGCTGAAAACAGGGTTTTAGGAGATATTTACATACACTCATGTTCATGGCTGTCTTAGTTACAATGGCTGAAAGGTGGAAGCAACCCAAGTGACCATTGACAGATGACTGGATAAACAAAACGTGGAATATCCATACAATGGAATATTATTCAGTCTTTAAAAGGAAGGAAATTCTGACACATGCCACAACATGGATGAACCTGAGGATATTATGCTGAGTGAAATAAGCCAGTCTTTATGATTCCACTTAAGTGAGGTCCTGCAGAAGTCAAATTCATAAAGACAGAAAGTAGAATGGTGGGTGTCAGGGGCTGGGGACGGGGGTGGGGAGTTACTGCTTAATAAGGAACTAGGTTTCAGTTTAAGAAGATAAAAAAGTTCTGGAGATGGATGGTGATAATGGTTGTACAACAATCTTACCTAATAATAGACAAACATGTAAATTGACCATACCTCTGCTACACTGACAGCCAATCAGGAGTGAGTATGCAAATTAACCTGACCAAGATGGTTAATTTGCAAATGCTGGCGCGAAGCATCTGGGAGGGGCCAGATGCCTGCTATGAAGGGGAGGGAGCAGTGGAGGGAGCTACAGGAGCAGTGCTTCAGCCGGGAGCAAGGACTTGCTGGCTCCCGGGTGGCTGGGAGTTAAGCCAGGGGAAGGAAGGCCTTTTCTTGCACGAATATCGTGCAACAGGCCTCTAGTGTGACTATAATTAATGCTCACCAAACAGGACACTTTAAAAATAGTTAAGATGGGCCCTGGCCGGTTTGGCTCAGTGGATATAGCATTGGCCTGCAGACTGAATGGTCCTGGGTTTGATTCCGGTCAAGGGCACATACTCGGTTGCAGGCTCCTCCCCGGCCTGGGCCCTAGCAGGGCACATGCAGGAGGCAACCAATTAGTGTGTTTTTTTCACATCAATATTTCTCTCTGTCTTTCCCTCTCTCTTCCTCTCTCTCTAAAAATCAATGGAAAAATATCCTCGAGTGAGGATTTAATAATCCTATATAATAAAGAGGTAATATGCAAATTGACCATCACTCCAACACACAAGATGGCCACCCCCATGTGGTCAAAGATGGCTGCCCCCATGTGGACACAAGATGGCCACCACAAGATGGCTGGCAGGGAAGGGCAGTTGGGGAGCGACCAGGCCAGCTGGGGAGGGCAATTGAGGGGGACCAGGACTGCAGGGGAGGGCAGTTGGGGGGGACCAGGCCTGCAGGGGAGGGCAGTGGGGGTGACCAGGCAGGCAAGGGAGGGAAGTTAGGGGTGACCTGGCCAGCAGGGGAGGGCAGTTGGGGGCAACCAGGCCTGCAGGGAAAGGTAGTTGAGGTTGACCAGGCCAGCAGGGGAGGGAAGTTAGGGGCGACCAGGACAGCAAGGGAGGGCAGTTAGGGGTGACCAGGCCAGCAGGGGAGGGCAGTTAGGGGCAATCAGGCCAGCAGGGGAGTAGTTAGGCATCGATCAGGCTGGCAGGGGAGTGGTTAGGGGGTGATCAGGCTGGCAGGCAGAAGTGGTTAGGGGCAATCAGGTAGGCAGGCAGGCGAATGGTTGGGAGCCAGCAGTCCTGGATTGGGAGAGGGATGTTCGACTGCCTGTTTAGGCCCAATCCATCGGGCCTAAATGGGCAGACGGACACCCCTCTAGGGGGTCCCAGATTGGAGAGGGTGCTGGCTGGACTGAGGGACACACACACACACACACACACACACACACACTGTGCACGAATTTCATGTACCGGCCTCTAGTAATAAATAAAATAAAAATAGTTAAGATGATAAATTTTATGTTATGTGTATTTCACCACAATAAAAAAAGACATTTGACAACCAAATGCAATATACAGACCTTCTTGATTCAAAGACATCAACTATAAAAACACAAGTAGGGAAATTTGAATGTGGACTGGAAATTAATATAAAATTATATTGTTACTTTTGTAAGTGTGGTATTAGTAAGAAAATGCCCGTGTGCTTTAAATGTGTAACTTGAAGTTGGTGAAACCACATATAGTCTGGAATTTGCTTTAAAATAGCTCAGGAAATAGAAAAGAAGGAAATGGCTTAACGATGCTAATCTGGAAAAATCTTGATAATCGTTAAATTGGGGTCATGGACATATGGTGCTCACTGTGCTGTTCCCTCAACTGTTGATGTATTCGAACACTTTCAAATAAAAGGCTCTTACAAAACAAGTATTCAAAACTGAAGGCAAACTTCTAAAACACGAGGGCAAAAGTGTTTGTATCATTAAATTTTTAAAATATATATATTTTATTGATTTTTTACAGAGAGGAAGAGAGAGGGATAGAGAGCTAGAAACATCGATGAGAGAGAAACATCGATCAGCTGCCTCTTGCACACCCCCCACTGGGGATGTGCCCGCAACCAAGGTACATGCCCTTGACCGGAATCGAACCTGGGACCTTTCAGTCCACAGGCCGACGCTCTATCCACTGAGCCAAACCGGTTTCGGCTGTATCATTAAATTTTAAAAATTAAAATCATGTTGCCCTAGCCGCTTTGGCTCAGTGGATAAAGCATCGGCCTATGGACTGAAGGATCCTGGGTTCGATTCCGGTCAAGGGCACATTCCTGGGTTGCTGGCCGAACCCCCGTAGGGGGCGTGCAGAAGGCAGCCAATCAATGATTTTCTATCATCGTTGATGTTTCTAGCACTCTTTTCCTCTCACTTCCTCTCTGAAATCAATAAAAATATATATCTAAAAATATAAAAAATATTTTAAAATTTTTAAATCACTTTAAAACATTTACTCACTAATATCTCATCATCTTAACATTTTTATATTATATGTAATAAATTCAGCAGAATAGTTATAATTGATAAATAAAAATATACATTATGGGTGTGCTGAAAATGTGTTTGTTTTATGGATAGGGGTAGGAGTTCAGGAGTTTGAAGATCATGGCTATAGATTCTCCAAGTCTTTCCATGGTCCTAAAAAGCGACGGGAATAGGAAACTGAGGCAGAAGCTGACCATTCAAGGAGGTTGTGGCAGAAATAGCATCTTAAACAGGGTCTCCTGATTCTGCATACCCTACAATGCTTCTCTTTTCTCCATGATATGACTGACTTTCTTATTTTCTGAGTTATATGAAAGTATGTTCCTACCACCTTCTACTGTAGCAAATCTTTGGCCAAATGGTTAAGAGCTCTCAAGTTTTGGAGTCTGGCAGCCCCCAGGTTCAAATCCCAGTTCTACCACTTTCTAGCGGCAAACCCACAGGCACTCACCTCACCTCTCTCAGCCTCCATTTTTCCATCTGCAGATTGGGGACAATAACTACTGCATGGCAGAGTTATGAAAGAGCAACAAGATCATAAAGTTCTGGCCACAGTAGGTGCCCAACAAGCATTAGCTGTCATTACTATTATAAACTAGTGGCCTGGTGCACTGATTTGTGCACATTGAAAGGAAATTAATTAGAAGGTGGCCAGCGGGGCGGGACTGGACGAGGCAGGGCTGGACACGCCCTGGAGCCAACCTCCCGCAGTCCCTCCCTGGCCAGCCGCACCTGATGCCACGGCTCAAAGGGCATCTGTGGAGTGAGCGGGGTCCCTCCAGCAGGTGGGGTCCCTCGGCCTGGCCTGCAGGGATCAGGCCAAAACCAGCACTTGGACATCCCCTGCGGGGTCCCAGAGTACAAGAGGGCACTCTGCAAAGGTGCTGTGGTACAGAGTGTGGAACACAAATGCAAGTGTGCAATAAACCAGATTTGGGGCCGACAGTGCCCCCAGCAACAACACAACCCACAGCCAAAGGTGGAATCGCCCAGGAGGAATCAGGCTCCCTCCTCTCTGGTTCCAGGGTGCGTCACCCAAGAACTGCTGCTGCCAAGTCACTGCAGCTCCACAGCTCCTGCGTTGAGTGTCTGCCCCCTGGTGGTCAGTGCATATCATACAGAAAAGCCTGACCAGTAGAACGGTCGCTTAGCCTTTTATGGTCGCTTAGCCTTTTATATAAATAGATATAGATTATACTTAATCATTTTCCTTGGGCAACAGGGTGTGTTTTCTTATTTCTTTAATCCACTGACCCTTTTTCCTCCCCTAAAAATCTCTTCTTAATGGGTCTGTGCAAATAATTCATTCTAATCCCTTCAAGAAGGCTCGCTGTTTCTGAGGGAGCTAATCAAATTTCTTTTTTTTTTCTTTTTTCTTTTTTTTCTCATTAAACTTTGTTATTTTAATGGGTCTCAAAATTCTGTGACAGATTTTTGGTCATGTTGTTTCCATTAAAAAAATATGGAACGCTTCACGAATTTGCGTGTCATCCTTGCGCAGGGGCCATGCTAATCTTCTCTGTATCGTTCCAATTTTAGTATATGTGCTGCCGAAGCGAGCACTCAAATTTCTTTTTAAAAATAAAATGAGCCGAAACCGGTTTGGCTCAGTGGATAGAGCGTCGGCCTGTGGACTGAAGGGTCCCGGGTTCGATTCCGGTCAAGGGCATGTACCTTGGTTGCGGGCACATCCCCAGTCGGGGGGTGTGCAGGAGGCAGCTGATCGATGTTTCTCTCTCATCGATCTTTCTGACTCTCTATCCCTCTCTCTTCCTCTCTGTAAAAAATCAATAAAATATATTTATAAAAAATAAAATAAAAATAAAAGGAAAGGAAACAGGAGGAGAATGGACATAAACGGGGACTAAATAGACGAGAGAAGAGAAAGAAGGTGAGTCCTGGAGAGGGGATAATAGGAGAACGGTGTTTAGCATTGTACCTGCAGATGTAGGTGCACCCTAGTTATTTATGAAGTGATGGATGGATAGATGGAAGGAAGGGTAGATGGGTGGATGGATGGGTTGATGGAGGGATGGATGGATGGACTGATGAATGGATGAATGGATGAATGGATAGGTGCCTGGATGAGTGGGTGGAGAGGAGAAAGTCAAAAGGACCACAGTGTCCTGTTCCCACCATTCCCCTTCTACATGATGCCGGAATGTGCCACCAGATGTCAGGCTAACGTCAGGAAACTACCTCAGAGGCCAAACTGGCACCACCTCTCACTCAACCTGAGATCTTAATGGCTCGCGTAGGCAATCCAGTTTCCCTTGCATCCTGTATTTGCACAGCCCTCAGCGGCACACGGCAAACCCCACTGGCATCTATAACCCAGCTCCCCCTTCCAGCAGGCGGAAAACAGGAGAAGCCTGACGGAGAGCCGTGTGGTGGCGGACTGGAGCATCAGAGGGTGGGAGAGGGGCTTCAGGGTCCCGGGAGTGATCAGCATCCATGTCGGCCTCAGCCCCACGCGTCCTGAAATCTGTATTCACATCCCACCTGATCTCTGCCGGGAATCCACATGGCTGAGCTTTTGCCAAAGAAACTCTTGAGAAAAAGAAAAAGGAACCGGTGCCGGCTCTCCTTCCTCTGTAACCAGAACTGATCCTTCGCACAACCTGCCTTCAGCCCTCCGGCAGCCGGAGTAAGAGCGATTTCCCAGAGGGACTGAGCCCAGGGAGGCCACTGGCCCAAGAGCAGTGAGAGGGACAGCTTGAAGCCCAACCCTTGTCTGCACAGCAAGTCCCAGGAGAAGATAACCTTTTGGGGCAAAGAGAAAGGGGGACCAGCACCAGGATCTCCAGAGTCACCCCATTCTCACAGCCCCCTCTTTACCTGCATTACAAACTTGTCTTTCTGCCACAGGTTGAGAAGAGCAATTCCTATCTCCTCCCCCTCCCAGCCCCGCCCTTCCCCTCCCTCCCTCCCCCCGCCCCCGGGAAGTGGCATTTTCTCAGCAGGTTCACTCCCATTGGAATTATCTGCCAACCCCTCCCAGGTCCCCAAGCAGGGTCCTCTGAGGATACCCGGCCTCACCCACAATTAACCCCTTTGCTGCGATACCATGAGATGCCCCAGGGGCTCCCAAGGGGGCTTAAGGCAGCTGATATTAATCAACAGACAGGGGAGGAATTTGAGGTGTCCGCAGCCAGCACAGCGTATGAATGTGTTCCAGTCGCAAGCACCCGCCCGCCCCCACCCCCCACCCAAATTTGTCAGAAATGAGCTGTGCCTGACCTCAAGAGACCCCTTGCATGGCCCCCTACCCCGGGGTCCCTGCCCAGGGCTGGGGCTGGGCATACTCACTCCCATTCCTTCCTCCTGGCCTGGGGGGTGCTGTGGATTTTGTGCGCCTGGTGGGCCAAGATGACATCCCGGTGGTCCACCAGGCCACCCCGCCGCTTCAGAGGGGGCCCCTCGCAGCTGCCGCTCATCCGGTGGGACCGTGTGGCCTGCAAGGTGCTGGGTGGGCCCAAGGGGGCCGGATCTGGGGGCCCTGAGCCACCGTCCTGCAGGGCATCATAATAACCACGGGAGGAGAACATGGGGTCGGGGACCCAGGAGGACTTCGACATCCATGGGCCTCGCTCAGAAACCTCGGGGTCTTCTGCCTCCAGCACAGGGTGAAACTAGAGAAGAAAGAGAGAGAGGGAGCGTGAAGGGGTGCAGAGAGAGGGAGCACAGGGACAGGAGGAGGCAGACCAAAGCACAGTGCAGGCGACCAGACAGCCTTTCGCAGGAAGTCAAAATACACCCCAGGCCCAGCCCAGCGGGATTTAGTATTTCCTTGGCAACTCCGGGCAGGAAAGCC